>NC_081569.1:127632449-127944583 GCF_022355385.1 Mustela nigripes
ACAGGGCCATGGCAATGAAAGGCAGGACCGCAGAAGGACTCTGTTCACAGCCCAACACCTGGAAACCAAGGTGGGCTTAGAAGCTCCTTTGGCTGCTGGGTGCCTAGAGGAAGGTGTTAATTCTCTGGAATTGTTTCAGTAAAAATTTTTCTCAGGGATACCAGTCCCCTAATCGCACAGCACAATGCATACACACACGCATTCAGAACCAGAGAGACCGAGGACACCTTCAAACTCCTTATGCGGTAGTTATGAATGAAGGGGCCAGGACAATACCACATTTTTCTATTTCTTCCTGTTTCAAGAATTAATTTCTAAATGGTTTTGTTTTTATTGAGTGCATTTTGTGGATGGATCTGTGTGCAAGGATCCAAGACACCCTGTCACAAACAGGCAAAGACCCCCAACCATGCAGACCCTACTAGGGCCCCTAAGACAGACAAGCTCATAGGAGGAGAGGGACCATTAGAAACCAGAGGTGGTGGGGCGCCTGGGTGGCTCAGTGGGTTGGGCCACTGCCTTCGGCTCGGGTCATGATCCCAGAGTCCTGGGATCGAGTCCCGCATCGGGCTCTCTGCTCAGCAGGGAGCCTGCTTCCCTCTCTCTCTCTCTGCCTGCCTTTCTGTCTACTTGTAATCTCTGTCTGTCAAATAAACAAATAAAAAATCTTTTAAAAAAAAAAAAAAAAAGAAAAGAAAGAAACCAGAGGTGGGCACGTGAGCAGAATGGACAAGCGGCATGGGTTCTAGAGATTCCCAGATCACAGACATTCCTAAACATTTTTCTGATCCATGTGAAGATTTGCACAGCTACCTACTTTTCTGCAAACCTTCCCCTTTCTTCAATTGTCTTAATTTTCTGAGTTAGCTGTTAATACCCTTCTAACAGTTGCTGATCTCCCGTTTTGAAAAGAGGTTATTGGACAAACAAATTTGTGAATCCTTGTAGTCCCAGCTGAGGGATGGAAAGCAGAAGTCTGTGATACAACATTTGCTCGGGTCTGAGAAATTCCTAGTTATAAAAGTCATCATTGATTTAATAACAGCTCTTAGGGGAGGACAAGAATGAAACACTACACCTAAAGTATACACATTGACTGTAAGACAGGACAGAATTACAGATGCATGAAAATGGGGGAAGGGTCTTAGAACAGAGGGAAACAATTAGAAACTTTACAACAGCAACAAGAGCTGCCATTTATTGAGCAGCTGTTGTGTTCCAAGGACAGTGCTAGGTGCCTCTCCTTTGGCTTTCTCATTGAATTCTCTCCCCCTTATAAAGTAGATATTGTTAGCCCATTTTACAGATAAAGAAACAGAAACCCTGGGAGCCTTCACTCCAGAACAGCTGAGCCCAAAGGAACCAAATCCAGAGCGCCAAGCTCTATACTTTTTTACATCTCAGACTCTCAAGAACTGGCCCCAGGGCTCCACCAGAGACTTCAGCCAGAAACCAAGACCCTGGTGAGACAAGCCCAATCCCTTCCTCTGAAAGAAGCCATGAAGCAAAGATGCTTGCTGAGGCCTGAGCCCTCCCTTGCCCTGAGCACTCCAGTCTCCCCGTTCAATAAAATATTTAAGAAGATGCACTCGCATGATTATTAAAACTAGGATGGAAGAGGACTGGAAGCAGGTGTCAGCAAGACACAGTGAGATGGTGGGGAAGACGGGGAAAGCTCCCTTCCCTGCACAGGAAGCTGGCAGGCTCTGCCCCCTATAATCCTACTCCCAGGGCAGTGCCTTCCATGCTGCCATCCCAAGCCCCAGCCCTCTGCCTCCCCTGCAAACCCCCTGCCTACCTCCCCCACAACACACACACACACACAGTCCTCAGGAGCTGGGGCAGGTTGAGCTGGAAATCACCTTTAGTTGGTCTCCTAATTGCAGATATCAAGCAGGAATCCAATCACTCCAGCCCCAGGCGGGCAGAGAAGGATCGATTCCAGCTGCCAACGTCCCCAACTTTTCATCCTCGTGGCCCAAAGGCCATGTGGTAACACCCGATGTGGGCAGGGTAAGGCCAGTGCTTGAGGGCACTTACTGTTGGCCCCTAAGTAATTGATAGAGAACCCCCTGGGACTTACCTAGTCCCTCCAATTGATGACTTCCCTTTCCCTGACACTCCCAGGAAGGGGAGGCCTGATGGGGCATAGGATGACCCCATGGCACCTAACCCTGTAATTGTGCACATGACCTTCCTTAGGTAATCACCTGCTCAAGAAACACAGGAAGTGGCAGAGCTTAGACTCAAATCCAGGTGTGCCCAATTCCTAGCCTCTTTCACTTTAAATATCACTTATTAAACACCCACTGTGTGCTTGCTGTGTACAAGCCTGGACAGGGAACTGGGGAATACAAAATGAACCAATATGGTACCTGTCACTGAGACACAGTCCACTACTCCCAACAGTCCTACACCTGTCTGCACATTTACAAGCACCAGGAGAAGGTATTATGTAATAAGGACTCCTGACCTCCATTCCAGAATGTTCTATTTCTACACGTTTAGGGAGAGACCTGAGAAAGCTATACTTTTTAAAGACTTCCCAGGATGGAAGTGAGTAAGTGGAGAGGAAATTTTTTGGTTTCTTATTAATATATATAAATATATATTTAAATAAGGAGACTGTATGAGTGACATTTACTTTGAATGGGGGAAGGGTCAGTAGTTATCAAATTAAAATTTTTCTAATTAAGTGAATGGCTCCCCTGGTGATTCTGGAAGGGCAGCAAGGTTTGGGAACTCGACACACACACAGTGCTGCCTCCAGCATTTCTTGGGAATTTCATGCCCACTTTGATAAAAGCAGTGGAACAGGGAGCAAAGTATGGCTAATGTACAAGTTCATTCACACTGAGATTTCAGAGGTGGAATAATATGCCACTCTCCCAAGGCACCATCCTTTTAAAAGAGAACTTTATGAAGAAAGCACTGTTTACGCCAAAAGAATAAATCCCTAATGGTAAAATATAGGCACCAGCAGAGCTATTTTGAGGTGAGAGTCTCCTGGCTTCTTCAAATAGCACAGTAACTGTCCACAAGAAGGAACTGGGGCCTAAGCGAGTTCCATGAGGCCTTGTCCAGAGCTGGGAGAGGAGCCAGAAGCTTCATCCCTGATGCAAGATGCTGTTCATGCTTTAGCTTTATCTCGTTGCAAGGAGGGTAAGGTTTAGTGATTTAGAGGCCAACCACCTGGTGGCCGCTGGGCCCATGTGCAATAGCTAGCCAGCTCCGGGCTGCCTTAACCGAAATCCTTAAATCCACCAGCCTATCCCGGAAGCCCTCCACTGGGAGAAGGACACTACCCTGGGAACAACGGCTCCTGGGGATTCCTGAGGGTTCCCACAGGTCAATGAGACTGAGCATCCATCCTGCACCCAGCTCAAGTCTGAGACCTTGAGATCCCAAAGAAAAAGCCAACCACACCTACTCAGGAACCCTGTGATCCAGTGAGGAAAAGACAAAAAACCCCATGTCAAATATGAAGGCGAGGTAAGGGAGAATGACCAGGCTGAGTGGCCCCTGGAAACCGTAACCCACCAGGGAGGATGGAATAACCTAACAACAGTAAGCCTAGGTGACAGCCAACACCTATAAAGGTGCCATGGGCCAGGCACTATTCTAATGCACTTCACATGCATTAATTCATTTAATCCTCAAAGCAACCCTCGGCATGCAGTGTACAAACAAACTGAGGCATGGATGTTAAGCACACACAGCTGGCAAGTGCAGGAGTTGAGATTAAACCCAAGCAGGAGAACCCAGGGCAGAGGCAGGCTGGTGCATGCCTAACCACTGGCTTTTCAGGGGGAGGGGCCCTGCTGTATCTGCTGATTTCCATGGTGTACACAGTCCCGCTGTGGCCAAGATCAAGCCACCCACATGGTACGACTGAACCCAGAGCTGGAAAGAGACGGTCAACTGCACACCTTCATGTAATATTTCCACCATTACAGATATAACAGACACAACTACAAGAGCACAGATCATAATCAAAGTAGTAAAACAAGAAGTGAGGAGCTCTGAATACCTATTACCTTTGTTTTCAATAGATTTGTAAGTCCTAGTTAATTTTTAATAGTGACTTGAGTAATCAGCTCCCCAAATTCCTAAACATTTGGAAACTGGCTCTTACAAGCTGGTGCACACCAGCACAAGCACCAGCAACCCAGAGCTACGACATGACGGAAGACAAAGGGATGAAAGGGGACACAACCAGTATTCTGAAGGGATCTTACATGGAAGGGCAATGGGTCAGTCCTATGGAGAAGACCAGATCGAAGATTGTAAGGACAACCATACAGACACAGCTGTCCAAAGACAGAACTGACTTCCTAGGTAAGGACCAAGTTACCTATCAGAGAAATCCAAGCAAGGACTACACAACCACCTGACAACCGGAGCGGATGTCAGCTCCAAGTTCCTGTTAGATTAGAACGGTGTTGGGGCGTCTGGGTGGCTTAGTCAGCGAAACGTCTGACTCTCTGTTTCAGCTCAGGTCATGATCTCAGGGTCATGGGATCGAGCCCCGTGTCCAGGTCCCCACTCTGTAGTGAGCCTACTTGAGGATTCTCTCTCTCTGTCCCTCCTCCCACTTGCACTCCTCTCAGGTAAATAAATATATCTTTTTTTTTTTTTAAAGTGTTTTCCCAGCAGCAGTTTTCGACTTAACATTGAGATACTGAGTCATAAAATCCGTTTAGCCAGTTGAAGGGTCAACATTTTTAAATGTAATAGAACTGAAAATATAAGTAAGGGTAAGTACTGTTTTGTAACGGCCTTCTATATCCCTAGTATTTATGGGCCTATGTAAATGTGTATGCTGCATATTGGCTCATATAAAAAAACATATGTAATATGTATTTTTTTACCATCAGTTATAATCAAAGAAGTTGAAAAGTACTGGAGTAAGTGATAAGGTCCCCTCTCATCATGAGATTCCTTGATTCCCTGTGTTATTAGCTTTCATTTGATAGGCACTTCCTGATTCCCTAAATCTACAAGAATGGGGATGGGGGCGACTGCCACACATATCTCCAATCTCTGGCCCTCTATCTGGACCACAGAAGTCCTTCTTCAAAGACACGTTCAATGAGGGGAACAGAGATGGAAATGCTAAGAACTGTTTTCCCTCCAAGGGTGGGAACTTGGTCCCACGCAATTCACCCAGGAAGAATTAAGCCTGAGAGGATAACCCTCCTACGGCATCTCTCCCTGGAACTGTCCTTCAGAGGGCAGAAAGTGCTCTGCAGAGCCCATCCTGACCACAGGATGCTCCCCCAGAATTTATGGCATGGAAAGGACAGGACAGGGACTCGCAAATGGAGACCAACGAGTTTGTCTAAGCAGAACGTTTGTCTGGAGCTCTTCAGAAAGGGAGAATGGGAAGCTTCCATCACAAGAAGAAGGGCAAACTCACACCCAGTGCTGAAACGAGAGAGGTGAGGGGGGCCGGAGGTGGGGCGCACTGTAGAAAGCCTGGGAAAGGAGAAAGGAGCCAGCAAGAGGACAGGTGTCATTTAGTCAAGAAAAGCCACCTGGTAACAAAAGACAGCAGTGCCCGGGATTTGGGTACTTGTAACTATTTATGTGTGTCACCACTCTAAATTCTAAATTCCTGAGTTATAAGACTCATCGGCTGTTCGATCCTGGAACCTCCTCAGAAAGCAATAAATATTTATTTGCTCAGCAGACAGATGAGCTTATGAAAATAGGATCTATTACAACAGAGAGCTCTGCCTATCCCATACCTGACCTGCCTCCTAATTTCAAAAACACTGACAGATTACAGCCCCCAGTAATGCTGCTGCTCGAGCAAGGACTAGAATCCATCCACTCAATGTTCAGCAAGTATGTGAGACCCAACTATGCCCCAGTTGCTTTTCCAGGTGGCCAATATTATTAGTCAAGCCAAGGTCTTGGTGAGATGGCCAGAGGTTTCTAGATTCACAAACCCAAATCCAACAAGCCAGTCTGTCCAAATACAAAAGAGAAGTCTCTCTCCCAACTGACTTAAAGAACTGGTTGTAGATCTCTGAGAGCCAATGGGAGGGTATATTTCCCGTTTCTCATCCCCAGCTCTCCCACCTGTGTTGAGGAAAGTGCTGAATAAGGCATAAAACTCGAGCTATTAGAACTAAAGTTTGAGTGGGATACTTTGGGATACTTGCAAAATGGTGACACAAACAAACCTAGGAGTTTGTTTGTGCACGCGCGCGCACACACACACACACACACACACCTGTACACATACCCTACCCTAAGAGAGAAGTTTCAGGGGAGGCACCCCCTGCTGGAGCGAAAGCTGGGAAGATGCAGCAGGGCTTGCCTCCCTAAATGAGGGCTCAGGAAGCCACAGAGCACAGCAGGAAGAAGGCCGTTCTCAACTTTTGACTTTGTCCCTCACTAACAGAAAATTCCTAAACTCGCCTGAGACTCAGTTCCCTTCCCTGTAAAAGAGATACCAAGACCTATGCTGCAGAGTCATTTTAAGGAGCCGTGAACATGCCAGGTACATAGCAAATGTGCAATAAATGGTCGTTGACGTAGACTTTGAGAACTGGGTGGCAGTCATGTCCTTTGCTCTCAGCCACACCAACACCAGAGTCCTTCTCGGACAGTTGTTGGCAACCCCTACCACCCCTACCCTAGGGAGACAAGCAAGCGCAGCACAGGATACTCTGATGAGCCTTTTTCTAAAGCCAAACCTCGCTCCGCCCCCTCTCACTCTTCTCTCACCAGCATGGGCTCTGCTTGCTTCCCTACACTTGTTCACAGGGCTGGGTCTCTCTCACTCCCTCTCCTCTACTGCTTTCTCTACTCAAACCCTCTAATTCCCTCAGTAAATGGATCTCTTTTTCCTTCCTTCCCCAGATACCAGAAATGATTCCCAATCTCACTCTAGATCTCAGACCGAAAGCAAAAGTAAAACCATAAAGAATGGAAAAATGTTTACTTTCATCATGTTTAAAATGACTTATTTACTTATATCAAAAATGGAAAGAAAAAAAAAAAAACCAGAAACGCTTTATGGAGCCAAAGTTGGTCCAGAAGTCTTGGAGTTCAGAAACAAGGAGAATTGAGGAAAACAAGAACTACTTACCCCATTAAGAATTACTCAGAAGAAATGAGTTCAGCAAGATTGCAGATACGAAATTAATATACAAAAATCTATTGTTTTTCAATACAATTGCAATGAACGAACAATCTAAAGATGAAATTAAGAAAACACAGAGGGGGCGCCTAGGTGGCTCAGTGGGTTAAGCGGCTGCCTTCGGCTCAGGTCATGATCTTGAGGTCCTGGGATCGAGTCCCGCATCGGGCTCTCTGCTCAGCGGGGAGCTTGCTTCCCTCTCTCTCTCTCTGCCTGCCTCTCTGCCTGCTTGTGATCTTTGTCTGTCAAATAAATGGATAAAATCTTTAAAAACAAAAAAAAAAAAGAAAGAAAGAAAACACAGAGGACATTAGGAGAAGGAAAGGAAACGTGAATTGGGCGAAATCAGGGGAGGAGACAAACCATGAGAGACTGTGGACTCTGAGAAACAAACTGAGGGTTTTGGAGGGGAGGTGGGAGGGGGTTCGGTGAGCCTGGTGGTGGGTACTATTGCATGGAGCACTGGGTGTGGTGCATAAGCAATGAATCTTGAAATACTGAAAAAATAAAATTAAATTTAAAAAAAGAAAACAATTCCATTACAATAGACTCAAAAAGAATAAAATACTTAGGAATAAACAACAAAAGAAGTGTGAAATTTATACTCTGAAAACTACAAAACATTGTTGCTATCAATGAAGATGAAAAAACAAAAAAAAAAGGAAAGCCATCCCATGGCCATGGAGCATTAGACTTAATACTGTTGAGATGACAATATAGGCCCAGTGGATCCACAGAGTTCATATAATTCCTATCAAAACCCAGCTACCTTTTTTTCAGACATTGACAAGCTGATCGTAAAGTTTCTATGGAAATTCCAAAGATCCAGAATAGCCAAAACAATCTTGAAGAAGAATAAAGTTGCAGGACTTATAGTTCCCAATTTCAAAGCTACCATAATCAAGACAGTACGGCACTGGCAAAAGGATTAGATAGATAGATTGGTGGAATAAAATTGAGAATCCAGAAAAACTTTTCTTATGCCTGGCATATATAGGTGCATAATTAATGTTAGCTATTTAGCGGTCCTCTTCCCCATTCCCTTGCCATCATGGACCACAGGGACTCCGCTCCGTATTTGTGGTTCTTCCAATGCACTTGGCCAGGGGATTTCTTGATTGAATTGACAAAAAGAGTTTCATTTTCAAGGCAATTTTTTGGGTCTTATATAAAGGGAAAAGCAACAAAGAAATCAAATAGAGCAAAGCACACCAGGGAAAAGACATCCAAGAGCTGCACTAACTTCCCTCACACAAAAATAGTAAGGTACAAGTCAACCCATGGGTCCGATTCACCTAACGCTGGTTCTAGGAGTCAGTTCAAGAAGCCTGGACCTCCTAAAACCTAGGTATAGAGCCTCCAAGTGTATCCTTTCCAACAGGCCTACTTCAGCCGCAAGGAGTAGAAATCGGACTAAGAGTGGCTTGAACTATAGAGACAGTTTATTACTTACTGGACAAGAAGGAGAAGGTAGAGGTAGATTGTCCCAAAATAAGTACCCCAACTCAGCCATGTTTTGGGGACCTAGTTCCATAAATCCTCCACCATCCTCATTACCCTACATTTGCCACACACTAAGCATCCTATCACACAACCGTATCCAAAACAGTGTTCAGAAGAGAGAAGAGCATTTTCCCACCACACTTCTCACTTACTAGGAAGGGAACATTTTTTTAGAAGTCCCCAACAGTCTTACTCCTACAGCATCTCGGCCAAAACTTGGTCTCTACAAACCATCAAGCAGGGAAGGAGAATTAGAATGAGCCTATCCTGATCTTATTTTAAACACCTTCTCAGATTCACTTAGCCTGCCTTGCTCAAGGAGAGTGCGCTGACCACCGCCTCCTCCAGCTCATCTCCTGACACGACCAGACTAGCTAGGCCACCTTGAGGTGAGATCTGATGTGACCCTCACCGCACCCAGCAGCAGCTCTGGCTCTCAGGCCTGGCAGGATCACGGGGGCTATGGCTCCTACCTCCATTTTGTATTTGTATAAGATGATACCAAAGGTTTTTACTATGGAAGTGGACAAAAGAGAAAGAAGAAAATCAAGCACATGCTCCTCCTTATCTTCTTTACTTAAAACCATGAACTGTGGACACACGTACTCAAAGTTTCCAGATACCCTCCTCCCCACCAAGAGTAATAAGTGGTAAGAGAAGCAGGTACAGGCCTCTCCCACACAGATAAGTTCATATAATTACACATTTCCTTCACAGAGCATTAAGTTCACTGAGAAAAACTGATCCATTCTCTTGTTTCTTGCCTGTTTTTAAACCCTTTTGACCTGTCTCAGCAAGGGGACTTGGTCCTGCCAGCCTCCACGGAGAAGCATGGAGGGCACAGGTCCTGGCTGGCAGCCGAGGTCAAGCCCAGCTTACAAATCATGCTCTAGCCACGCTTCAGGCAAATTTCCACCTGGTACTCAGAGAGCAGCAACCTTTAGATTAATCCTAAACCTGTCAGCTTCCGTCATGTGCATTCCCATGGGAAACGTCGGGGCTAGAGGGCAGGAGGTTCGATCTGCACTCCAACTCCTCACTCACGCTGCCCTTTTCTGCCTGAGGCGCCCATGTGCCGCCCTTTCTCAGCCTGGTTCCCACATGAACCCTTCCTTTCCTGACTCTTGGATGTTCTTTCTCACTTCTCCTATCTCTCTAGCAACCTCCCTCCTCTGCGATTCCCTAGCAGGTCAGAGCATCAGCACTGGGGTCACAAGGCTAAAGGTTCCAGTCCTGGGCCCCCACCACTTACTGGTCAGGTTACTCGGTTTCCTTACCCACATAGGAATCATGCCTGTTCTCAGGGTTGCCATGAGGACTAAATGAAGTATTAATTGCTAACAGTGTTCCAAGCACTTAAAAAGTACGGGTCACTGTTCTAGATTTACAGATAACCTCGACAGGCAAGGCAAAGGCTTAAGACAGTGTCTGGGATATACAGGTGCACAATAAATGCTAGCTATGATTATGACATCATCATCATCTCTACTATTCAAAGGTTCCCTTCCCTGACCCCCTCTGGCCCCCAGGAATTCATTCCTTCTCTCAGCAGTCATATGTTGCCTCTCTACCCAGGGGGTGGCCCTGGGCTGGAATAGAGGAGGCACCCTACCATATAAGAGCTTGGGGACTAGCCAAGGGTTCCCCTGCTCTCCCTGGGCTGACTGAGGATGGTCTGAGCCCAGTCAGAATTAAAGTGCATTACAAAGCCATATCATTATTCAGCAGGACAGTATTTTGATAACAGCCTCGCTCAACAAGAGCCAGCTCAAGTCCCTCTATACAGAGTTGGCAATTAATCCTGTTAGGGGCCTCCCAAACCTTTGGGTGGCCTGCCATAGGTTTTCTTCATCCTCATTCACCCCGCAACCTCTCTTCTCCCCACTACTGAGACGGAGAACCGAAACACAGGACAGAGGTGGTCCAGGGCGGAAGGCAAAGGACCCAGAGTGAGAGCTCATTGCCACTGCCGTGTGGCTGCCCGGAAATCCCTCCAGGTCTCCGTCTGCTCATCTGTAAAACGGGGGCAGCAATCTCCCCTACCTCTCTTCTGGGACATCCTGAGTATTAAGAGAAGTATTAGGTAAGGAAGGGTTTTAAGGTGCCTGAAGTGTAGTGTCCTTGTTACCAATGTTGCTTCTCAATACAGGGCAGGTGATGGCGGGTAGAAGTTGCAAACCGCACGCCCCACCCAGCTCCCAGCTGTGCTGTGCTCACCCATGCTGCATGCTGTGTTTTTTTCATGTGGTTTTGTTCCCAGCATTTAAAAACCAGGAAATTTCACATAAAGACCCAGATTTCTGGCTTGTCCTGAAATATCAAAAGACCTAGCGACAACTAACCACAGTGGAACAGCACTTGCCCCTCCGACCAGGACAATGAGCGAGCTCTGTACACACATGTACGTATACACACATACACACGCCACTCCCCACCCTCCTCTAGCAGCCTGGACCCTGTGTTGTGACTCCTGGTCCACTAGTAAAACATTTAACTCAGACCGGACACTAAATTCCGGACTGGACACTAAAACTGGCAGCATTTGCTCACACTGTGACCCCAAGAATTACTTCGCCACTCTGAGCCTCAGTTTCCCCTTCTGTTAAGTAAGTCACTGATTTAACAAATATTTACTGAAGGCCTATTCTAGGCCAAGTATTCAGAAAACAGAGAAGACAGAGCCGACACTAAGTAAACAAGTAAAAAAATAAACAAACGCCATCATTTTCTGATGCTGATCTACCCTATGACAGGAGTAAAACATGGCACGAGGTGCCGGAGAGTGGCTGGTAAGGGTTCATCTGTAGGGCCCCCCTTAGGTAAGTAAGGTGGTCGGGTAAGGCCTGACCCACGAGCCGGAGCAAATGATACTACCCACTGCTTAGGGCTGTCGGGGGAACGAAACGTGAGGCCCTTCCTACCTGGCGAGAACAGGGCTAGTCGGGCCCTATCCAGAGCGGAGTCTGGTTAGGAGGCCTCAGGGGGAGGAAGGGAGAGTGGGGGAGGGGCAGCTCCCCGGAGCAGGTGGGACCCAGGCCTCCCCACCCCCACGCACCAGCGCCTTGCTTCCAGCACGCTGCTTTCAAAGCCTCGGCAATTATCCCATCTATAAATACAGCCTGTGAGCGGAGAGGGGCAGAGACACTGGCAGGAAGAATTAACCCTTGAGTGGGCCTCCCCCAACTCTGTTCCCCCGACAGTTTGCCCCTCCTCCTTCCTGCCGTCGGCCCCCGCGCCCTCCTCCTCCCCGAACCCCTTCCCGCCAGCAGCTGAATCAATGTTTGACTTGTGCCCACAGCCGCCCCACTGCAAACGGGAAGGGATTCCGAGGAGGCAGTCTGTTCCTCGGTGGTATTTGTTCGAGAAGCGGTAGCGGTCCGTGTCAGCTCTGCACCAACCCTCAGCTTCGGGCCAGCGCCGCGACAGTTCTGCCTCCCGTCTCACTCACCCTGGGACGGGGAACCCTGAGCCGCAAGCCTAGGATTGCGTTACATTGGGGGGAAAAAAGTCTTTGTTTTCTTTGTCCAGTGTTACCCAGCCCCTACTCATGGCCCCCGCCCTGAGCTCCGGGCTCACTGGCTTTCCCTGGGTTCTCAGAGCGAGGACTTCCTCCCACCTGTTCCACTGCTGTGAAAAGCAGCCCCCCAGCGCTCACTGAACACCTCCTCAGCTTTCCACCACTTACCTCAGACTATATTTAACCCCTTCATACGGCTTCATAGGGCTTAGGATTTTTGATTATCTGTCCACCTCCCATACATGTGCCTCTGGATACTCCCTGTTGTGTCCATACACCAAGCATAGCACCCCAAACCCACTGGTACTCAAAAATTGATGAATGAGTGAACAGGAGAATGAATGAATGTCCAGTCCCGGGTTAACACCATGAGATGTGAGGAGGACCTCAAAACGCCGCCAGAGCCTAAGCACAGGACGTCTAGAGCAGCGCCTTCTAGTCCCACACTGTCCCCAGCACTTGGACCAGCGTCTGCCACATGCTTCGGGCTCAGGGAATGTCTGCTGACTGGGTTAAGTGAAAGTTCCTTCCAGCGAAAAGCTCATATTTGGGTATTACCAGCCCAGTGAGAGGCTTTCCAGCAACACAGCAGCACAGTTCAGAAAGGTTTATTTTTTCCCCATCAAAGCTACCACAGTAAACATTACAAAGCAAACTATAAAGTTGGTATTTAAAAAAATGAACCATTAGTAAGAAGGGAATCAATGAGTTATGATCCATACATGCTTCGTGGGTCCTAAGCCATCAGCCGTGTGATAGGCAGAGACAGACAGTGGATTCTGGCCACAAGACCTTCCCAGTCAGGGTAGGACGAGACATCAGCTAGATTTGTAAGGGTGGGGCAGGGAGGTTTCCCTCATTAATTTACTCCCCAAATCTTGAAAGCGAGGTAACACAGGGAAAGCTCCAAGAGCAGTGCCTGTCCCACAGGAGCTCTGCATCAGACCTGATGGCTGTTAACTATTATCACGTATGAAACACCTGATGCAGGTCTAGACTGTGGGCAGGCCACGGTGGAGAAGACCAGATCCCAGCTCTGCTGGAAACTTCACCCGCACAGAAGGGCAAGTAAATGAACGGAGATAATTTGGGGAGAGGAGAAGCCCTTTGAAGGAAATAAAATCACTGGCAGAGGCCAACTTTAGCTAGGGTGGCCAGGAGAACCTGTGGGAGCAGGTAAGGGGAAAGCAGAGAGAAGAATGAGCCAGTCACTGAAGGGGGGGATAGACACGGGATAGGGTGTTCTAGCACAGAGGACAAGCTAAGCGGCTCCTGCAAAGGCACTAGCTAGCTATAACAGCTGATGGAGTCCAGAAACCTGAGAACCAGCATTGCTGGATGGGCAGTATGCAGGGCAGAAAGACTGAGCCACAATCTCCTGTAATTCCTGCTGTGGACTATGGGCACCCCCTACTCCCAGCCGGTTACCGAAGAGGGACTTCCTGTTTCCTGTGGCAGGGCAAAGGCAGGAACAGCTAGGTAAAATTAAATTGCTTTTTTCATGGCAGGGTTTCTAAGAACATTGAACTTGCTGAAGACTCTTCAAGATGAGAGCACAGGGGGCGCCTGGGTGGCTCAGTGGGTTAAGTCTCTGCCTTCAGCTCAGCTCAGGGTCCTGGGATCAAGTCTCGCATCTGGCGCTCTGCTCAGCGGGGTGCCTGCTCCCCGCCCCCCCCCCCCCCCCCCCCCCCCCCCCTCTGCCTACTTGTGATCTCTGTCTGTCAAATAAATAAATAAAATCTTAAAAAAAAAAAAAAAAAGATGAGAACACAGAAAGCATTGTTTGCCCAGCTTCAGTGACACGGGAGGAATAGTGCCTCACAGGACTGTGCTCCGATGAAGTCACTTCTGGAAGAGAGGCACCAGACACTAAAATCACCCCTGTCCCAGACTTCCTGGAAAAGGGTAGCCTGCTTCATAGGTTTCTTTTTAATTTTTTTTTATTTTTAATTTTTTATTAACATATAATGTATTATTAGCCCCAGGGGTACAGGTCTGTGAATCATCAGGTTTACACACTTCCCAGCACTCACCATAGCACATATCTTCCCCAAAGTCTGTAAGCTTCATAGGTTTCTGAACCAAAAATCTGATGTTCCCTGGAAGAGGTCAGACTCGGAATGCAACAAAGAATGTCTTCACAGTGGAATTGTCAGACCCAGCTCCTCAGGCCCATCCCCCCTGCCCCCAGCATCCCCCTGGACCCACTGCATCTTTCCCTGGACCCACTCACTCTCCCAGAAAGAAAATGCCTCTGGTGCTCCGGGCCTGGGCACAGCAACAGTCTCAGGCCTGGCTTCCTGCTTCCTTCCTGTGTTTACCTGGTTGCCTGCTGGGTGTTGAATTTTGGTTTCTTTTATTCACCCCACACTCACCTCTGTGGCTTTTCTAGTCTTATACACCCTCTTGCTCCTGAGTTCAGGCTTGGCAATCGCTACCCAGACCAAACAGTCCTGATCCTTGATACAAAACTCGGATGTCAGCACATACGGCTGCCCCTGTTGGAAATGGGTGGTGGGCACTCAAACCTACAGATGGGACACTCACATCAATTACAGAGATACAAACCAGTCTCCATGGAGGAGCATTATGGAAAGAGACTTACTTCCACAGGGCAGAAAAATCATCAAATTAGGCCAAAAAAATCCTAGCAAGGCTTGGTCAAGTTAACAGCTGAGCTCTAGAACGCTGACTGCGTTACCGTCACTCACCACAACCACCAAAAATTCCCTTTACAATCCCTTGTGTCCATCAAGTGGTAAGTTAAAAAATTAATAATAATAAAGGACTTGTGCCCTTGCACAAGATAGAGGGACAGGGCCCAGATTTACCCTCCTACCTTAAACTTGGAAAACCAGAAAAGCCGTAGGAACATCCGTTTTCAGAAGTAACAGCCAACACAGCAACGTGGTGACCAACAAAAGAGAAACAAGACGGATGAGGCCTCCTATGGCACCAGCTCACTACATAGAGGTAATTTCTGAGCACAACAAAAGGAGAGGGTACACAAACAGAGCCTGGCAGGCTCTCTGGGTGGAGGGGTCACAAATCAACACTTAGCAACAGCCACCCAGCCTTCATGGCTACGATTTACCCCATATTCCTCGAATGCTAATACACTGCACTGAAACCCAGCCTTGTACGCTGGCATACATACCAAATCCCAAGATTAAGCTTGCAGCCACTCCACCTACTTTCATTAACCGGTCCTCGTAGCCCTCCAAGCAACAACGATCTAGTTTCCCCTTTCTATCCTACCAACTGCTTTCCCAGACCCTTGTGGCACCTGCACTTGAAGGCTGGATTTGCTCGTGGGCTCTGGGAATCAACAACACCCGTGGAGAGGGAGGGCCAGAAGCAGCAGGTGCCCTTCCACTGACCCTTGGAGGACTATGGAAGCTGAGATGACACTTCTGGGAGATCTCTGTGTTGGGATGAAGGGGCTAGAGATTAATCCTGGCTTCCATTAGTCATTGGATGTAATCCACTCCAGAAGTGACTGTGACCCTGAACTGGTGGCTCTTTGTAACTGAGGCAGCCCCAAGCTGTCAGCCACGGCACCCCCAGCAGATGGGGAATCAGCCCCGCAATCCTGACGGAAATTCTGAGTGGCACATCCAGTGTCCACCAATCCCCTCCCAAAGAAGCTACCAGCACATAAGTCCTTGCTTCAAGCTTTACTCTCAGGGAAACACAACTAAAAACAAGTGGGACCCACTGGGAGGCTTAGTTCTCTCAAAAGGGAGGAGAGATCCGCATAGTCCACTAAATTGTTATTTTGGAAAAGAAGAAAAGGAGGGCATCTCTAGAAGAAAAGGGAGTCTTTGTAGTTTCTGGAAATATCTGAATGAAGCCTTAGGAATTTTCTTCCCTCTCCCTTTTCCAGAAAGCCCTTTATGTCACCCAGCTTGAACCTACCAGTGACGGAGAACTTTTTGGGCCTCCAAATGCTGAATGTCATTAGTCTCTGTGATCGAAGATCTGGGCATTCAGCAGCTGAACTGCAAAGTTCTCATAGAAAGCTTGACACTAGGTATGAGAACAGAGCAAGACTGGGCTGGCTGCTCAGGCCCTAATCAAGGTCTAAGTCTGGAGCAGAGCCACACCCCAGAGAGCAAGTTCAACCGAGCTAGGCCCAATATTTGCCTTCTTCCTCTTCTTCCCTAAACACATCTTTCCAGGGCACCACCCAGCTCAAGGCAGCGCGAAAGTATAGGGAGAAATCTCAGAGCTTTAAACAGCTTAGAAACCAGGAGGCTACACCAAAAGTGCAAGACACATGTAAGCAAAAATCAGGCTGGTATGCTGTCATAAATGATCCAGGGGGCAGGAGGAGGCACACTCTGTGGGCTGGCCTCATTTATAGTGCTGTTCTAGCCAGAACACTGTGCCATTGGGTGGAATGACACCATTGGCCCCACACAGCAGCCTTAGCCAGAGCCTCCAGCAGCTGGAGGTCCGCACCTAACAGGTCAGCACCTAAATGCATCCAACCTTTCTTTCTCCCTTGCATGGACTCTAATTTGCCCTCCTTCCTCACTGAAGTTACGCTCTTTATTGAGGAACAGAAAGATTGGGTACCATGAGTGAGACATGTTATAAAAACCACTGCCATCGGCATCACATCCAACGAAGATCCAATCTCTGCTTTACCAATTACCACTCTTGGCCCTTGGGCAACTTCTTCTGCTACCTGACTTAGAGGATGGCTGTGAGGATTACATGAGAAAATATATTTGAAACTTGCCCAAAGTGCTTAATAGCATCTATTTCCTACCTCTCTTACTGGCAAATGATTTTGACTTCCCCAGTTGTGCAAACTACAGGGATACAACACAGGACTTTTATCAAAGGGCTTACCATTTATAAGTTCCACAAAGACAGGGAACATGTTTCTTTTATCCATCAAGTCTACCCAGTGTCTAGCTCAGTGCCTGGCACACATACATACACAGAAATATTTGTTGATTGAATAATGGATGAATCATGCCAATCCGAACCTTAAAATCTTCAGACCCCAAAAGAGCATCTACTCCAAGGATGGCAAATCATCGACTTGCTTGCCCACACCAACCAATACTTAGTTAATACATAGAACACTATGTTGAGAAGGATTCTGAGGCCACATCTGTCCTCAGAAGGAGAGAATGATGTGATCAATAAGCAATTTCTTCCCAAAGTATGAAAAGGAATAACAAATCATGAGTGCCTATACTTACCTTTTTTATTCAAACTAACACATCACTTTACCGATGAGGAAGTGGGGGCTCAGAGATCACACAGCCAGTTAAAGGCAGTCTTGAGCACAAACTTCAGCTCTGATATGAGCAGAAGAGAAAACAAGGCTGTCAAAACCCTGATCTAGAGGATAATGGCAGTTGGTTAAGAACAGAGGCCAAGAGATTCCATCTAAGCAGACGTTCTATCCAGCTACTGCACCCAAGATAAACATTTCTCCTCGACCCCCATTAGCAGGGGGACAAGCAATAATCCAGAAGAAATGCTGATAGATGGCACAGACTGAGGAATTTCAATTGGGCCCAGAGACCAAACTCTCTGTTAATTCCCTCTTCACCTATCCCTCAGGTCCCTTCAGTTCTGCCTGCGCCCCACCCCCCTTCATTTTGGGTAAGTGGTTCCCTCCCTCTTCCTCAGCCTCCCAAATTTCCCAGTTGCAGCCCTCATTTAAGACAGATTTGTCTCGTCCCTCAAGATCACTGCTTGGGAGAAACAGAGAGAAGAGTAATTAGCAAATTCAGCATTCTGGTAACCCTTCTACAGGGGAGGATGATCATTTGTTAGCTTAAGCAAATCCCCACGCCTTGATTAGCTGTCTCATTTTGACAAAGAAATGAGAACAGGCTCACTCATTGCACTGAGGGCTCTGTGTGAGACCTGGGAGGTGAGCAAAAGTCAAAATAATCCTTATTTTTTTATTGAAAACTGAGGACTCTCCCCAAGGAGGGGGAGCCTAACTCCCCACTCCGTCAGTGTGGGTTGCACCTAATGACTTCCCTCCAAAGAGTGCACTACAAAAAGGAACAAAAATAATAGCTGTAATTCAGAGAAACCTGACGAACACTATCTCAGCCAGGGGGACAAGGTTGGCATCGTTAAATGATAAGTCATATTGAGAAGATGTGATGAGGAAGAGAGCACTTCACCTCAGTGGTCTTCCTCCCAAAAACCCGCAACCCTGGTCTAATCTTGAAAAACCCCGACTGAGGGACAGTCCACAAAATGCCTGACCAGTACTCCTCAAAACTGTCAAGGTCATCAAAAACAAAGGAAGTCTGAACAATTGTCATGGCCAAGAGAAACATAATTGTAAGGGGATATTCTGGATGGGATCCTGGAACAGAAAAAAGATATCAGATAAAAACTAAGAAAACCTGAATAAAGTGTGGATTCCAGTTAATAATAGTGGATGCTCGTCAGTTCATCAATTATAGTAAATGTACCATACTAATGCAGAATGTTAATATTAGGGGATATTGGATATAAGGTATATGGAAATTCTCGATTATCTTCACAAATTTCCGGTAAATCTAAAATTATTCTAAAATAAAGTGTTTACTTAAAACAAGTGAAGGGAAGTGTCTTAAAGGTTGTCTCTAGAACAGCCAAAGCAGGTGGCTCTAGAGGTACTTCTGGTGACAAGAACTGTCTACCTTCTCCCTCCCTCTGAAATGAGTTTTTTCCCCATTGAGCAGCAAACTGGCCTCTTGTTTTCCCACCGAGAGAACTTCAAACTCTGGTCTCAGCTCTGCCCTCTGAAACCCACCAAAAAAATATGGAGCCTAGACTCTCTTCTCCAACACACCCTCCAATGTTTCAGAGTTATGCTTTATTAAGTCCAAAGAGACCTCCAAACATCTTCCAGTCCCAAACCTTCATTTTAGAGACAAGAAAACTCACAACCAGGGAGGGTAGGAAACTCACCCACAATCACACCACAATCACACAGACAATGAAACCCAGGTTTGGTCACGCCAGTCCAAAGCATTTTTCTTTATAACACATGCTGCTCTTCAGAAGGTTAAAATGTGTCCCTGTACCAAATACCATTTCCTTCACCGTTATCATAATTTGGGATATCCAGATCTCCAGGACCCTTCCAGGAAGACCCTCATCAGTGGTGAATGTCTTGTTTACCCTCCTAGATAGTCATTTTAAGAAGCAGTCAGGATTAGGGGTGTTAACGAAACCACTATCTCCTCCTTCCTAACAGTTGATGTCCCAAATTGAGTGGAATGCTCCAGATGAGACTTAACCAATGTTACTCTGTGGTATGAAGTTACAAACAAAAATCAGCCCTAGCTTAAGCAAGTCTCAGAGGCACATTGGCTAACTGTCACATGCATGGAGTGTGAATCCTCATGCAGTCTTTTTAGTAAACCAAAATGTCAAGGTCAAAGACACCATCACTTCACAGCCCCATTCCACTCCTTCCTATGTCTTCCAAAACATTTTCATCCACTGAGAAAGAATAAAGGAAGGAGCGAGGCAAGAACTAGCATTCATTGAAACTGCGCAAGGTGCACTATATATATTACCCATCGATTTATTCAATTAGCATTTATTGAGGACTATGATGTGCCAGAAATTGGGGGAAGAACTGAAAATACAAACGTCACAAGACACCATCCAGGCCTTCCGTGGTTTTAGTCCAGTAGGAAAGACATTCATATCAACAACAAATTGCAGAACCATGTGACAAATAATGGAAGCATGAGGTTGGGATTCCCAAACTAAGTGTCGATTTGTGCTATATAAAAGGTGTCCCATGGTCAGTTAAGTTTGAGAATATAGAATACCATGTCTTCCTCTCAGAAATTCAAAATGTCTGTATGGATGATAAAGAAGTCTTACAATAAAATATCTGTTTAACCCGGTGGTTTCCTAGACATAAGTGGCCACTGAATTTTTTTTTCTGAACTTTTAAACTTAACATATATAATTGACAAATAACATTATATTAGTTTTAGGTGTACAACAGTCATTTGATATTCGTATATATTGTGAAATGGTCACCACAATAAGTCTAGCTACCATCCACCACCATCTGTAATTACAATCATTTTTCTTGTGATGAGAATTTTTAAGATCTATTCTCATAGCAGCTGTCAAATATACAATACACTGTTGTTAACTATAGACCCTATGCTATATATTATACCCATTTGATGCTTCTTTTAGAGCTGGGAGTTTGTATTTTTTAACTCCTTTCATCCATTTCACTCACCCTGATCTGCCCCCTACCCATCCTCCAGCAACCAGGAATCTTTCTCTGCAACCATGCTCTTGGGTTTTGTTTGTTAGGTTGGTTTTTTGTTTGTTTCTCAATTCCACCATGAACTCTTTTTTTCAAAGGGTACTTACTAACATAAAGAAAATTAATGGCACAGTAATATATACTCTCTATACCCTATTGTCACCTCTAAGGTAAACAAATGTAACTATGGCACCCAAAGGAGGGGGAAAAAAGCCTAATTGGACTTAGCAGGTTAGAAATGGGAGAAAGCCAAAATATCCTCTGAATAAGTACATAACCATGAAGCTTAACACAAGGACTGTAGGTTAGACAACATGAAGGTAGAGACCTATCTTGGGCCAAGAGATCTTGGATTCAGCTCCAAATTCTATTCTTGCACAAACAACCTTCCAGAGTTTCCTGGGTAGCTCTGAGCTCTTGGACTTGCAGGGAGCCAGTAGAAGTTCTGGAACTATCAGGCCAAAGAGGGGGAGGGCACAATAAGAGAGGAGAAGGACCTCTGGCAATGCATGTCAGGGAGAGAAGTATAATAGGAGATGGCCAGCAGAGGGAAGTTCCTTGGAGAGGAGAGAGGTATTACCCCGTCACAGCATGGCCCGTACTCCCCAGCATCGCTTGTGGTCATAAATACCTACTGATAGCACCGTATGTATTTCCTATTCCTTATCAATCACCCCACAGCAGGGGTCTAAACTACAACACTGCTGACATTCTGGACCAGCCAATTATTTCATAGGACAAGAGGACTGTCCCATACATTATAAGGTGTTGAACAACAGCCCTAGCCTGTACCATACGCCCAGAATTGTGCCAGTGGCACCAGAAATGTCTCCAAATATTGCCAAACATCCCCTGGGGTGGAGGTTGGGGGATGGGGGAGCACCATCTCCAGTTTGGAACCACTACCCTAAATGGTTCTTTGGTGTCTATCACCACCCCTATGCTGCCAAATAAACTCCAAATAAGCAATAAGCCTGCAAAACAAAGATATAACCTCTCTTGAATATTATCACATGGGCCTCAAGCTACTTTCCCATTGCTTACAGCCAGGTCATGTGACTTCTGCTCATTCCTGAGGGCCCATGTCATATCTCACTGTCCCCTTCCATGAAGTCTTCCTGTTACTTTGAGTCAGCTGCAAACGCTTGCCTTCTTCTCCTATCCTACAATTCATGGTACAGCACCCTTAGTATTGGTCCATGACTGACTACCATTGAACATCTATGCGTATTTGACCTTTCATTGTCCTGTAATTCACTCTGAGTGAGCAAACGTTGATAGACCACGTATGATGTGTCAGACACCACGCTGGTACAGTGGGACAGAGAGACATAGGATATGATCTCTACCCTTAAGAAGTTCAGTCTCATGGGGAAGATAGACACAAAAGTTATAGTCCTACACAGCTGCTTGTCTTGTCTCCTCTGCGGGATCCCTGAGGATAAAGGCAAAAATCTAATCCCTCTTTTGTGTCCACCACGGTGCTGAGCACACGGCAGGCGCCCAAAAGATTGTAGTGAATTGGAATCAGGGAGGAAACAGAGCTTCTGTGAGACTATATATCCACAAAGGCAATTAATAGCTACTGAATTTCCACTGGGCAACTTCTTTTATGAAGTGATGGTAAAGTAAACAGTGGTTATCATTATTTGGAAAAATAAAAAGACAGCAACCCTAGGTAAGTTACCCTTTCTGTCTCTCTTTTTTTTTTTTTTTAACTTCTACTGCATGAGATCCAAAAATGTAAGACCCACTGCTAGAATAAAAGAAGTACAGAAAGGGAAGGGGGGGGCAAGAAACACATTTAAACAATTTAGAAGTAATGAAGACTTTGCAAAAAATAACTGTCGAAAACAAATAGTCTAGGGAATACTTGGAAAATGTGAACATATGCAAAATCAGCAAATTGAAAGAGTCTGCATTACCAAGTCTTTGGGGGAATAGACTAACACTAATATTTTAGAAAAATGATGGAGAACAGAAGGACAAAAAGAATGTGGGGAGACAGATGGAGGTATGCACCTTCTCAAGCCAGAAATAATAGGAGCCCTAAATGGCCGTGGTTTGGGAAGGCTAGCTCTAGCATTTCCGAGAAACAATGGAATCGAGTTTAAAATGCTTGAAAAACAAAGATGAATCATGGGCACAACTACAGAGCAGAGACACAGTTTCCAGGCAGAGTTAGGAGGCAGAATCCATAGGTGGCAAAGCTCAGAGACCCTCAATAGTAGTAGCAGGAGTTATTAGCATTATCATTGATATATTAAGTTCCCCTGGCCCTATAACCATGTCCTTTCCTCTCCTGGGTCTTGAATCAGTATCACATGCAGGATTTATACACAAGCCTTGAAAAGAACCCAGATGGTGGCTACGAAATTTTCCCAAGGATACAGCCCTTACTATTCACTTGAAAAACCGAGAGTGACCCCGGAAAGGGAAGCGCAACCCAAAGCAGCAGCTGGGACTCAGGACAGTCTGTTCCACCTACCCTCTCCTTCAACCACACCTCAACCCAGCCCACCCCATCACTGTTCTCCAACAGCAAAACACATTTTCCTGCCCACCCCTTGCAGCCACCAAAAACTCACAAATATGGGCTAAATGCCAGCAAAAGGCTTCTCGAGTATAGAACTGGTGAAGACCCAAGAGCCCAAAGCCCATGTCAGGAGGAGGAGTGGTGGTGAATTACACCTGATGGGCCCAGGAGCAGGGGAAGACCAAGACCTTCCCCACAGCAGGCACGGGTCAGCCTTAGGTGAAAGGGTTCAAACCAAGACCAAGAGACCTTAAAGGAAAGACAGCATTTCCTTAGCCAAATCCAAACTTTGCTCAAATGACACAAACCCTTTGACACAGTCTCATTGAGGCCACAGCTTCAGCCCTTCCAGTCCTGAAAAAGTTGTAGCCTTATGGAATGCTACTGGCCCTGGAAAGAAGCACAATCCTCAAGGCCAGCCACAGTTGAGAGAGGAGAGATGTGTCCAGCCACAGAACAGGAGAAACTGTCTCTGACCAGAATATAGCCACCCAAGAACTTGAAAATGAGAAAATGAGCCTGTCTTCTGCAGTCAGGGCAAAGATACGAAAATCTGCCTCATGTAACATATCCATAGATGGAATATGTCCATTAAGAAGAAAGTCTCGGGCGCCTGGGTGGCTCAGTGGGTTGGGCCGCTGCCTTCGGCTCAGGTCATGATCTCGGGGTCCTGGGATTGAGTCCCGCATCGGGCTCTCTGCTCAGCAGGGAGCCTGCTTCCCTCTCTCTCTCTGCCTGCCTCTCTGCCTACTTGTGATCTCTCTCTGTCAAATAAATGAATAAAATCTTAAAAAAAAAAAAAAAAGAAGAAGAAGAAAGTCTCTTAAGGCAGTTGATTTATCAAATTGCCAGCCCTTTCTCCTTAGGAGGTGGTAAAATGTATCGGGGGGCTCCAGTATTTTATTAAGTTAAATAGAATAAAAAATATAAGAATGCATCACATATAATAATGATAAGTATTATTTCCATGAAGTGTGTCTATGTATACACATGTGTAGTAGTTTCAATTTGTAATGTATATCTTTACTGTAGGTCACTGTCAAATTTTTTTGAAAGTCACTGCTATCAAGTAAACATTGGTAGACTCTAACAAAGTTCTAGTCAGATTAATCATCCATATGCTTCTCATTAATTCCAAAATATGCATTGAGCCCCTACTGTATGCCACGGTTACACAGGGCACTGAGACGAAACAATTCCACAGTTCTTGTTATATACTTAGCACACTTCTAAGTTCCTTACCTATGCTCATGCATTTAGCCCTCACAACAAGCCCCTGAGATAGGTTCCATCATTATCAATGTCTTATTCAGATGAGGGGCCCAAGGTCACATCGCTAGCAAGTGGCAGAGCTGGAATTTGAACCTGCTTTTATCCGCAAAGCAATAGTGCCCAAGGATGTACCCGATGTTCATAGCAACATCCTTGTTGCTGCAATGGATTGTCTCTACCAGAGACCCCTACAGACTGGGCCCATATTACCAACTCTCCTGGTCTGAGCTTGTGCTGGCTAGTCAGATGGGGGCTTACACATTCTGGCTCCTTGAAGAGCCTACCACAAGGGAGAGAATACAGAGCATGGAGCATCCATTCCACTTGGCATTTGTCACCACACAAACTGAGGGCCTGGCATTCTGTTGATGTAGGTGAGCTCATGAGCTCACAGATCGACATTTTGGGGGCTGCAAGCCTGCAGGTCAGTCCTGGACCACAGGGACATGCCCCTGAATAATATGCCCTTGGCTAAGTTAGCTTTCTGTGCCTCAGTGTCCTCAGCTGTGAAATAGGGTTGATAAAAGTATCTATCTCATAAGGTTATTGCAAGGATTTAATGAAATATTATATACAAAGTGTTTAGCAAATGCCTAGCACATGGTAAATGTTGGCTAGTTATTATTTATTGAACACTTAGTATGAAATTTATCATCCAGTGAAAGAGATAACACTTAAACAAGATCATTCTATATAATCCTATGTGGGGCTGGAGGAATTCAGAGTAAAGGTACTTAACTCAGCCAGAAAGCTTTGGAGAGAAGACAGTATCTGGAGATAAGTCTGAAAGATTGAACCAATGGGTGAAGAATGGGGGAAGGACATTCCATCCAGAAAGAGAGAACAACTGGGCGAAGACCCAGAGGACTTATGTATCTCCTTCTGTAGCACAACTGGGGTAATATCACTTTAAAAAAATCTCCAGCCAAGGGTGCCTGGGTGGCTCAGTGGGTTAAGCCTCTGCCTTTGGCTCAGGTCATGGTCTCAGAGTCTCAGGATCAAGTCCCGCATCAGTCTCTCTGCTCAGCGGGGAGCCTGCTTCCCCGCTCTCTCACTCTCTGCCTGCCTCTCTGCCTGCTTGTGATCTCTGTCAAATAAATAAATAAAATCTTAAAAAAAAAAAAATCTACAACCAAAATTTCTACAGTACAAGTTTTTCCAAAGTCATTTCTGGTATCAGAATAACCATGTAATGTACACAGCTATACATACTCACTTCTAGGCAGGTAAAAACCTCAGCCCTAAATGACATTTTTTTAAAATATTTTATTTATTTATCAGAGAGCGAGAGGGGGAGAGAGCGAGGACAGGCAGACAGAATGGCAGGCAGAAGCAGAGGGAGAAGCAGGCTCCCTGCTGAGCAAGGAGTCTGATGTGGGACTCGATCCCAGGACGCTGGGATCATGACCCGAGCTGAAGGCAGCTGCTTAACCAACTGAGCCACCCAGGCGTCCCAGCCCTAAATGACATTTAAAAGAAAAAAATATCAGTCCCCAAATGTGTTAGAAATGGGACCTCTCCCATGAGGATGGACATGCTTTAGATATGTGTTTCTCAAAGTGTGCTTCCCAGACCTGGAACCCTGTTAGAAACGCATGCCTCTCACCCAGATCTACCAAATCAAAAATTCCGGCAGTGCAGTCCAGCCATGCACTTTAAGAACCACTGCTTTGAAGAAACTTGCCAAGGTGGAGGCAAATCTAAAAGCACCAGCAGTCCAGGAAGCAGCTTCTGTAAAGAGCTGTGCTCACAATGCCCACTGTGCTACCCCATTTAACACAGCAGCTAAAGAGCTCAGACACTATAAACCCATAGGCTGGGGCTTGAATCCCAGCATTGGTACTCGGTGGCTGCTATTTCCTTCAACCCCTGCATCCTCATCAGCAGGTTGATCTCGGGACACAGTGTCATGTTCCCTATAAAGCACTTAGCACAGAGCAGTCCATTGAGAGCCAATACCCTGGAAGAAACTCTGGCAAACCTATCCATCCAAAAGTGTCAACACTGCTATGGTTCTAGCAGTCTTTGGGACAGTGGTCTTCAAATTCAGGTACACATACTCTTAAGAGTACAAAAGGACTTGGTTTGGGAGCATAGATGTATGAGGATCAATTTCCAAACCCTGTTTTCCAGCAGACTCTCCTAAAATTGATCTGCCTGCACTGGGGTATCAAGAGAGTTCTCCTTCCCCACCCACCTTCTCTTTCAGGCAAGACTCTCTCCCACTTACCAAAAGAAAGGCACAGTTCTCACTCATCCCAAACCTGGAGTGTAAACTTCCAGGGCTCCAAACAGAGGGAGTAAATAGACATTCTGATGTGAATATCTATAATGAGAGGATAACAAATTCATTTGCAAGTGAGTAACTCAAATGTCTAGTTACATGCTTTTACCCAAGTCAGGTATTTTCCACATAATCCAAGGAGGACCTTTTCAGCTGACAGCTGACAGATCATCAAATAATAATTTCTGATGATAGATCACTATGTGATTTTTAATATCTTAGTTGGAAGTACTCAATTCAAATGCAACAATGTTCCTTATATTTCCGTCTACTTATATGAACAACATTTTCCATGTACTCATGTGAATCTTTTCAACATTTGTCTTAACAAACAAAAAATACTATTGTATTTATAATTGTCTCATTCTAGCAATAAGTAATATTCACCTACAGGTAGATGAAAAAATTTATAAAATCCCATCCACTTCATATAGATGCACTTCTAATGCATTTCACTTTTTGTGTTTAATAATTGTATATAAAAATATATATTTATGTTGTTTCTCAACTGTATAGTAATAATAATTATAATGAGAATTCAATCCAGAAGAAATGTTTCAATACTTAAAGGCTTTTAGTCACATGAAATGTTTTAAAATGCTATTTTAATTTATATGTATGTTTTTGTTGCAAAGAAGTATGATACTGAAATCAATAAAAAAACTTTCAAGCATAAAAATTTATTACATTACGATAAAATTCTGTGGGGAGAGTGGAATGAAAATATGCGTCAAGGAGAAAAGAAATGATGTAAAAATGTCTGACTGCTGAAGAAAAGCTTGTTTGGGTATCTGTAAACGGAACAGAGTAGTATCAAATCACATGATATTTAGACTTCACTGGGAACTTGAAAGAGCAAACAAAGGTTTATTTTTGAATGTCAGTATTTACAATATGCCCTAAATCACAATTTTTGCAACTATGTAAAGTTATAATGGGAAACTGTAGATATCAATGTATGCACGGGCATACATTGTCTCTCCAAATTCTTTCAAGGGATACTCAAGGGGAAAAAATCTGCAGACCTCTGCTATGAAAAACCTCCTCCTTCTTCCCTTTCTTCAACACATAAACATACTACACAGAAGTGATGTTCTTCGTGCTGAAGAGGATGTCAAGAAGCTTTCCAGAGAAGTAACCAGCATCGTCTCTGTCTTTAAAACTCACCATCTAGTTGAATGAATTTGGATATTCTAGCTGCTCTTTATATGTAACAGGCTACTCCAAAATTTGGTGACAGAAAAATTCAGTGGATTGCAGTTTCCACATAATCCAAGGAAGACCCAAATGAGCTGTCAGCTGGTAGATTAAAAATAATTTTTAATGCTTCACTCTAGAGAACAGACAGATGGTTACCAGAGGGGAGGTGGGTGGGGGGATGGGTGAAACAGGTGAAGGGGATTGAGTACACCCATCATGAAGCACAATGAGTAAATATACAGAATTACTGAATCACTCTATTATATCCCTAAAACTAACATAACACTGTATGTTAACTACACTGGAATTAAAATTAAAATTAATAGGTAAATAAAAAGTTTAAAAATAATAATTGTGAATGATAGACCACCATATGATTTTGATGTATGATTTAAGAGTAGCTCAAATCGTTAAAATGTAACAATATTCCTTACACTCCTCAGATTCCATGGGTCAGGGCTTCACGCAGGGTCCTGGTGGAATGGTATGTCTCCACTCCATGATGTCTGGGGCCTCTACTGAGGAAACAAACATCTGGATGACAGAAACATTGAACCAGAAGAGCTAGACCTAGAGAATCCACTTCCAATGGCTTCTTCATTTATGTGTCTGTTACCTGGGCTGGGCTAACCAAGGACTGGACTCAGATGAGACTGATGACCAGTGCGTCCACACATGGGGCTTCTCCATATGGCTTTGGCTTTTCACAGCATGGACAGTAAGCATTCCAAGAGAACAAAGCGGAAGCTGCATGGCTTCTTATGACCTACCCTCCTGCAGGAGTAATGCAGTGTCACTTTGGCAGTGCTCAGGTGGTCAAAACAGCAGATTCAAGGAGGGGAGCCACAGACCCCAACTCTCAATAGGAGGAGTATCAAAGAATTTACAGTTATTTTTTTAAGACCATCATGATGGTTAAGGTAGGGTTTTTTTGGAACTAACATTCCAAAATGACTGATAGATGACATAGGGTAGATGTGAAGTTGAATAGCACAGTAGGCTGTTGAACTCAAGGTAGGAAGAGATAAAAGAGAGAGGGAGCCAAGAAAGTCTTCACCATAAACAAGCATCAGCTGAGGGCCTATACGTGCACAACCCAGAATAAAATGTCAAGAGGATGGCATAAATACCAGAAGACTCAGTTTCTATCTCCAAATGAGTTCAAATCTCAACCTTCTATCCACAAACAATATGGCTTTGGAAAATCCTAACTAAGCCTCACTTTGTCTATCAGCAGCATGGAGAGCATATGCTAGGGTTGTTGTGAGACCTAAACAAAAAAGCATGAGTAGGGTATAGCATGGCACGGCACTCAGTGCTCAATAAATACTGTGCATTTGATATTCATTCAAAGAACCTGCACATGTGGGGAAAATGAATGAGCATCAACCATTACATTGACAGAAAATTGGTATTTGAAGATCTTCTGATGTCCAGGCTAATGGTCAAGCCTTTTGCCTGCAAAAGGTGCTCATCCCCACCATTGCTGCCCATTTGGAAAAATCTATATCATTTCTCATGAGAAGCCAACTATCCCAATCTGGGCTACTTTTTCTGAACATTAGATCTGAACTGATTTATTTTATCCCTAAATGCATTGGGCCACAATCTTCCTGAATGGATTAAGTCAGACCTTCTATTTTTAGCAGCTAGCTCATTCAGTCCATTTCCCTACTATAAATACCTACCTGCACTTGTGTTATAAAGTAGAACTCTTTTGTCATCTGATTGTCCCAGTCTAGATTAGAGGAGGAGAGGTGAGTGGGAAAATGCAAAACAGGATAGAGGACAGACAAAGAGAGACTGCATTGCTCTAGGCTGCATACCAGCTATTTTCACAGACCCCCAAAGTCCATAGCTGACTGAATGTGGGAGAAAGCCAAGAGATTCTAGCCCTTCTCCACATATTTCTTTGAGAAGTTGGCAGCCACGCAGGTTCTCTCTTATCATTTCATCTACTGGAATTTCCCTTTTCCCAGTCTCATATCTTAGTCCCCCGGTTCAGAGCACACGGACACTGACCCGAGCTTCCAAGGCAGACCAGAAGAGGCTTTTTTTAATGCTTGCTGTTAATGCTCTCAAGCAAAAATAAATTTTCATAGAATCTCATACCCATCTCCTTGGAGTCCCAAAGAAGGGGACACTGAGTTTTCACCAAATACTGATTCAAACGCTTAATAAATTCAAAGCACTAAAAGTAAATAGTCAGGCCAGAGTCAGATGAAGGAGTGGGTCCACCAGGCGCTCCAACATGTAAGGAAATACATGCTCGTCCATCACCAGCGTACTAGTACACCAGTAGAAACTTAAGGCAATGGAGGAAAAAACATCATTTCAAAACTCTTCTCAGAAAAAGCAAAAGGAATACCATAAAACAACCCTGGAGTTGTAACTTAGACCCTAGGAGCCATGCTTTGAATTGTGAATATTTGTCATTGTAGGGTAGCCAGGATCTAAATGTTCTCCCTACATTGAGGTTTCCACCTGCAGTCCTCCCTCTCCATTCCTCTCCTTACTATCCCAGTTTTCAGCTGATCCAAATTAAAGCTGAACAAATACTTGATTTGAAGAAATAAATTGACTCACGTGGGCAGGATATTACCAACAGTCCAAGATTCCCTTATGTCTTGGTCTGGACGCTTCCCCCAAGGATCTGAGAGGGTTACAAAACATACTTGTCCGCCCACATTCAGGCACCAAGGGACTACTGTAACTCAACAGCAGCCAATGGGGAATAGAGTCTCCTGGTCTCTTGAAGATGCACAAAATGCAGATATGCCTCAAATAATAAAAAAGTAAAAAGTATTCATCAAATATTTTTAAGAATAATTCAGGTATGATGACCAAGTGGGGTTTATCTCAGGAACACAAGGTTCAAATCTCAATCACTGAGGGCACTTGGATAGCTCAGTCAATTGAGCATCCAACTCTTGATTTTGGTTCCGGTCATGATCTCAAGGTCATGGATCAGGCCCTGCATCCATCAGGCTTCCCACTCCGTATGGAGCCTGCATGTTCTCTCTCCCTCTACCCTTCCCCCTTCTCCCACTCTCTCTCTCTTTCAAATAAATAAATAAATATTTAAAGTATTTTTAAAAAATCAATCAATGAAATTTAGCATATTTAACAAAATTTTTTAAAAAAACAAATGCTTATCTCAACAGACTCAGAAGGAATATTAGAAAATGATTCATAATAAAAATTCTCAGGCTCTCCAAAGTTTAAGAAAGAAAGACACAGACAAGGAAGCTGCCACAACTGCCTCCACTATGACCCCAACTTGCCCAAGACTACCATCACAGAATAATAAGCCAGGATTCACCACACCTATTGGATAACTATAAAATATAACACCAAAATTGAAAAAATTGGAGAAAATATCTATGGAGTCTGGTACAAGGGTAGACGTAAAACTATAGGTCAAGTGGTAGCCATGAACAAAATCAGACAAGAAAGTAAAGATGAAGAGTTTCTTAGTTCCACAATTCAGGAAATTTCTCTATTAAAAGAACTTTGTCATCTAAATATAGTCAGTCTTCAAGATGTGCTTATACAGGATTCCAGCTTGTATCACATCTCTGAATTCCTTGGTTCTTGAGAAATACTTGGATTCTTTCCCTCCTAGTCAGTTCATGGATTCTTCACATATTAAGACTAATTTGGGCCAAATCGTACAAGGGATGTTGTTTTGTCACTCTGAATGAGCTCTTCACAGAGACTTAAAACCTCAAAATCTATCGACAACAAAGGGATAACTAAGTTGGCTGGTTTTGACCTTGCCAGTGTTTCTGGAATACCTAGGAGCATATATTGTCCATGAAGTAATAACACTGGCACAGAGGTATTGCTGGGGTCAGCTCACAAGTCCTGTTGACATTTGAAGTGCAGATACTCTATTTGCAGAATTAGCAACTAATAAGTCACTTTTCCATGGAGATTCAGAAATTGATCAACTCCTTCGGATTTTCAGAGCTTTGGGCACCCCCAGTAATGAAGTGTGGCCAGAAGTGGAATCTTTATAAAACTGTTAAGAGCACACTTCCCAAGTGGAAACCAGGAAGTCTAGCATCCCATATCATAAACTTGATTGAAAATGGCTTGGATTTGCTTTCAAAAATGTCAGCACATTGGCAGGTTAATCCCACCAAACAAGTTTCTGGAAAAATGATACTGAATTATCCATATTTTAATGATTTGGACAATCAGATTGAGAAGACGTAGCTTTCTGACAAAAAGTCTCCACATGCTGTCTCAAGAACAGATAGTTATATTTTTGCTCCACCTCTATTTTTGTCTTATGTGCTCTTTTTTGTGTTGTGAAACTTAAGCTGCTCTTCATCATCTAATTTCAAAAGTGTAACTTTAAAATGTAAATATTGTTCTATATCAATTTAAATATAGTAATCCTGTGTATGAGTGTAGATCTAACTGTAACAAGTATTTGTTACTATAATAAAACTATAAATCTAGTATTGATGACAGGAACTACAGAGTTGGGGTGGGGGCGTTAAACCCCTCAGTAAATTAAGAGCAGAAGAAAACTTCCCCAACCTGATAAAGAGCATTTTTTGGAAAATCTACAGCTAACATTATACTCATGTAAATAACTGAACTGCTTTCCCCTCAAGATCAAAAACAAGGCAAGAATATCTGCTCTTACCATCTTATTCAACATTATACTAAAAGTCCTAGCCAGTTTAATAAGGCAGTCGAATAAATAAAAGACATGCAGATTTGAAAAGAAGTAAAACTGTCTTTGTCACAGATGACATGATTGCCTATGCAGAAAAGCCTAAAATATCTGCAAAAGAGCTGATTTTAGCAAGGACACAGGATACAATGTCTATATTAGAAAAAGAAAAGAATTTTTATATTCTAGAAACAAAGAATTAGAAATTGAAATAAAATAGATGCCATTAATTTAAAAGAAACAATACTATATTAGTTCTCAATTGCTACATAACAAATTACCAAATTAGCATCTTGAAACAACAAACATTTATTATCTCACATAGTTTCTGAGAGTTGGGAATCTAGGAGCAGTTTCAGGGGTAGCATGGCTCAGCATCTCTCAGAAGGTTGCTATCAAGATGCCAACTGGGGCTGCACTCATCTGAAGTTTTGACTGGGGCTGGAGGATCTACTTCCAAGATCACTCATTCACATCTTGCTGATAGAGGTCTCAGTTTCTCCACTGAGAGGTCCACATTGGACCTTTCAGTAGAGCTGCTCCCATATCTTCCAGAACAAGCAATATAAGAGAGCAAACAAGGAGCTGTAATGCCTTTGATTACCCAGTCTCAGAAGTGGCATTCCATCATTTTCACCATATTCAATAGGTCACACAGATCAACCCTAGTACAATGTATGTGTGGGGGGTGGGGAGGATCCTATACACAAGCATGAATACTAGGAGGGAAGGAGCATTTCAGGCCAACCTGGAGGCTGGCTACCACAAATACCACTTACAATAGCATCAAAAGACATAAAATACTTGTGGATAAATTTAACAAAATATGTGCTAAACCTCTACACGGAAATGACAAAATAATTACTGAAAAATCTAAAGAAGACCTAAATAAGTAAAGATATATACAATGTTTATGGATTGAAAGACTCAATATTAGTAAGATGTCGATACTGCCAATGTACTGGGATTCAATGTAATCTCCATCACAGTGCCACTGGATTTTTTTCTTAATAAAAAGTGACAAACTGATAGTGAAATTTGTATGTAAATGTTAAGGACTTAAAATAGCCAAAACAACTTCAAAAAGAAGAACAAAGTTGGAGGACTTAGACTACCTCCTACACTACATCTTAAAATAGTGTAAGAACTACACTATTTTAAGATTCACCATAAAGCTACAATAATAAAGACAGTGTGCTATTAACATAGGATAGACATATAGATCAATGGAACAGAACAAAGAGTCCAGAAATAAGCCCACTCATATATGGTCAATTAATTTTTGACAAAAATGCCAAATAAATCCAATGGGAAAATTTTTTCAACAAATGTTGCTAGGACAACTGGATATCCCAGGAAGAAAATAACCTTGAACTTTTGCCTTACACTATAAACAAAAATTATCTTAATATTGATCACTTTCCTAAATATAAATGTTAACCTATAGGCTTCCGGAAAAAAACATAGGAGGAAAATATTATGACCTACATATAAGCAAATAATTCTTAGACAATATGCAAAAAGCACTTACTCTGCAAGGGGAAAAATAATTGATAAATTAAACTATGTCAAAATTAAAGCATCCTATTCTTTGGAAGACAGAATTAATACAAAACAAACAAAAAATAGATAAAATGCAAGCCATAAACAGAAAAATATATATGTAATATATATATATAGTAATATATATATATATATATATATATATATATATATATATATATATATATATATCTGTCAAAAGGCTTCTATTTGGAATATATTAAAAACCCTCATAGCTCCGTAGTAAAATACTGACAAAAATTAGGCAAAAAAGGGGCACCTGAGTGGTTCAGTCAGTTAAGCATCCAATCAAGTATCTTGATTTCAACTCAGGTCTTGATCTCAGAGTTGTGAGTTCAAGCCCAGCAATGGACTCCACATTGGGCATGAGGCCAACTTTAAGGAAAAAAAAAAAAAAAGGCAAAAAGTTTGAACAGATACTTCACAAAAGAAAGACTATAAATGGAAGATATACAAATGAAATGTTCAACATCACTGTCATCAGGAAAATGCAAATTAAAACCTCCAGATACTCCTACCTCTCACTAGAATAGCTAAAATTAAAAGGAGAAACCATACCAAGTGCTGGCAAGGATGTGAAACAACTGGAAATCTCATATTTTGTTGGTAGAAATGCAAAATAACACAGCACTTTGGAAAAACTCAGTGATTTCTTATAAAGTTAAATATTCATCTACTATATGACCCAGCAATCCCCTAAGTATTTACACAAGAAAAATGAGAACCTAGGTCTATACAAACACTTCTTGCAAGAGTTCATAACTTTTTCATGATAACTTTTATTCATAATAACTCAAAACGAGACACAATCTGCAAGTCCATCAAAAAGTGAATGGTAAATAAGTTGTGTTCTATCCCCACAACAGTATATGACTCAGTTTTTAAAAGGAACAAAATACTCACATGAGAAAGATAGAGAAGAGGGGATTGACTACAAAAAGCTAGTGGGGAGCTTGATGGACATGTTCTATATCCTGACTTTGGGGGTGGTTGTGTGGGTGCATAGGTTCAATGAAATTTATTAAACTGCACACTTAAAATAGGCATATTTTATTAATATCTAAGTTTTACTTCAATAAAAGTAATTAAAACATTATAAAAGAAATATATTTATAGGATTAAAAAAATTTGACTAAATTTTGAAAAATTAGTCCTCTTTCGCCATATGTCCAGACCTCCAAATACCCCATCTCCCTACCCAAACGTAACATTATTCTCAGTGATTTTATGCCTTATTCAAAAATGGTCTGTGTGTATACCCCTCTACATTGGTATTTGTATACGAATATTTCTATGTATATCACACAAATGCGCACATAGGCTTTGTTTACATGCAAGTAAACATCTTTTCTATTATAGTAGCTGTTTTTCGAAGCCTGATGTTCCCTTAGACCACCTCTGATTTCTGCTGCAACTCCCACGGTCAGTCCCTCCCTTGCACACAGACAGAGTCCCACCTTGAACACTAGCACTTTCTCCAAAGTCACAGGAACCTGCCCAGTCTACAGGGAGATGCAGCCAGAAGCAGAAGGAGATAAGCCCCTGGACCAACCCCAACCAATACAGCATAGCTTTGATCAATAAATGCCCCAGCCTTCCTTCTTGCCGAAAGACAAACAATTCTGGAAGTTGGATACTCTGCTTTTCAAAGGTCTGGACTTAGGCTTCCCTTACCTATAGCAGTAACTCAATCAGACACCTTTTTCCCTTCATTTTCTGTCTCACTCACTGTCTTCATGCTCTTGTTCATTTTTCCAGGGATCACTTCCCACATAAACTACCTGTACTCAAGTCTTTGTTTGAGGTTCTGCTTTCAAGGGACCCCAAATCAAGTCATGTACACACCTTATTTTTATTTATTTATTTATTTACTTTTTTACTTATTTGACAGAGAGAAATCACAAGTAAGCAGAGAGGCAGGCAGAGAGAGGGGGAAGCAGGCTCCCTGATGAGCAGAGAGCCCGATACAGGGCTCGATCCCAGGACCCTGAGAGCATGACCTGAGCTGAAGGCAAAGGCTTAACCCACTGAGCCACCCAAGCACCCCCACACCTAATTTTTTCACTTGCTATATCTTGCAGGTTGCACGATGTCAACCCATACTATCTGTCCTCTTTTGTCTCGTGGCTCTATAGTACTCCACTACACGGTGTCCTGTGGTTTTTATAACCTTAACCCCCATCAGTGGATATTTAAGCTGTTTAAAGTCTTTTGCTATTGTATACAATGTTTTTTAAAAAGATCCCTATGCACACATCTTTATAACATAAATTTCTAGAAATAGAATGGATAAGGCAAAGTGTAGTTATGGTAGTCTTCAATTAGGAAGCATCCCTAAAATCACTGACCTATAAAATCTAACCTGTACATACAGTTTTTCAGTCATAAATCCAATGTGTGATGATGTGCAGTTGTCCCTATCAGAGCTGATGCTAGCTGCAGTCCTATACCCCGAGGCTCATTCTGTTCAATTCTCTAGTCTCCTTTTCTATGGGATCCACCTGCCATCTTGCTGTGACCTCAAACACAATCAGGAAGAGGCCCTAAGATGGAGAGAGTAAGAACACAAGATAAAACAGAGACAAATGGAAACTGAGGGAGAATATATATAAGATCACTAACTGATTGCCAGAAAATTTACAAAATAGTTCTCTTCTTTACAGGAGGAAAGAACACTGGACTCAGAGTCAGGAGACCTAGGTCCCAGGTTCTAAACCTTCCTTTGCCTCAGTTCCCTCATTTGTAAAATGAAGGGGTAGACCTTAATTATTCTCTCTAAAGCCTTTCTCTCTCTGATATTCCAAATTTCTATGACCCAAGCAGCTTATAGAAAGGACCACCTTATTCTCATTGCAGGTATTGAATCAGCTCCCATGGAATAATTCCAAAGTGTCAACCGGCCACTATCTATTTTTTTTTTTTAAACCCTTTCAACCAGAGGCAGATGCTAGAATATACGTATGCTGAGCATCACTTCAGATCACAGCAAACAAAAAAATAAACCAAAAAAAATGCAAATACCTCAAGAGCAAATGCAAACAGGGGATGATTTTTCCTTGTAAAATTTGGTAGAAGTAGAGCTCTACAGAGCACACTTTGGGAACAATGTTTTAACCCCATGAGCAGCTGGAGCTCAGGCTTTAGAGTCAGGAGGATCTGAACTTAAATCTGAGTCCTGGGGCGCCTGGGTGGCTCAGTCAGTAAAGTGGCCCGCTCTTGATTTTGGCTTAGGTCATGATCTCCATGTCATGAGACAGAGTCCCACATCAGGCTTTGAGGTTGCTTAAGATTCTATCTCCCTCACCCTTTGCTCCCCCCCTTTCATGTTCTCCCTAAAAAAAAAGAAAGAAAGAAGGAAAGAAATTTAAACCTGAGTTCCTTTGTACATACATATGGTCTGGAACTAGTTATTCTGTAGAAATGAGGCAAATAAGCCATTTCGTGCGGCTGCTGTGAGAAACAGAAAAGGTGATAGTGAACTTGTGTCTCTTGCTGAGTGTTAGCTTCCAAAGACAGGGGTAAGGATAAAAGGAAGTGTCTGAATTTCATTTGAGAGCCTGGTTAGCCTGTAACACACACACAAGCACACATTTTAAAGAGCTCAATTCTTGGGCGCCTGGGTGGCTCAGTGGGTTAAGCCGCTGCCTTCAGCTCAGGTCATGATCTCAGGGTCCTGTGGAGTCCCGCATCGGGCTCTCTGCTCAGCAAGGAGCCTGCTTCCCTCTCTCTCTCTCTGCCTGCCTCTCCATCTACTTGTGATTTCTCTCTGTCAAATAAATAAATAAAATCTTTAAAAAAAACAAAAACAAAAACATGAACTTGTTAAAAAAAAAAAAAAAAAAGAGCTCAATTCTTGCTGCAAATCGAACGTTTGTCCCCCTTATTCATATGTTAAATTCTACTGGGAGGTGATTAGATTATGAGGGTGGAACCCTAATGAATGGGATTAGTGCCTTTATAAAAGAGACCCCAGAGAGCTCCCTTGCCTTGCCAACCACATAAAGATGTGGCAAGCAGACAACCATCTATGAACCAAGTGGGTCTTAGCAGACACAGAATTCACCAGCACCTTGACCTCGGACTTCCCAGCCTCCAGAACTGTGCAAAATAATTTTTTTGTTTATAAACTGCTGAGTCTATGGAACTTTTGTTATAGCAGCCCACAAAGACAATACTGTTATATGCTAGTCTCTCACCATTTAACCATTCTATTGCTATGAACACCTAATGATTTCCAAACTTTACTTTTATATATAATGAGTCAATGAATATCTCTATATATTCATCTTTGACAGCATCACTTAATAGGTCCTAACTAGATGTTAAGCAACCAGGACTTTTCAGTGGGGTGGTATGGGCAGCTAGATTTTAATTGCCCAAGACACAGGTCAACCTCAAGTTCATCCAAAAAGTATTTGCTGAGTTTCTAGATGCCAGCCACTACCCAGGCACACTTCATATCATCTTACAGTGGTTCCCTGAATGGGTACAAGTATACATGTTTTTACAGAATGGGTGTGGTTTTGCGGTGTACATTGAATCCTTGTGCAATGGGAGAGAAGGGACAAGAGCTGAGGTTTAAATATGACTGTCTCAGTCTACCATAGACCAGGAGGTGAGGGGAAGCTCTTCGGAGACGTGAAAAGACAGAAACAAAAGGGCCTGGAATACAAAGGACCCCAAACCGAATGTGGAGAATCCTGTTTCCTCCCATCATCAGAACATGAGGCCGGCCACCTGGGAGCAGTTTCACCATAATTTATTCAACTCGTCAACTATTTACCCAGCATCAATTATAGCCACTAATAACTCAGCTGCCATTCACCAAGACAGAATAATGTAGGGGTTAGGAGTGCAGGCTCTACCTTTGAAAGAAGGAAGTCAGTCTCTATAAAATGATCTATAATGATAATAAGTAACAAAAGTAAGGTGCACAACGGTGCGTAACAAAGGTACAAAAAGGTATGTATAAAGAAGAAGGGATATAAATCCTTGTTTATGCATCACGTATCACAAAAAACTGGTGAAAGTGGGACAATTTCTGGTCATGATAGCGTACTAGGGACTCTATCCAAGCAGATTTACCCTACTTCCTTAAATAGCTTAAAAAAAAAAAAAGCAGACAATATTAAACAATGGATTTAAGACATTGAGCAGCAGACAGCGTGGAAAGGGTCACCGATGGCTGAGAGGAGGGAGAGGGAAAAGGCAAGTCCTAAACTGTCCCAGTTCACTGCTAACAGGTCATGTCTGCCCACCGGTCAGGGAGGAGGACCCGAGGCAGGAGTCGATGGTCTCCCTGAGTTCAGGAGACCAAGATGGCATTCAAGGTGGTGAAGCAGCTAGCCTGGCGGGGAAGAATGTCAGAGAAGAGAGAGCGCTAGCAGTTTGCAAAAGTCTCCGCTAGTTGCGGCCTGAGGACTCCCCAGCACACATGCGAGAAGCCAGCAGAGGCTGGGAAGACCCACCACAAAGCAGGAAGCTCAACAAAGTCCTCCCTTCACATGAGGCTGGAGATGGTGTACGTTCCATCAGCCGGAATGGCAAGACCCCTCATAAGTCCTTGGGGCATGGGGTAAACCCCTCAGAAGTGGGGACCTATTAGCTCTGGACTGAAGACTATTGTGACCAGCATAGTAAAGGATAAAAGGAGGGTTTCTGAGTAGATGATTAGGGACAGGAAGGGGGAAATTGGGGCTCAGGGTGGTAGTGCACCTACCTATTCACTGTTACATATTTTTGCACTGTTTCAAATTTTTACTATGTGTAAGTATACCTTTTTCAAGAGGAGGTCTCTGGAGTCAGACTTAACAGGGTAAGAATCTGACTCCACCTCCGATGAGCTATATAAACCCAGCAGGTCGCCCAACCATGCCAAACCTATGTATTCTTTTCTTTTGGATTTTCTTTGGATTTCTTTAGATCATTATGAAGATAAAATTGAAATGTTTATATAAAAACTAACAGCACCTGGCACTTTTTTTTTTTTTTTAAAGATTTTATTTATTTATTTGACAGACAGATCACGAGTAGGCAGAGAGGCAGGCAGAGAGAGAGAGGAGGAAGCAGGCTCCCTGCTGAGCAGAGAGCCCGATGCGGGACTCGATCCCAGGACCCTGAGATCATGACCCGAGCCGAAGGCAGCGGCCCAACCCACTGAGCCACCCAGGCACCCCAGCACCTGGCACTTTTGTGAAAATACTGGTTTTACTTTCCGATGACCTGTTTCTGGCTAAACCATCCATTTTTCTTTTTGGAAACATTCTTGCACCACTCACCCATGTGACCATGACATCATTCCCCAGCTCTGAGAAGGGACCTGTGACTATGTCACTAGGAGGTAAGGCCCTTGGGAGATGATTAGGTCGTGAGGGGCAGCCCTCATGAATGGGAGCAGCGACCTTAGAAAAGGAACCCCAGAAAACTCCCTCCCCAGCCCTGTGTGGTAACAGTGGGAAGGTGCCGTCTATGAACCTAGAAACAAGTCCCACTGGACACTGGTACCTTGACCTTGGGCTTCTCAGCCTCCAGAACTAGAACTGTAAGAAATATATTTTAATTACTTCTGACCTATCACCACATTTCATGTCCCTGGGACAGCAAGTAATTGGTCTAATGAGAGGGATGGAGACTTTTGCTGAAAATCTTGGGAGAGAGTTTCTCACTGTGTTGTTCAGTGAATAGACTAAAGCTGCCAGTGGTCATTTTCAGGGAACCAGTTTGGGAATGGAACTCAGACAGGGGAGAGCAAAGCCTAGAGATAGAGACAGATGTGATCCTGATGCTTCATTTGGGTTCTGGGATCCAGCCATGCCTAAAGCCAGTTTCTGTCACTAGAACCAAAGAGGCCTAGCAAATTTAGGAGGGACTATCATTATTCAGTTCATTCAACAAGCACCGAACCCACATGAAATTCCAGAAACTGTGTCCAGAGCTAGGCGCTGTGTCCAGTTTTAAGTCTAATGGAGGAGACACTTATGCAAAGCAACAGCTACTGGGCTAGAGATATTCTCAGGGTGCTCTGGGTGAGACACATCTAGAACACCCTGGAGAGGAACAGGCTAGACAGCTAGGAAACCTTTGTGAGAATGTGATGCCCCAACTGAGGCTCAGGAAATGCTGAAGAAGTGGCCAGGGAAAAAGAGGAGATAAGAGTATTTTAGACAAAAAGGTGAGAGAAAGTAGATGTGCTTGGGGAGGAAGACAGGACGGGCAGTGGAGAGAGACGTAGCTAAAGAAGCAAGGGGGAAATCACAAAACACTTTGTATGTCATGCCCTAGAGTGGAGCCTTTGTATCCTAACCATTACAGGATGCCATTCCAAGACTTACCTCAAGGGAGAAGTACGATCAGATTTCTGTGTGGAGCATAGAGGAAAAGGCAAGACAGCTAGGGGAGACCAATCTGGAGTATGTGGGGGAGATCCATGCTTGGAATTATGAGGGACTGGTCCATGCTTGGAATTATGAGGGACTGCACGAAGAAATTATTAGCGAAAGAATGAATTTGAGAAGTTTTGAGGAGAAAGAACTGACTGGACCTAATGCTGATCATGTATTTCAGTTTCAAACATTAAGAGTTAACATTTTACAGACGTTCATCCCCACCAAGTCCTGTTCTGAGCAATTTCCGCAGATTCACCCACTCAGTCCCACCCCTTGAGGGAGATATCACTGATTTCTCTTTCAGTGATAAGGGACTAAGCCACTGACAGGTGAGGTAACTTGCCTGAGGCTACACATGGTGATGACACAAGACACAAGCATGGGCCTTGACTGCTACACTCCGCCCCTCGCATGTGCACACTGTTTAAAAAGTAGCTGAATGAGAAGAGGAGCTGGCCAAGGAAAACCAAAATGACTAGGGAAGCAGAGGCCAGCATCACAGAAATGAGGAAGGTGAATACTTCTTTCTTACCTCAGTGGTAATTAAATACCCAATTATGTAATGGGAGGAAGACAGGCCGGGCTTTGCCGGGAAGACAGTGGGATGTTCTTCTGCACATAGTATCTCCTTTTTTTTTCATGGTTCTCTGTAAAACAGATGTGTTCACAGCCCCAGCTGTTGGATGCAGAAGTTGAGGGAGATCCAGGGGCTCCCCAAGGCCACATGCTGGGAAGCGACCCGGCTAGTTATCAGGCCTGGAGATGACCTGCATTCTACGCTTGGCTGACTGGAGTAGTGTCTGGGTGTCTGGGGCGGTGGCAGAGTGGGAGGGGCACACAAGGATGGCCACATCCCTACTCCCAGTAGGTCTGTAATCCCATTGCTCCCATGAGGCTATAACAAATGAAGACAAAGATCATGATAAGGCACCTGGAATGTGGGTGCCAGGGAAGTGGTACAGACTCTGGGCACCAAGAGCAGACGTGGAGGCATATCGAAGCTGGCGGACATGGGTTAGGTATTGAAGGATGAGTAGAGTATAAAAATGAGGGGATATAGGACATTTCCAGGGATTGGGCCCTCACCTGGGTGCTCTGTCAGTGGCAGACACCTGCTGTTTCTACCTGTGCAGCATCTCTGCTATATCCTTCTGGTTCTTCTGAAGAAACCCTCCTCCTCATTGGGAACCATGGAGTTTGGATAGAGCTGGCTTCACGTCTACCTCAGATCCCATCAGGGAGGGATCACTTGAGGCCAGCCTGGCCAAGTCTCTGAGGTTTCGTTTCCTCCAACCTAGCAATTGGCTCTAGATCCAATCTAACCCAATGAGACTCAATCTCAAGTGTGTGTTGGAACATCAAGAAGGAAAAACTCCCCAGAATGACTGGCTCTAGGAATGTTATTAGCCTGGAAAAACTGGGGACCATGCTGTAGAGGGGTCTATCTCGGAGTGAAACCCACACTGAGAAAAGGGGATAGGAGGTAGAGAGATCTGTTGTTTGAGTTCCTGGATCCAGTCATGCCTGCAAACATCCCCAAACTTTTCAGTCACTCCAACCAATAAATTTCCTTTGCCATTTATGTCAGTTTGAGTTGCAGTTTCTGTCACTGGCAAGGGAAAGGGGTCTGGATAACAAAGAGCTTCAAAAATGGTTGTTAAGGGCGCCTGAGTGGCTCAGTGGTTAAGCTGCTGCCTTCGGCTCAGGTCATGATCTCGGAGTCCTGGGATCGAGTCCCACATCGGGCTCTCTGCTCAGCGGGGAGCCTGCTTCCTCCTCTCTCTCTGCCTGCCTCTCTGCCTACTTTCGATCTCTCTCTGTCAAATAAATAAATAAATAAATCTTTAAAAAAAAAAAAAAAATGGTTGTTAAGCTCCAGGAATCCTAAGCCACAGTCCATCTGCCTTCCTCAAAGGAAAGGAGTTCAAGACCGGGAATGGTGAGATCAGATCCATAAGAAAAAGGCTATGGGCTTCGGTGAAGGATGAGATGAATATAGACCTTGGAGAAGAAGCTTTCATTTCAATCGTATCTCAAAAGGTGGATAACTTTTCACCAGCTGGCATTTGAGAAAGCACAGCACAGCAGGAAAGGGACCACCTCACTCATGAAGGCACAGAATTAGAAGAATGCAAGGCGCAGCACATGGTCGAACCTGGCTGGAGACGGAGCTGGCGAGGGGCAGTTGTGAAAAGGGAGGTTGCAAAGGCCTCAAGAGCCAAGAGGTGGCTATTTGGGGATGGTTAGAGACCTAGAAAGCATAGTTCTGTGGGATCGGAGATATGTTCCCCTCCAAGGCATGGAGAAATGTTTGGATTCCAGGGACACCAGGGACACCAGAGCAGGCTCTCAGGATATCACCAAGCAGGTAAAGAGCTAAGGGTCCCGGTAAGAGATGAAAGAGGGGACTTTGTCCTATGGCCCCACTCTGCTGGGCAAAACACCACTTCATGTCCTTTGAGCCTGGATCCTCTCCTCCCTGCTCCTGCTGAGCCCAGGACAGGGGATGAGAGGGCCCCCAGGAGGACGCCGCAGTCCCAGGGAGGGGAGAACCGTCTGAGTTTCCTGGCGGCCCCCTGGTTCCCCTCAGCCTCCCCTGCAGTGCCTCACAGCAACCACTGACTAGGGGATGTGTCCCTGCTGCTTGAGTTAATTACAGTAATTATACCTGCTCCCTCTTCGGCTCTGGTTCCCTTTGTTCCCTGTTTCCTGCCCGCTCATTTGCAAATCTAATCGCTCTGTGGATTGATTTTTTTTTTTTCCTTTAAAGAGAGAACAGGATGGAGAGACAAAGATAGGGAGCAGAGAATGTGGGAGAGAAAAAGTGGGGGTGGGAGTGGTTGGGAAGGGGGTGGGGAGGGGACAGATGGAGGGACAGTGGTGGAAAAGCAGACAGGAGCAGCAAAGGACTGTGACAGCCAACCTAGGGCACCTCTCTTCTGCAGGGTCACCCTGAGTCACCAGCCAAGGCCCCAAAAGTGGAGCTGTGGGATCACCATCAGCACAGCCCTCAGGCCTTTCCGTAGGGTCCACAATTTCTCCCAGACCGGGCTGGTCTAGCACAAATTACAGGAAGCTGTGAGAGCCCCAATTCAAACAATACCAATGGATACCCCTGCTCCTTAGGTAGTGGCCTCCCCAGGGATTCGTGGGACCTTGACTCAGGAAGAGCACCTGCCAGACACTTATTTCAGTGTCAGATGCCTGAGAGGGGGCAGTGGGAACTCCAGCAGAAGGCAAGAAGGAAACAACAACTATTCTGATGGAATCTGAGAGACAAGTGGTTGGTCTTTTCTCTCTCACCAAACCCCATTCTAGAGACCCTCAGGAAACATCCTGGTTCAGGGATTTTCCAAAACATACTCTGAGGAGCGCTGAGTTTCCATGGAGAATCCTCAGGGAGTGGGAAGGAACAAGTGGGCATATATATCCCCCAAACCCCTTACCATGACATTTACCCAGCTCATATATTGGGTTCCACCTAAACTTTTATTTAGAAATGCAAATTTATTTCTCTCTTTACTGCCTTTTTTTTTTTTTTTTTTAAGCAGGCTCCATGCCCAACCTGGGGCTCAATCTCACAACCCAGAAATCAAGAGTTGCATGCAATACAGAGTAAGCCAGCCGGGCACCCTGGAAATTTCAGAGGAGAAAAATCCTCCTTCTTATAAGGGATTAGAAAACAACTGATCTAACCCCGAACTTCTCATCTGTCAGACAGGGGAAACTGAGGCTCACATGGATTAAGTGGCTTATCCCGTATCACACAACAGTCAGATCACAGGCCTCGTGACTCCCAGTTGAAGATTTCCACAACCCCGTGCTGCATGTTAGGGTGCCAAGGGGATGTGGAGATTTTGCAAAAGCTCCTGGGTCTTCTTGGGCCCATCCAGAATGAGGCTGATGGCATCATCCTGCCAGAAGCCCTGGGTGAATCAGAATCCTTGCTCCTCAGTCCTCCGACTGAGCCCAATAAATGGAGCGTTTAAAAAAAAAAAACAAAAAAAAAACTGCAAGTATATTTAAAATCCCACATGCCCTTCCCAGAACCTTGCCACTGATGAAGTTCTAGAACATAGGTGAGGTTCGGTGGGATGAGGTCCGGAGCCAATGACCAAGAAAGAATTCCTGAGACATCTTTGGTGCAAAATGGTGGTTTATTAAAGCATGGGGACAGGACCCGTGGGCAGGAAGAGCTGCTGCCCTGGGGATGTGAGGAGTGGTCTATTACATACTTGTAAGTTGGGGAGGGGATTAGGGATGATGTAAGCCTCTAATGAATTTTAGAAGCAAGGTTTCTAGGACCTTGAGGGGCTAGTTATTGTCTGGGGAAAAGGTTATTCATTACCAGTAATAAAACCTTCTCGTGAGACCCTTTAGATGTGTATCAGTGGGCCACGTGCTTGGGAATGATTGTGGACACTATCTTGGAGGTTTAGAGATAAAGTTTCCAAAGGAATTGTTAAGGTAGACTTGCAGGATCCTGGCTGGGGTTAGGGATCAGTCAGGCTAGGATTGTCCTTTGCCCTTAGCAAAGCATCAAGGTGAGGGTAGTTGAGTCCCTAGAGGAGAGTCACTCTGCCTGTTTCAAGGGCTTGTTAGTAGGTAAGGAAATTTAATAATTTTTCTTCTGCCTCTGTTTCCCTCATCACCACCATTGCTACCCCATCAAGACGTAGACTCTATTTCTTCTCCTCTTGACCTCAGAAGGGCCTTTCTGCTTGCCACAAGGGACCAAATATGGCAGAAATGATGCTGTATAACTTCCCAAGTTAGAATAATAAGGTAATACAGCTTCTACCCGGCTCTACATTTTGGGAAGCTCACCATCAGAGCCTAGTCCCCTAGCCCCCATGCAATGAGAAAGCCCAAGTCACCAGGAGAGACCACGTGTAGATGTTCTGGTAACACCAACTGTCAATCATGAGAGCCAGCAAACCTTCAGACACTTCCAGCCCCCAGGTGTTGAGTCACCATTAGCCTCTGAGTCTCCCAGCTGAGGCCCCGCCATTATGGAATGGAAATAAACCATCCCCACTGCACCTTGTCCAAATTCCTGGCCAGCAGAGTCTGCGAGCCTAACAGTCATTGCATGCCACAAAGGTCTGGAGTAGTTTGAGATGTGGCATCTAGAAGCTCAAGCAAATACTCCCCACATGAAGTTAGATTCAATAAGCAAGCGGTCAACAGCCAGGGCTCCCAAGGATAGACTCGATGCAATGAATCCAAATCTCCAGCTAATATTTGACTTCTCCCCCAGCACTTCTAATTAATTCACAAGAGAAGTTCAGAGTTCAGGTCATTTTGGAGACAGAAGTAGGAATGGGAGTGGGTGTTAACTCCCCACACTGGATTCAGCCAGTGTTTACCAAGTAACTTCCATGAGTCAGACACAGAACAGAGTCCCCGCCCTCAAGGAGCATGGTATAATTGGGGAGGCAGACACATCCACACTCAAAAGTAATTATAATGCAATAAGTTAAGTTGCTATTAAAAATAAAAGTACTTTGGTAGCACTTGGGAAATAGTGAAGAGTATCAGCCTCAAATGTTTCCTATCCTGGGATGGTTCCAGTCCACTCAGAGGTATTAAAGTTATTCACCTCGTGATTCTTAGCTCTTGGAACCCAAATCCCTTAATCCAGTCTTTGGCATAAAAGGCCTGTGGTGCACCCTGGCTTAGAAAAAGTCAAGGACTTAATAAACGTCTTTACACATTTCATATAACCCTGTAGAAGAAAATGTCAGTTGTTCTCCAAAATCCATTCTCCCATTCTCCAGAATAACAAGACCCTTGATTTTTTGCTGGGTTTCCTGGCCACCTGGAATAAGGATGCTCTCTCAGCCTCCCCCTCACCGAAGCTATAGGTGGCTATGTAATGATGGGATGCACAGTAGGTGATGTATAGAACCTCTCTGTTGCATCTCAAAGGGTGGGAATGTGCCTGCTTGACACCATTTCCACCTCTCTCCTAATGAGGACATGGTATAAGCCATTTTGTATGACAAGATAAGAGAAACACCTTAGACAAGCCAGAACTTAGATATCTCTTTCAGCTTGAAACCTCAATCTAGCTGTCACAGACTATGTCACATGAGCAAAAAAAAATACACCCCAGTTTTCTTTCAGGCACTATTATTTAAGGGATCCTTATTATTAAATCAATTCCTACCCCAAAAATCCATTAACTCCAACTATTAGCTCTTTATTTAGTCCTATGTGTTTACACACCTACACGCGCACTGTGGTCGAGCCTTCAGCAGACATTCAAGAACGAGTTGAGGAATTTGCAGTTGGAGGAGATCAAGAGCACATTTCTGCCATCACTGCTCCCTGCTGCTTAGGGTACCAGCTCATCAGTGTGCAAGATCAAGCTTTCCCGCAGGGGTTCTGAAGCCCCTGAGGGTACCTACTGGTATGTTGAGTGATATGCAAAGTAATACTTTCCTAGAGACCATTTTGCTGAAAAAGTTGGTGAAAAGGATTTTGAATTGTTTATCTTTTAAAACGCTTTGTCATATACACAAGACAGAAGCAGCAAAATTCCACTTTCCCATGTCACGCAATCTTGCACTTTTCGTGAACACAGGGAAAGTAGGAGATGTTCCTGTGCAGCAAGTGATTGGAAAAGTTGTTCTTTTTGTGTTATGAGGGAAACCTCAGTGGTACCCAAGCAAACCAGCCTACTACTTCAGGGAGAGGAGACCAAGCCAGACTTCCCCAAAGCATGCTCTGTTGATAGATGTCACATGAGGAAAAGAATGGAAAGGTTTCATGGTCAAATGAGTTTGGGAAAAGCTGGATTAAATTTTTTTAAAAGGGAGAAATAAGTTTTTTTGCTGTGGGATTTCTCATGGCTTTCACTATGGTGATGTGTATTATGAGTCTCTGGGAGATATAGCGTGTGAGTTGCCCACAATACACCTTCGCAGGGACAGTTTTATGGTGAGTGTTTCCAAGGAACTCATTTGCTGAGTTATGTAAATGTGAGTGTTCTCCTTGTTGGTCTTGTCTGCCAGAGTGGAGGAGTGGGAACATGTTTTTTAACCTATTAAATTCTGGATGGAGTAATATGCCAAGCCAAGCTTTCTGATATCTTGCCCTTCCACTTTCCCACTGCCTCTGCCCAGCCTGGTCGGTGATGATGAGTTTGATGTATCAACACAGCGAGAGTACAGTACTCAGTTATCCAATCAAACACTGATCTAGGTGTTGTGTTGAAGGTGTTGTGTAGATGTAGTTAACATCTACTGTCAGCTGACTTCAGATAAAGATTATCCTCAGTAAGGTGGGTGAGCCTCATCTAATCAGTTGAAAGGCTTTGAGGGCAAAACCAAAGTTTCCCAGAGGACAAGGAAAATCCCCCAAATTTCTTCACCATAAGAAGAGAAGTGTTAGCTGAGATCAATATAATGAAAGGCAAACTCAAACAAGAAAATCTACACATTGCTTGAAGCCCTTTATGAGGTCAGTTTCAGAACTATCTGGGAAGGTAAAACTCATGTAATGAGAGAAAATGTGGTACAACTTTGCTTGCTATAGATTTGTCTGAGTCTGTTTTCAAATTAGCAACCAAGCTAAAAAGGGTGATTTTATTAAACTTATTCTTATAAGAATGATATTGATGTACTCAAAAGCATACTTGAACAGTTGGTCAGGAAACCAGAGATAACTGAGATCTCTTTGCTTTATTTTAATAGTCATAGCATTTTTTTTCTAGTTATAAAAATAAAGTCAGATTTCTGGGCAGAATCACCTAAGTAGAGAAAGTACACAGAATTTCTCCAAGCACTCAACAAAATAAAGGGAAAAAAATTGTAACAAACCAACAAAAAGTCACAAGCAGCAACCAAAGGAGGAAGGGGGTAGAACTTTATATGACAGAAGCCCAAAATGGTAGCCAAGAAAAGAAACACAATATTCTGGTATGATCAGAATGGCTCCTTATATCATTCTGAACAAGGGTAGAACATAGGAAGGTAATTGGGTCCAAAGATTCCTGAGAATTCTCACAAATTCCCTACAACTTGGGGGACATGGCCTGAGAGAGCAAGTAGGCGATCTAGGAAAACACTACTGGAAAAACCCCAGTGAGGAGAAGCCCCTCCATCCCAGCAGGGGCCTCAGCAGAAGCAGGAAGGGCCACAAGAGCTTAGCATCTTTCCAGGGAGACAGACAACAGGCAAACGAAAGATGATAAATCTAAGTCGGAGTGTCACCCAAGGACCCAAGGGACAGAACTAGGTTCCCACGAGAGTTTTAGTCGATAGGAGAACTTAAAAATATAAAATCAGTAAATAGAACATGAAAGAACAATAAAATGAAATTACAAGAAATGTCACAGAAATAAAGAAACAAATTGCAAACTAAAATAAACTTATTACAAATCAAATAAATTAGAAGCAGCTGAATAAAATGGCATCTCCCCAGATGAAAAATAGAATTGACAGGATTGAGGGAAAGCCTGTTGTAATCACAGCAAAAGACGAGAAAATAAAACAGAGATTCAAGCAACTAGATAGGGAGTGATCGGTGTAGAGGACAACGATTGTCCAACTTAAGGATGATTGGGGCCTCTGAGGTTTAAAAAAGAAAAAATTAGGAGTCAAGAAATCTTTTGAAATATAATACAGGAAAATTTCACTGAAATGAAGCAAGAATCAGCAAATCAAAATGGCACATCATACATCCCAAGAACAATTATTCCAGAGTAATAGACATTGAGATAGACTTTAGTTATTGAACAAAGAAAAAGAATTATCAAAATAAACAAGTTATGATGGACGTCAAGAAAACAAATCCTAGTTAAAGCATTAGACCTTAGAGAAAAAGAAAGAATAAGCAAAAGAAGCAAAAGAGAAAATATCAGGCTGGTTCCAGACTTCTCTCAGCAATAGTCAATGCCTGAAGACAGGAAGAAGAGGTCTAGGAAGATCTAAGGGAAAACACATCTGACATAACTGCAAATTACAGCAGATCGTTGCTCAAATGGGGGGCACAGTCAGATGTTCTCAAACATGGTAGAATATGGTAGAACATGGGAATAGAGCACATCAGCACCTTCTTTTCAAAAACTACTCAATGAAACCAGAAGACCAAGGCAGGGAGTGTGTTAAAGGAAGCCCTCAAGAAGACCCCCTAAATGGGGCCTTAGATCTCCCAGGACCCCATATGGAGATTTCCCCTCCTCTGGGGGAAAAATGAGACCAATAGACTGTGAGCCTTGTTTTCGGGCAATGAGTGTCAAATACAGCTACGTGGAAGCAAACTGAGGATAACTACAAAGTCTTTCCTAGATGCCTCTTTAGAATCTTGCTCCCCCGGTCACTTTCATACCACTTCTAATAGAAAGCAAGGCAAAATGAAATTGTCATTGAATTTTACTCTGGGCCCACAATTTCTGCACCAAAGAAAGTAACTAAAATCATGAAGTACCTTCCTTTCATGGGAACAAGCATACTGGAAACCCAGCTGTCTGCTCCCAGCCACTGCATTAAACAAGGCCAGCTCTGGAGTCCAGGACCTTTAGGACAATGGACATTCTCACGTCTAGAAACCAGGTGGCTGGCAGGGAGGTTGGTGGTATGTAGATGCTGTCTGGGAGCTGCGTTTGATCAGGAACAAAGGGCACATGGAGTCCTTTTCCCTGCCTGTCTCTTGAAGTGCTAAAATTGCTACCTCACTGCAAGATAAGGGAATTACGGCCCCTCTGGTCTGATAGGGAGAATTCACAAGCTGGGACACCCGCCCAACACCCTGTGTGCACGGACAGACCCCCAGAATGAGATACACAAACCAGTTAAAGTCTCTGTTAAGGCCTCCTCCTGCTTCCCTCCAGAGGAACAAGTAAGGGACAGAGACCCATCTGGAGAGGCAGGATAGCGCAAAGCTTAGATGAGGTCCTTGGCATCGGATGGCCTGGGTTTTAATCTCCTCTGCCACTTCCTGTGTGACTTTAGGCAATTTCCTTTTATCTGTCTGTTGCTTCAATTTCAGCGTCTGTAAAAATGAGATGTCAGTCTCATAAGGCAGTTATAAAGATTAAATGTTAATCCATGTAGTGCACTTTGAAAAGCACCTGGCACATAGTAAACTTGGTAAGATATTAGCTAGGATTGTAAAGTGTGGAAAAGAGTAACTTGGACGGACACACACACACACACACACACACACACAATACCACCCGGGCAAGGAGGCTTCTCTGCCCAGGAGCCGGAAGCATATAAACTTCCGTTATAAAATCCTCTGGGAAAACAGGATTAGGGTACAGGGGACTAGGGTTTTCACCCAGAGCTCCTGATAGCATGCATGTGTGCCCCACCACTAGAATTCAGCATAAGCCAGGACCCCATCCTCTCTCTTAAAGTCTGGTTGACATCAGGTAATATCTGCTTTAACTAGAACTCCCATGCATTCTATTTGGTCCTCATCCTGCGGTATAGAGGAAGTGTAATTATTCCCATTTTCAGACAAGAAGACTGAAGTTCAGTACAGTCAGGTGATTTTTCCCAGCATCCCAGAGCTTGAGGTAGTCGCACTAGGATGCAGATCTCTTCTTCTGCCTCCATATCAGTGCCCCCACCCTTGTGTATGTGCCAGTTGTCTCTTGTATCTCTGTCTTTCCCTGTTTAGATCTCCGATTCCCCACAATCTACCTAAAACAAAAGCGGCTTAGGGCAAATAGCAGCTTGGGTCACAAGCCTGCCTGGGATGGAGTTCTCGTGTGCAGAAATACAGGACCGCTTTGTTACTCCAGAACAAGAGCAGAAGGGGGGCTCCTGACCGGGAGACAGAGAAGCCAGCCCCCCAGCCATCCCGTCATCTCTCCTGGTTCTCTTGCACCCCCATTACAGCTCTCCATTCTGATCATTCTCCCAGACCCCACTGCTCATTCTAAGGGGAGAGAATCTCTCATAGGAGGGGGAAGAGAAGTGGCTCTGGCGGCTGAAGAAGGGAAGCCCCGTGCCTTTTCCTTCATTGAGTGAATTTTGTGGCTTTTCAGAAGAGGCAAACCCAGATCCTGTATCTCACAGCCTCTGAAATGTCAGTACAAGCTACAGAGGCTCATCTTTTTCCCTCCCCACAGTATGGACGCCCCTCCACCAACTGGGCAGAGAAAGGGCGCCACCTCCTGGCTAGACGCGAGTTTAGGACCAATCCCGGCCGTTCGTGGCCCACGTCCCACCTTCAGAAGCGCAATCAGCAAGATCGTCAGTGCCTGACACACCAGGCATCCTTCTAGGCTTTGGAAGTTAGCAGATTCCACTGAGCCATGGCAAAATGACCCTGCCTCCCCTTAACAGTTGGAGTCAGCAAGATCACTAAGCTTGGGGTGCAGCTGTGTTCGTCTGGGCAATGGTCTAAAAACTGTGTTGGCTTTAAAAATAAATAAATAAATAAACAAACCAAGCACCAGGAAAGGGAAGGGGAGAGTTTTGATACTAGTAAGAAGGTGAAAAGTCTCATAAACTCGGGCCACTGGAGGCAAAGGCGAATGAACCATTAGCTTTGACTGGCCACCCAGCGCTCTCCAGCCAGCCAAGTCTGCATTCAACCATGAAGGAAAAGTGAAATTAAAGACAACTGAGGTGCTAGAAATAGAGCAACAAAGGTTATGTCGAAAAGGCAAGATGTAATTACAGATTATATAATTTGATCAGAATACCGCCGATAACATGAAAGTCCATTGTTCAGCTTTCAGAATTCTGCTTCTGTATGTTTTCAAACGTCTCTTATAACAAAAGCACAGGGGGCAGCTTCCTCCTGGCCTGCGGTAGGGACCACATAGCGAACTCCGTTTCCTCCAGGGAACACCATGGATACAGCATGACCGGAGAGGAGCTAGAGGCAGCAGCGGGGAGGAGACCACATGGGGACGAAAGGCCTGAGTTGGAATCCTGCCTCTGCTACTTGGAAGTTCTATGGCTTTGGGAAAGTCCGGATCAATCACTCTGGTCTTAGTTTTTCACCTGCAGAGTGGAAGGATGACGATACCTGGCAAACTTACCTCCCAGAGCTGGGGTAAGGTTCAAGTAAAGGAAATAGGAAGGAAACTAATGTTTATTATATGTGCATGTGTTGGCAGTGGGCTAAGCCATTTACTAACTTGTCTCATTTAATACCATGAGCAACAGATGATTATTACCTGTGGTCAACAAATGAGGATATTTGTAGGGACTGAGTCAATTTCCCAGACTCTACAGGTGGAATTCAATTTTGAGGGGCACCTGATTTTTCAAGGCAATACTTCATAAACTGTGAAGTGCTCTACAAGTGTAAGGGCAGTTTTTATCTAGAAAATTGGTGGGCAATGACTTACAAGAAGAAATTCGTGCTCATCAATATGTGAAACTTCTGGACCCATCTTCCTATTTTCCATTGCTCTTTGCCCCAGACTTCAGATTCTCTCTCCATCCAACACCCAAAACCTGGTTTCTGGAAAACTCCTGTATAAGTCTTCTATATGTCTCTGCAACAAGATAGAGGGATGCTTTCATGGGAATGCCTGCTTTTCTAGCTTCTCTCTTGTGGCCATGGGAGTAGCTTTCCTGTCAGGGAATGTCCACCATCAGAGAGCTGGAGGGGAAGCCTGTGGTTCTGGGGGCAGACATGTACTCATGGCTTCTGTGGTCACATCACTGGAGGCTCCATTTAATATTGACCTTACTATTGGTATTTTGGGCCACCATGACCACTTTTCCCTAAACACCCCCTCTCCCCATCAGACATAGGATCCCATATTGGACAGACTGGTAGTTAGTCCTAGTGTAGAGTTCTGTAAGTTCTCTTACATCCCTGCCAACCTCTCAGAGACCCTGAATTCCATACCAAGGCTACAGCTGCCCTTCTCCATCTCTACCTGCAAGGTCAGAGACCCTCAGACCAAAGCCATCTAAACAACCCAACTATCCCCAGTCCTCCCTATCTCAACATCTTGTGTCAGTCAATAACATAACCTTCCACACAGATGCCAAAACTTTGCCCCCAGTGTCTAGCACATAGTAGGAACTCAATAAACACTTGTAGAGTTCATACACTGAACACTTATTTAAGGTCATCAGTGTGTCAGGTACTCTTCTTGGTGCTGGGGATGCTGGGGTCAACAAGAGAAATGAAAGAGATAGACAAGGGATGAGCATGTAACATAACCTTTTGTAGAAATGAGTACTAACAGGAAATCTGAGCAGCACAGTGAGGTGGCAAGTCTTGAGTGGTGAAGCAGAGGAGGGGGTCTGTTTTTAGATAGAATGGCCAGAACAGGTTTCTAAGGAATTGACATTTGAACCCGGATCAAAGGGAAGCAAGAGCATGAGACAGGCAGATATCTGGAAGGAAAGTATTCCAGGAAGAGGGAATAGCAAAAACACAGGCCTTGAGGTAGTACCAAACTTGGGAATTTGAGTCCAACCAAGAAGGCCACATCACCAGAACAAAAGGAGCTAGGAGAAAGGTAATAAAAGATGAGGTTGAAAAGACAGACGAAGTTGGGTCCTGTGGAGCCTCAAGGCCATGGAAAAGGCTAAGACGGGAGGTCTTTGAAGGCTTTCTGATCAGAGTGAAAGAACTGCCTTTTATATTTTAAAATACAATGTATATTCTTATATATCACATGTCATAACTTACATGTAAATTCATAAATTATAGAAATTCATACATGTATGATACATATATTCAATTGTACATCTCACATATTAAATAATTTTCCATATTTTCATCTAAGTCTGATTGTGTCCAAAATATACAAAATGGGATAACTAATGAGCCATAAAGCACATCCTGTTGTCAGTCTTCATATGACAGGGAAAATAATTTAAATGTAAGATAGAGGCTAAAGAGCTATGGTCTAAGCTCAGCATAGTATAGAGTCTGAATATGGAATAATCATCTAAAAACCAGGTATACTATCTTCCAGTAAACCAAAAAAGGCCAATAATTTATTTCATTGTCCCTGAATTTCTTTCTCTTTGCTATATTGTTGATTTTATCAAAAGAAGATATTAAAATGGATTTTAATTGCCTGAGGAAAGTTCTTTTCATGTCATTTTTTAAAATTGGGGTTGAGGGGACACCTGGGTGGGTGCAGCTCAGTCAGTTAAGCATCTGCCTTCGGCTCAGGTCATGATCCCAGGGTCCTGGAATTGAGCCGTGCATCGGGCCCCCTGATTGGCTTCTCCCTTTCCCCCACTTGTGCTCTCCCTCTCTCTCCCACTCTTGCTCTCTCAAATAAATGAATAAAATCTTTTTTTAAAAGTTTTTAAATTAAAAAAGTAAAGTAAAATAAAATTGGGGTTGAATACACGTAACATAAATTATATCATTTTAGTCATTTCTACATGTGTGGTTTAGTGGCGTTACATATATTTATATTGTACAACCATCAAAACCATCCATCTCCAGATTTTTTTATCTGCTAAAACCAACACTGTGTACCCATTAAACAGCAGCTCCCCATTCTCCCCTCCCCCAGACCCTGATGACTACCACTCTACTTTCTATCTCTATGAATTTAACTACTCTAGGTACCTCACATAGATAGGATCATGCAGAATTTGAGAACTTCTTTCATTTAGCATAATGTCTGGGGTCCTTGCATGAACTACTACATCACCACTGTGGAGTGACTGTATTGGTACCTTAGGACTAGAGGGAGAGTAAAGACAAGCAAAGAATGAGCACTATTTGTCTTTGCCAAGAACTAAAAAGGAATAATAAAAGGCACCATCTTCAAGCCTTAAATCTCCAAGTCCCCCTCTCTTACCCAGTCTCCTACAAGAGTGTAAACAGTGAGATCTTAAAGATGACTCAATTTTGGCCCAGACCAACATTGTTGAGAACAGTTCAAATTCATATATGGTTTGAAGGTAGAGCTGACAAAATTTGATGAGAGTGTGAGGGACAGGTAAGAAACAAGGAGACGCTTGGGATTTTTTGTCTGAGTAACCAGAAGTGCCATTTCTAAGATGGGGAGGATTAGGAAAGAAGTCAGTTGGTGGAGACAAGACAAGGGTACAGTTTGGGACATGGAAGGATAAGATCCTAGTGAAGTATTCAGTAGGCAGTTGGATACAAATGTGTGAAGTTTGTGAAGTTTGGGATGAAAGTTTTAAGGCCAGAGATACAACTTTTTGGAATCATCAACATGTAAGGGGATTTAAAACCATGGGAATGAATAAAATCACCTAAAGTATATAGAGCATATATACCTTCTATATTTACCTTATATATATCTATATGTATGGTACATATATACACACACTATATATAATATATATACCTATATACCTTCTACAAGGTATAGGAAAAAAAATAGACAAAGAGGCTAACTGATTAACTACATTCTCCACCTTTACCCCTCCCTCCAGTAGACACGCTCTTCCTACTTATATCTTCCAAATGTAAACCCTCTCGTCCACCTCTAGGCCCTTATCTTAGTGAGAAATCTTCATTTCTCACCTCAGCCACTGTAATTGCTTTCAGCTGGTCTCACTGCCTCTAGGATCCCTTCATTGGTTGGCTCTCCAGATAGTCAGCAGGTGGATCTTTGTAAAGCAAACCTGTTTTTGCCACTCCTGCTCAAAAACTGCAATACCTTAAAAACTATAATGAATGGATTAGTCTGGCACCAGTAACTAACATTCACCTCACTCATCACAGAACAACTACTAATTCAATAGGAAGCAGATACCACCTCCTACAAAGTCTTCCCGCCAAAAGAAAGTGTCTAAATCTGAAAAGCCACTAGTTCTATCAGCTCTTAGAAAATGTGGGGGTTAGAAAAGCTGGTTCAAGAGCACCACAAGGATACACTCGGCCAAATCCAAATTCTGGGAGTTCTTCAGGAAAAACAACCCAGTTTCCTTTAAAAAAAAAGTTCATTAAAATTAAAAATTTTTTTTTATTTGTTGTAAGTCAAAGGGTGGGCATGTAGAGGATAGAGATTGAGAGACAAGAGACAAATCATCCAGACACTGTATGTGGACTGTGTTTGGACTGTAATTTAAACCACTGTAAAAAGACATTTTTCAGACAATCAGGAAAAATCAGGCATGGATTGGATTTTGCGTAATATTAAGGAATTTTTCTTTATTTTTCGGAGTATGAAATGATACTGTAGTTGTTTTGTTTGTTTGTTTGTTTTTTTAAGAAATAAACTAGTACATATTTATGGCTTTTTTTCTTAAAGAAATTATACTGAAGCATCTACAGTTACTGAATTTGCTTCAAGATACCCCCAACAATTAAAAAAGAAAATCGAAGGGGGTGCCTGGGTGGCTCAGTCAGCTGAGAGGCCAACTCTTTTTAAGATTTATTTATTTGGAGAGAATGAAAGAGTACAAGTGGGAGGGAGAGAGGGAGAAGGAAAGAGAATCGCAAGCCAACTCCACACTGAGCACAGAGGGCAGCATGGGACCTGATGCAGAGCCCAATCTCGTGACCCTAAGATCACAACCTGAGCAGAAACCAAGAGCTGGAAACCTAACCAACTGCACCATCCAGGTGCCTCAAGTGTCTGACTCTTGATCTCAGCAGGGGTCTTGATCTCAGGGTCATGAGTTTGGGTCCCGCTTGGGTTCTATGCTGGGCATGGAGGCTACTGTTAAAAAAACTGAAGGAATCAAGGAAACAAAAAATAGAATTTAGTTGGGGGCCACTAGAGCTGGACCATGGGTATGTAAGTCTTCATTATACTATTCTCTCTACTTTTAAGTGTGTTTGAGATTTTCCCATTGTAAAAGGTGGGGGGGATCTTCACACAAATAGCAAACACAAGGCCATATGTATCTTCATTTCATTCATCATCTCTCACTCTCATGACATGTCGTGTTCCAATACAACAAAACCCATGGTTATCTAATAAAATACATTCATGATTTATAAACATGTTTGATCTAGATGTTAACTCATATTGATTTTGGTTTCCATAAAATCACAAATTGTCAAAATGACTATAAACAACAATGTATTGTGACAATGGTCTACAACAGAGCAGCCTTTGAGTTGCTAACGCATACATTGTGTGGAAACACTGCATACCCCTTTTCCTAGAGGCTTATTCAATTCTCCTTCATACCTCCAAACTTTTTGTATCATTTCTACTTTCTGGGTGTCCTTCCCCACTTCACCACCTGGCAAAACCCCCCAATATTCATGTCAAATGCCAGCTCCGTTATGAACCCTTCCCCTCTTTGACCCTTGCCTCCCATTCTAAGAAGTCAGCTGCTCCCTGCTCTGCTCCTCTGACTCCTTGCATAGACCTCATTATCATGCTACATGGTCATGGTCATCTCCGCTGCTAAATGAGAACTTCTTGGTGTGTTTTCTCTACAGGTATATCACCCAACTCTAGCAAATGGAAAGTGCGCAATAAATTGTTGAAGAAAAAAGTGAGGAAGGGAGGGAGGGAGAGAAAGAAAAAAGGTAAAAGCAGAGACTCGCTTCCTACCTTCCCATTTCAGAGATTCCCAAGATAATATCTGTGTTCTCGAAGGACCTAGAAGAATTTTATCCCTTACTACCTACCTCAAGCATCTCCAAGAACCTATTGCCCACCTAACTCACACCCCACCAGGGTGGACAGTCTCTAAAGAGACGCAAACTTTCATCAGGGAGATCCCATTTCTCTGCCTCCTCCATTCCCCGATTTAATAACAACATGTACAACATATACAGAATTCAACCTCAGAGTTTCCAAAGAGCTTGGCCCTCTCATCCCAGACCCTGCAGACCACAAAGGAAGGTGGACAAAGACCCTGTAGCTGTGTTTCTGGGCCTTTCCTGAAGGCTCCCACTTGGGATGCGTGCCAGCAGGATGCTATGGTATCTCTCAGGATCCAAGGTCCTGATAGAAGCAGGAAATGTGATTATGGTCACTCTTCCCAGCTGATTACTGGCTCAGGCATTCTAACAGATCTTAACAAAAATTAGCTCTCCACCATGGTGAAGACAGAAACAGCAACCACCAAAAAAAAGAAAGAAAGAAAGAAAGGAAGGAAGGAAGAAAGAAAAGAAAGAAAGAAAGACTAGCTATGAAACATGTCCAGGGAGAAAACCAAGAGATTAGGCTTATTTTAACATGTGGCTAATTAATATATGAGATCATGACAGAATTCAACTCAGCAAATGCACATCAAACTGTGCAGTGCTCTTCCAATGTTACAAAAATAAAGAATATGAGCCCCCTATCCCCAAGGTACTCACAGCTCAAGAAAGGGGAATGTGATACAATGTATTAAGTGTTTCATCTGTCCTGTAAGCGGAGTACTGTATATTCAATAGAAAAGGGAGTACATCATGTCTGGAAAGACAGAGAAGCTTCTCAGACTGGACACAAATGTGTGCACTGATCACACCTATAGAAAAATGCATTTCTGTGGTGACAAGGACATAAAGGAAATTTAGAGGAATAAAGTAAATGCAGTTCTATGTTTCTTGTATTCTTCTTGGTCTTGAGGTTATAATTCAATGAGTCCTTCTTTAATTTAGGGAAACATAAAGGACTTAGATCAAGGAGAGAAGGAAAGCTATATGAGTTAGTTTGGAGGGTTCCATGTAGCCTCTGCGCCCTTTGGAAAAATAGATCATGGCATGAGCTTTTATGAGAAAACATCCTTGACTAAGTCACAGTTATGAGTGGAGGCTCTGGACATGGACAGTCTTGGTGCTCTCCATGTACATCAACACTTCTATTTATCAGCTATGAGACTATGGCCAAGTTATTTAACCCCTGTAAAGCCCAGTTTCCTCACTGTAAAATGGAGATAATGATTTTGTTGAAAGGATTCAATTGAATGATACCGTGAGATTTCTTAAATGGGGATCCACAGACATATCTTCTGAGTCTTAATAATTTTCTTAAACTACATTTTTAATGTAAGAGTTTTCAACTGACTAGCAGGCTTAAGATTCTAAACAATCTGAGGGGTTTGAAGTGGCGGGGGTGGTGGGAGATTGGGGTACCGGGTGGTGGGTATTATAGAGGGCACGATTGCATGGAGCGCTGGGTGTGGTGCAAAAATGATGAATACTGTTTTTCTGAAAATAAATTAATTAATTAAAAAAAAAAACATATTCCAGATCCTTCTCTGGCTGACTGCCTCAGAAGGAAGTCCTGCTGAACGATTGCAGTATCAGAGTTTTTGATGCCATTCAAGCAAGTGTTAGCAGCAATGACTACTGTTTTAATGATGTTAGGCTGGTAAAGAAAGAGAGACAGAGAAAGAAAGAGAGAGACTGACTTATATGCAAATGCTAGTTTGAGTTAAAGATAGGTGAAATGATGTCATATCACACTGTACACATGGAAGCTTCAGGGTGGCAGAATGGTTCAATAGGGAAATTTGTGGGAGAACTGAGTCATCACTTACCACAAGGGAGCAGTGATATGACAAAAGAACCTGTACCCAAGTCATGTACTACAATTCACAGCAGGAAATTCAGTTTCAACAAACATCATCATCTGTCATCTTAAATAAATGATGTTGATTTGAATGATTTTGTGTTGTACTTTTGTTCACACTTAATTTATAAATTTCATTTTGTTTTGTAGTTGATTAAACACTGTAAGCACAAGAAGCTGAGACCTAGTTGTATGTCAATAATATTTAAGAAACAACATGATAAAAAAAAAAAAAAACACTGAAATCAAGTCAAGGAATTTATAAAAGAATACTTTTCCTTTAAAAGGAGGCCATCTAGTTGTCACCTTGTTAAAGCATAAGAGAAGGCATGCACAGTGTTTAGCATGGTATGTAGACATGGTCATGATTATTAAATCTGCAAGAGAAAACTAGAGTTCTAGTTCCAAGTAAGATGGAAAAAGCTCACTTTACCCTGCTTTTCCCAGTGAAGGCAGGTGTAAATCTTGGACAGAATACACAAAGGGGTTAGTTGAATACTCTCAAATTAACTAGTGAGTTTGCCTTTTTTCCAACTGGTATCCCCAAGTCTGAACTCCATGAAGTTCCAAATCCAGAAGGGACATTGGGGCACAGAGAGCCAGTTCTAGGAGAAGCTTTTAGCTCTGGCTTAGGGATCAAGAAAGAGAACTCCTAATACTTAGAAAGACTACAGAAATTCCCCGGATTTTCTCTTCCTTCCCCTCCATTCTCTCTTACTCCAGTCTCTATACAATCGTCTTGGCAGCAACAGAATCCCACAGGAACCAAAACTCAGAGAGAAAGAAACCTCCCACTATGATTGGTAGAACCATGGTTCCAAGAGACTAGTATGAACCTTCATTCCTTTCTTTCCTCTTTGTTTTTCCACAGTTTATCCCCAGACATGGGTACCCTCGTGAAAGTGGATGGCAAAATAGGGGTAAATAAAGCCCTTGGTTTCTGACTAAAGGACAGAAAAGGGAGCCCAGTGATCCAGAAAGTAATAGGGAGGTCATAGAGAGGGAAGAGCTCAGGAAAGTGACCCTATAAAATTGATTATGAATTCCTGAGGTGGTATGCATGGATCAGATCCTAATCAGTACACCAAGGACTTTGAGCACTAAACTAACAGACAGACCACCACTTGGGTCCCACACTAGCCCCTAGATGGTACACATATGGGAAAGGTTCAAGTAACACAAAAGGATTTAAAAACCAAACCATCATAGGAGCAACAGCCCACAGAAAGTGAGTTGAAATTTGCAGCATGAACCTGACCAGATAGACCAATTGCCTACTAAAACAAAAATACCAAAATTCTCCATAAGATTTTTAAAAGACCCGGAGTCTCATAATGAAATATTCAAAACATTCAGGATATAATCCAAACTTACTTGACATGTGGAGAACCAGAAAATTTTCAATTCACTTGGAAAAGACAATCAATAGATATCGACACGTAGATGACACAAAAGTTGAACTTATCTGATAAAGACTTTAAAGCAGCTTATAAAAATGCTCCAACACATAATTACTAACACCCTGAAATTAATGTAAAAATAGAAAATTTGAACAAAGAAATGGAAAATGTTAAGCACCAAATGCAAAGTTTGTAGGTGAAAAATATAGTATGGGCTCAATAGAAGAATAGACATGACAGAGGAAAGAGTCAACCAACTGGAAGACAGATGAATACAGTTATCCAAAATGAACAACAGAGATAAATAAAATGGAAAAAATAAACAGAACCTTAAGAGCCTATGGGACACTAACTGAAGTTCTAATTAATATATGTTGTTATTAGAATCTCAGAGTGGAGGAATAGTACGCTGCTAAAGTTTTTTCTTAAGAAATCATGGCTGAAAACTTCCAATGTCTGGAAAAAGAAACCTACAATTTCAAGAAGATCAGCAAACACCAAAAACCATAAGCCCAAAGAAACTCATGCCCAAACACATCATAGTCAATTTGTTGAAAACCAAATACAAAATAAAAGTCTTGACAGCAACTGGAGAAAAACAACACATTATCTATAAGAAAACAAGAATTCCAATAACTATTGATTTATCATAAGAAACCATGGAGACCAGGAGGGGTGTCACACCCTTCTGAAAGAGCTGAAAGTGAAAAATTGCCAACCAAGATTCTACATTCATCAAAAATATCCTCCAGAAATTAAGGTGAAATGATGACTTTCTCAGATGAAGGAAAACTAAGAGAATCTATTGCCAGCCAACCTGCTCTAGTAGAATTGCCATAGGAAGTTCTTTAGACAAAACAGAAATAATACCAGACAAAAATCTGGACCACCCAAATGAAGTAAGGGCAACAGAAAGGGCAAATATCTTGTTAAGCTTGAAAACCTCTTAAATTCTTTAAAGTATGTTTGATAATCAAAAGTAAAATTATAACATCATCTGGTGAACTTCTCAATGTACCTAGATTTACTATGCAAAACAACCATAACATAAAACAGGGAGAATGGAGGGGTTGACAGTTTCTAAGATTTTGACATTCCACTTAAAATGGTAAAGTATTGCCTCTAAGTAGTTTGTGAAAATTTAAGATGTATATTATAATCCCTAGAATAGCCACTAGAGATCTACTCAAAAAATAATCAAAATGAAATACTAAAAACTATTAAAGTAGTGTAAAGGCAAGAAAGGGGGAGTTCAAAGAACAAAAAAAGAGGGCACAAACAGAAAATAGTAAAATGTTCAACCTAAGTCAAACTTATCAATAGTTACATTAAGTGAAAGTGGTCTCAACGTATCAACTTAAAGACAGATGCTGCCAGAATAGGTTTTTTTAAAACTTATGACCCAACTATATGCTGTCTACAAGAAACTCCCTTCAAATATAATGATAGGGGTAGGTTAAAAAAATAAAAAATAAAGGAAAAGGTATACTGTGCAAACACTAAACAAAAGAAAGTCAGAGTGGCAATATTAATATCAGATAAAAAAATCAGAAATGATAAAATTACCTGGGATTAATTCACCCAGAAGAAATAGCAACCCTAAATTTGTACCTAACAACAGAGCTTCCAAACTCATGAAACAAAAATTAAAAAGAACTGAAAGAAGAAGTAGGCAAATCTATAATTATTGCTGGAGACTTGAATACTCTTAATGATAAATAGATCTAGTAAACAGAAAAACAGCAATAATACAGATAAACTACACAACATAATCAAAAACTGGATCTAGATGACATTTATAGATCCCTCCACCCAATCAAAGAAAAATACACATCCTTCTCAATAGAACAGTTCACCCAAGAACAGCAGAATATACATTCTTGGAACATTCACAAAGATAGACTGTGTTGTGGGTCATAAACTTTAACAAGTTTAAAAGAATTGAAACCATACAAAGAATGTTGTCTGCCCATACTGGAATGAAACTAGATCAGTAATAGAAAGATAACAGGAAAATCCCCAAACACTTGGAAATTAAACAACACAAAAACACACTTCCAAATAACACAGGGATCAAAGACAAGTCTCAAGAGAAACTAGGATATATTTTTAACTAAATAAAAATGAAAATACAACATACCAAAATTTGTGAGATATGGCTAAGGCAGTACTTCCACAACTTCTCCAACATTTGTTGTTTCTTGTCTTGTCAATTTTTGCCATTCTAACTGGCATGAGGCACTATCTCAATGTGGTTTTGATTTGAATTTCCCTGATAGTTAAGGATGATGAACATTTTTTCATGTGTCTGTTAGCCATTTGTATGTCTTCATTGGAGAAGTGCCCGTTTATGTCTTCTTCCCATTTTTTGACTTGATTTGGTTTGGGGTGTTGAGTCTGAAAAGTTCTTTATAGATCTTGGATATCAGCCCTTTGTCTGTAGTGTCATTTGCAAATATCTTCTAAGATTCTATGGGTTGCCTCTTTGTATTGTTGACTGTTTCCTTTTCTGTGCAGAAGCATTTTATCTTGATGAAGTCCCAAAAGCCCATTTTCACTTTTGTTTCCCTTGCCTTTGGAGATGTGTCTTGAAAGAATTTGTTGTGGTCAATGTTGAAAAGTTCCTGCCCATGTTCTCCTCTAGGATTTTGATGGATTCCTGTCCCACATTGAGGTCTTTCATCCATTTTGAGTTTATCTTTGTGTATGGTGTAAGAGAATGGCCGAGTTTCATTCTTCTGTATATAGCTGTCCAATTTTCCCAGCACCATTTATTGAAGAGATTGTCTTTTTTCTATTGCATATTTTTTCCTGCTTTGTTGAAGATTAGTTGACCATAGAGTTGAGGGTCCATTTCTGGGCTCTTTATTCTATTCCATTGATCTATATATCTGTTTTTTTGGTCAGTATGATGCTATCTTTGTGATTACAGCTTTGTAATATAGCTTGAAATCAGGAAACATGATGCCCCCTGCTTTGTTTTTCTTTTTCAACATTTCCTTGGTGATTCGGGACTACTGGGTATTTACCCCAAAGATAAAGATGTAGTGAAAAGAAGGGTCATATGCACCCCAAGGTTCATAAAAGCAGTGTCCACATAGCCAAACTGTGGGAAGAGCTGAGATGTCCTTCCACAAATGAATAGATAAAGAAGGTGTGGTCCATATACACAAGGGAATACTACTCAGCCATCAGAAAAGATGAATACCCAACTTTTGCATCAACATATATGGGACTGGAAGAGATTATGCTAAGTGAAATAAGTCAAGCAGAAAAAGTCAATTATCATATGATTTCACTTATTTGTGAAACACAAGAAATAATAGCATGGAGGACATTAGGAGAAGGAAGGGAAAAATGAAGGGGGGGGAATCAGAGTGGGAGATGAACCATGACAGACTATGGACTCCAGGAAACAAACTGAAGATTTTAGAAGGGACTGGGGTAGGAAAATGGGTTAGATTCATGATAGGTATTAAGAAGGGTATGGATTGCATAGAGCACTGGGTATTATATGCAAACAATGAATCACGGAATACTACATCAAAAACTAATGATGTACTGTATGGTGTCTAACATAACATAATAAAAATAAAAAATTTTTTAAAAGACAGTACTTCTAGAGAAATTTATAGCATTAAATGATTATATTAGAATATAATCAAGGTCTAAAGTCAATAATCTAGGTTTTCATAGTAAAAAACTAGAAAAATAAGAGCAAAATAAACAGAGAACAAATAGAAGGAAGGAAATAACAAAGATAGCTGAAACCAGTGAGATAGGAAAAAAATCAATAAAAACCAAAAGTTGATTATATGAAAAGATTGTAAAAATTGAAAACTTCTAAAATTAAAAAAAAACTGACAAAAAAGAGAGAAGAGACAGATTGCCAATATCTGGATTAAAAGGGGTGCTTAACACTATAAACCCCACAGACATTAAAAGGATAGTAAGAAATACTATGAACAATTCTACACTTATAAACTCAAAAACTTAGCTGAAATGGATCAAGTCTTCAAAAATTACAAACTACTGAAAGTCAACTGAAATTTAACAGTTAACCCCAATAGTACTGTAACTATTAATTAAATTAAATTTATGGCTTAAAGCCTTTCTAAAAATGTAATCCACAGGACAAGGTGATTTCACTGTCAAATTCTACTAAACATGTAAGAATAAATAGTACCAATTCTGGACAATCTCTTCCAGAAACTAAAAGAGGGAACATTGTATCTCAATTTATGAAGTTTCCACTACCCTGATACCAAAACCAAAGCCTGTATCCTTCCAAAAAAGAGTAAAAAGAAAAAAGAAAGGAAACTAGAGACCAATATCCCTCATAAACATAGTTGTAAAATCTTCAAAAAATGTTAGTATATTAAATCCAGGAAAATATAAAAAGACAAGGGGAGTTTATTCTGGAAATGCAAGAACAATTCAATATTGGAAAATCAATCCATGCAATCCACCATATCAATAACCCAAAGAAGAAAAACCTTATGATTATATCAATTGATGTAGAAAAGCATTTATCAAAATTCACCATTTAATCACTCTTAAAATCCCAACAAACAGGGAATGCAGGGGAACTTTCTCAACCTGACAAAGGGCATCTAAGGAAACCCTACAGCTAATATCATATTAATGGTGAGAAATCAAATTCTTTTCCCCTAAGACTGGGAAGAAAGCATACTCTCACCAGTCCCATTCAACTGGAAATCTTAATAGATTGAAAAGGAAGAAATAAAACTGACTTTATTCACAAACAATATTCTAGACAGAAAATCCTAAGGAAACATCAGCTACAAAACGTCCTGGAAACAGTAGTGAGTTTAGCAAGGTTATAGGCTATCAGATCAACACAGAAAAATCAATCGTATTTTCCAATACTAGTAAAATCATGCCATTTAGAATTTAAAAAAATAATAAATACTTAGATAAAAATCTAACAAAATATGCATAGGATCTATAAGCTGAAAACTACAAATTTGGACTAAGTAAATGAGACGTTACGCACTCATGAACTAGAAAAGTCAATGTAATAAACCTGCCTGTTTTTCCCAGATTGATCAATAGATTCAATACAACTTCAACCAAACTCCCAGCAGGACTTCAGTATAGATTTGGGCAAACTAATTCTAAAAATTGTAAGAAAAAGCAAAAGAACAAGAATGGTATTATGGATTGAATGAATGCGTCCCATCCAAAATGTATATGTTGAAACCTTAATTTTCAATGTGGTAGTGTTTGGAAATGGAGCCTCTGGGAGATCATTAGGTCATTAGTCCTCATGATGGGATTAGTACCCTCATAAAAAGAGACAGGGAAGAGCTTGCATCCTCTTTCTTTCTCTCTACTATGTGAGGATATAGCCAGAAGGCAGCAATCCAGGAACCAGGGGAGGGCCCTCACTAAAAATCCAACCATGTCAACATCATGTTCTTGGACTTCCAGCCTCTAGAGCTGAGAAACAAATATTTGCTGCTTTAGCTACTCAGTCTATAGTACTCCATTACAATAGCCCAAACTGATGAAGAAAAATAGTTTAAATAGTTTTGGAAAATAAAGAATCAGATTGGAGAGGAGAGGAGGAGCAAGACTACAGAGGAGCAGGAGACTTAAATTTCATCCAGTCACAGGAATTTAGCTAGAGAGTTATCACACCATTCTGAACACCTACATATGTAACAGGAGATCAGAGAGAAGAACAGCAATTCTAGGAACAGAAAAGGGACCATTTTCTGGAAAGCAGGATGTGTGGAGAAGTGAATTCAAGGTGATATTGGGAAGAGAGGCCATGGGGGGAGAGGCTGGCTCCTGGCAAGTGGTATAGCAGCAGAACCCAAAATAGGAACATTTAGAAGTCTATTCCACTGAGGGACATTGCTCCAGAGGCTAAGTGGAGGGTGAATCCCTCATGGAGACAGTGTGGTCTCAGGACCTGTCTGAGTGCAGCAGAGCTCCCAGAAAGACCAGGGGTGGCTGAGTGCGGCAGAGCTCCCAGGTATCAAAGCACGGAAACCACAGCAGAGACTAAGCCAAGGAGGGGGTTCTCAGCTTGGGGTTACTTTAAACCATGATCTGAGGCACTGTAAGGTTGCTGCTCCTCGATCAAGGATCCCACAAGTGGCAGATCTAGGGAGACTCCCCTTCCCACCCTGGAAGGAGTGGCACAGGAGCAAGCTGCAGGAATTGGCTGGGTTTGGAGACTCCAAATGGGCGCATGCACCAGAGATAGAAATGCTTGGTCACAGGCTGGGTGAACACAGAATGCAATTGGAGATCAGGGAGACAGGAGGGATTGGCTACTTTTCTCTGAAAGTGCACTGAGGAGTGGGGCCCCAAGCTCTCAGCTCCTATGGGGTTGGAGATTGGGAAGCCACCATCTTCATTCCCATACTCCAGAGCTGTATGGAGACGGTTCAGGGAACAAAATCTCCTGAGAGTGAACCTGAGCAGATTGCTTAGCGGGGCCCCTGGCAAGGGCGGTGCAATTCCGCCTTGGGCAAAGATATTTGAGAATTACTGCAACAGGCCCCTCCCCCAGAAGATCAGCAAGAACATCCAGGCAAGACCAAGTTCATCGATCAATGAGAATTGCAGAACTCCAGAGCTAGGGGAACACAACACATAGAATTCACAGCTTTTGGGGCACTTGGGTGGCTTAGTGGGTTGAAGCCTCTGCCTTTGGCTCGAGACATCAGAGTCTCTGCTCTGTGCGGAGCCTGCTTCCTCCTCTCTCTCTGCCTGCCTCTCTGCCTACTTGTGATGTCTGTCAAATAAATAAATAAAATCTTAAAAAAAAGATTTTATTAATTTATTTGACAGAGAGAGATCACAAGTAGGCAGAGAGATGTGATGTCTGTCAAATAAATTAATAAAATCTTTTTTTAAAAAAAGATTTTATTAATTTATTTGACAGAGAGAGACCACCACAAGTAGGCAGAGAGGCAGGCAGAGAGAGAGAGAGGAGGAAGCAGGCTCCCTGCTGAGCAGAGAGCCTGATGCGGGACTTGATCCCAGGACCCTGAGATCATGACCTGAGCCAAAGGCAGCGGCTTAACCCACTGAGCCACCCAGGCACCCAATAAAATCTTTTTTAAAAAAAAGAATTCATGGCTTTTTCCCCATAATTCTTTAGACTTTCAAAGTTACATTTTTAAAATTTTCTTTATCTTTTCTAATTCTGTTTTATTTAATGTTTCTTCTTTACTATTTTAACCTATTTTAACTATTTTATCCTATCAATATCTTTTTTAAAAATCTTTTTAAATTTTCATTTTTATAGTCATATTCTATCTCTTCATTGTATTTAACCATAATTTTTGTATACATATAAGTTTCTCTTTCTTAAAATTTTGGGATATAGTTTCTTCTAACAGACCAAAATATACCCTAAATCTACCATATGACTTTGTTCTAGTCTCTGGCCTAACATTTTTTTTTTCTTTTTTCAACCAACTTCTTATCTTATCAGTTCCTTTTTAAAAATCTTTTTAAATTTTTATGTTTACAGGCATATTCTACCCCTTCATCATGTTTACATATATATATATTACATGCTTACAGCCATATTCTACCCCTTCATCATGTTTACATATATATTTTACATATATATTTGCAAATATATGTAAAATTATATATATGTAAATTATATATAATATATATTTATATATTATATAAAAACAAACTATATAAAAACAAAAAATATATATATAAATAAAAATTATATATATATATATATGTAAAAATATATATATATAATTCTTTCTTTCTTTCTTTAAAATTTTGGAAGACAGTTTCTTCTAACAGACCAAAAGACACCCAAAATCAGGTGAGTGGCTCTGTTCTGTTCACCAGCATAATCACATATTTTTTTCCTTTCTTCCCTCCCCAGTTTCAGGTCTTTTCTGATTTGGTTACTGTATATTTTTCTGGGGTCATTGTTACCCTTTTAGCATTTTGTTCTCTCATTCATCTATTCTTCTCTGGACAAAATGACAAGGCAGAAAAACTCACCTCAAAAACAAGAACAAGAGGCAGTACCAACTATTAAAGAACTAATCAATATGGACATTAGTAAGATGTCAGAACTAGAGTTCAGAATAATGATTATAAAGATGCTAACTGGGCTTGAAAAAGGCATAGCAAATACTAGAGAATCCCTTTTTATAGAAATAAAATCACTTTCTGGAGAAATAAAAGAATTAAAATCTAACCAAGTTGAAATTTAAAAAGCTATTAATGAGGTGCAATTTTTTAAAAATGGAGGCTCTTACTGCTAGGATACACAAGACAGAAGAGAGAATTAGTGATCTGGAAGACCAAATGAAGGCGAATAAAGAAGAGGAGAAGAAGAGAGATAAACAACTACTGGATCATCAGGGGAGAATTTGAGAGATAAGTGATACTGTAAGATAAAAAAATATTAGAATAATTGGGATCCCAGAAGTAGAAGAAGGAGAGAGGGGGTAAGAAGGTATATTAGAGTAAATTGTAGCAGAGAATTTCCCTAATTTGGGGAAGGAAACAAACATCAAAATCCAGGAGGCACAGAGAACCACCCTCAAAATCAATAAAAATAAGTTAACACCCATCATCTAATAGTAAAACTTACAAGTCTCAGAGACAAGGAGAAAATTATGAGAGCAACTCAGGAAAGAGGTCTGTAACCTACAATGGTAGAAATACTGGATTGTCAGCAGACCTATCCACAGAGATCTGGCAGGCCAGAAAGGACGCATGATATATTCAGAGCACTAAATGAGAAAAAATATGCAGCCAAAAATACTATATCCCGCTAGGCTATCACTGAAAACAGGAGAAATGAAGAGTTTCCAGGACAAACAAAAACAAAAAAAGCCATACAGGAAATATTGAAAGGGGTCCTCTAGGAAAAGAGAAGGTCTAAAAATAGTAGACCAGAAAGGAACAGAGACAATATACAAGAACAGTCACCATGCAAGCAATACAATGGCACTAAATTCATATCTATCAGTAGTTACCCTGAAAGTAAACGGGCTAAATGCCCCAATTAAAAGACACAGGGTACCAGAATGGATTAAAAAAAAAAAAAACCAATATGCTGTCTATAAGAAACTCATTTTAGACCCAAAGACACCTTCAGATTTAAAGTGAGGGAGTGGAAAACAATTTACCATGCTAATGGACATCAAAAGAAAGCTGGGGTGGCAATCCTTATATCAGATCAATTAGATTTTAAGCCAAAGACCATAATAAGAGATGAGGAAGGACACTATATCATACTCAAAGTGTCTTCCCAACAAGAAGATCTAACAATTTTAAATATCTTATGCACCTAATGTGGGATTAGCCAACTATATAAACCAATTAATAACAGAATAAAAGAAACACATCTACAAAAATACAATAATAGTAGGGGACTTTAACACCCCCCCCCCACTGAAATGGACAGATCATCCAAGCAAAAGATCACCAAGGAAATAAAGGCTTTAAATGACACACTGGACCAGATGGACATCACAGATATATTCAGAACATTCCATCCCAATGCAACAGAATACACATTCTTCTCTAGTGTACATGGAACATTCTCCAGAACAGATCACATCCTGGGTCACAAATCAAATCTCAACTGGTACCAAAAGATTGGGATCATTCTGTGCATATTGTCAGACCACAATGTTCTGAAGCTAGAACTCAATCACAAGAGGAAAGTTGGAAAGAACCCAAACACATGGAGGCTAAAGAGCATCCTAAAAAGAATGAATGGGTCAACCAGGAAATTAAAGAAGAACTGAAAAAATTCATGGGAACAAATGATAATGAAAGCACAACTGTTCAAAATCTATGGGACACAGCAAAGGCATTCCTGAGAGGAAAGTATATATCGATACAAGACTTTCTCAAGAAACAAGAAAGGTCTCAAGTATACAAACTAACCCTACACCTAAGGGAGTTGAAGAAAGAACAGCAAAGAAAGCTTAAACCCACCAGGAGAAAAAAATAATAAAGACCAGAACAGAAATCAATGAAATAGAAACCAAAAAACAGTAGAACAAATGAACAAAACTAGGAGCTGGTTCTTTGAAGAATTAATAAGATTGATAAACCCCTGGCCAGACTTATCAAAAAGAAAAGAGAAAGGACCCAAATAAATAAAATCATGAGTTAAAGAGGAGAGATCACAACCAACACCAAAGAAATACAAACAATTATAAGAAAATATTATGAGCAACTATATGCCAGCAAATTGGACAATCTGGAAGAAATGGATGCATTCCTACAGACATATAAACTACTAAAACTGAATCAGGAAGAAACAGAAAACCTGAACAGACCCATAACCAGTAAAGAGACTGAAGCAGTCATCAAAAATCTCCCAACAAACAAGAGCCCAGAGCCAGACAACTTCCCAAGGGAATTCTACAAAACATTGAAAGAAGAATTAATACCTATTCTCCTGAAACAGTTCCAAAAAATAGAAATGGAAGGAAAACTTCCAAACTCATTTTATGAGGCCAGCGTTACCTTGATCCCAAAACCAGACAAAGACCCCATCAAAAAAGAGAATTACAGACCAATATCCTTGATGAACACAGATGCAAAAATTCTCACCAAAATACTAGCCAATAGGCTCCAACAGTACATTAAAAGGATTATCCACCATGACCAAGTGGGATTTAGTCCTGGGCTGCAAGGTTGGTTCAACATCCGCAAATCAATCAATGTGATACAATACATTAATAAAAGAAAGTACAAGAACCATATGATACTCTCAATAGATGCTGAAAAAGCATTTGACAAAGTACAGCATCCTTTCTTGATCAAAACTCTACAAAGTGTAGGCATAGAGGGTACATACCTCAATATCATCAAAGCCATCGATGAAAAACCCAGAGCAAATATCATTCTCAATGGGAAAAAACTGAGAACTTTTCCACTAAGATCAGGAACACAGCAGGGATGTCCACTATCACCACTGCTATTCAATATAGAACTAGAAGTCCTAGCCTCAGCAATCAGACAACAAAAAGAAATTAAAGGCATCCAACTTGGCAAAGAAGAAGTCAAACTCTTACTCTTTGCAGATGATACAATACTTTATGTGGAAAACCCAAAAGACTCCACTCCAAAACTGCTAGAACTCATACAGGAATTCAGTAAAGTGTCAGGATATAAAATCAATGCACAGAAATCAGTTCTATTTCTATACACCAACAGCAACTCAGAAGAAAGAGAAATTAAGGAGTCAATCCCATTTACAATGGCACCCAAAACCATAAGATACCTAGTAATAAATCTAACCAAAGAGGCAAAGAATCTGTACTCAGAAAACTATAAAGTACCCACAAAAGAACTAAGGAAGACACAAAGAAGTGGGAAAACATTCTATGCTCATGGATTGAAAGAACAAATATTGTGAAAATGTCTATGCTACTTAAAGCAACCCACACATTTAATACAATCCCTATCAAAATACCATCAATTTTTTAAAGAAATGGAACAAATAATCCTAAAATTTATATGGAACCAGAAAAGACCCCAGATAGCCAGAGGAATGTTGAAAAAGAAAATCAAAGTTGGTGGCATCACAATTCCAGACCTCAAGCTCTATTACAAAGCTGTCATCATCAAGACAGCATGGTACCAGCACAAAAACAGACACATAGATCAATGAAACAGAATAGAGAGCCCAGAAATAGACCCTCAACTCTATGGTCAACTAATCTTTTATAAAGCAGGAAAGAATGTCCAGTGGAAAAAAGACAGTCTCTTCAACAAATGGTGTTGGGAAAATTGGACAGCCACATGCAGGAAAATGAAACTGGACCATTTCCTTATACTACACATAAAAACAGACTCAAAATGGATGAAAGACCTCAATGAGAAACAGGAATCCATTAAAATCCTTGAGGAGAACACAGGCAGCAACTCTTCAACCTCAGCTGCAGCAACTTCTTCCTAGAAACATCACCAAAGGCAAGGGAATCAAGGGCCTAAATGAACTATTGGGACTTCATCAAGATAAAAACCTGCACGCAAAGGAAACAGTCAACAAAACCAAAAGACAACCAACAGAATGGGAGAATATATTTGTACATGACATATCAGATAAAGAGCTAGTATGCAAAAATCTATGAAGAACTTACCAAACCCAACACCCAAACAACAAATAATCCAATCAAGAAATGGGCAGAGGACATGAACAAACATTTCTGCAAAGAAGACATCCAAATGGCCAATAGACACAAGAAAAACTGCTCAACATCACTCAGCAGGAGGGCAATACAAATCAAAATCACAGTGAGATACCACCTCAGACCAGTCAGAATGGCTAAAATTAACCAGTCAGGAGGTGAAGGGTGTTGGTGAGGATGCGGGGAGAGGGAAACCCTCCTAACATATTGGTGAGAGTGCAACCTGGTGCAGCCACTCTGGAAAACAGTGCGGCGTTTCCTCAGAAAGTTGAAGGTAGAGCTGCCCTGCAGCCCAGTGGTTACACTACTGGATATTTACCCTGGTGAAGCAAGTCTGGTGATCCAGGAGGGCACATGCACCCAAATGTTTGTGGCAGCAGTGTCCACAGTGTCCAGGCTGTGGAAGGAGGCTGAATGTCCATCAGCAGATGAATGGTTAAAGGAGATGTAACACACACACACACACGCACACACACACACACACACACACACACACACACACACACAGGAATATTATGCAGCCATCAAAAATGAAATCTTGCCATTTGTAGCAATGTGGATGGAACTAGAGGATATTATACTAAGCAAAATAAGTCAATCAGAGAAAGACAATTATCATATGACCTCACTGATTTGAGGAATTTGAGAAACAAGACAGAGGATCATAGGGGAAGGAAGGTAAAAATGAAACAAGATGAAACCAAAGAGGGAGACAAACCATAAGAGATTCTTGGTCTCAGGAGGCAGACTGGGGATTGTTGGGGGTGGGGAATGGATGGCTGGGTGGTGGACATTGGGGAGTGTATATGCTATAGTGAGAAAAATAAATAAATTTTAAAAAAGAATAAGATTGGAGAAATCACACTACCCAATTTTAATACTCTCTACAAAGCTACAAAGTCAAGACATGGTATTAGCAAAGAAAGAGATACACTCATATCAATGAAATAGAATAGAGTCTAGAAATAGAGATACACAAATATGGCCAACTGGTTTTTGACCAAGGTTCAGAAGCTATTCAATGGAGAATGGGCAGTCTTTTCAGTAAATGGTGTTGAAACAACTAGACATCCATATTCTAAAAAAAAACAAAAACAAAAACAAACTTCAAATTAAATTTCATACCACAAAAGTTCACTCAAATAAATCATAAATCCAAATATAATATGATATAAAACTTATAAAAGAAAACTTAGGTGAAAATCTTTGGTATCTGAAGTTAAGAAAAACATTCTTAGATTTAATATCAAAAATAAAATCCATAAAAGAAAAAACTGAGGGACACCTGGGTGGTTCAGCACATTAAGCATCAGACTCTTAAATTTGGTCTTAGGGTCATGAGATTGAGGCCCTCAGTGGGCCCCACACTGGAGTGGATACCACTGAATATTATCTCACTCCCTCTCCCCCTGCCCCTCCCCCCATAACGTGGGCAAGCACGCACGCACATGAGCTCTCTCTTGAAAGAAAGAAAAGAAAAATGAAAAATTGAAAATCAGACTTCTTCAAAATGGAAGACTTTTGGTCTACAAAGGACACTGGTAAGAGAATGAAAAGACAAACTGAGTTTGTCTACAAAATAGTTTCAAATCACATATACAACAAAAGATTTGTATCCAGAATACATAAAGAATTCTCAAAACTCAACAATATAAAACCAAATGACACAGCTTTTAAATGGATGAAGAACTAATATAAACACTTCACCAGAGAGGATATACAGATGTTTATTAACCATTAGGACAATGCAAATTAAAATCACAGTGACTTACCCACCACACACTTATTAAATGGCTAAAAATTAGATTTAAAGTACCCAAAATACCAAGTGCTAAGAAAATGTGGAGTAACTGGAGCTCCCTGACCTTACTGGTAGGAATGCAAAATTGTGTGGCCACTCCAGAAGAGTCCGGCAATTTCTTATGAAACATACACTTAATAGCAATCCCACTTCTGGTTATTTATCCTAAAGAAATGAGAACTTAGGTTCACACAAACACCTAAACACAAATGTTTAGTGGCTTTGTTCACATTACCATAAACTGGAAACAACCTAAATGTCCTTCATCAGGTGAATGTTGAAACAAACCATTTATAGCCATGTAAATGCCACTATCTACCCCTCAACAGATAAATGCATGACAACTTGAATGAATCTCAAAGGTATTATGCTCAGTTAAGAAAAGAAAAAAAAAAAAAAAAAGCCATCTCAAAAGATTACATACTCAGGGCACCTGAGTGGCTCAGTTAAGCATATGCCTTTGGCTCAGGTCATGATCTCAGGGTCCTGGGATCAAGCCCCATGTCAGGCTCCCTGCTCAGTGGGGAGTCTGCTGGTCCATCTCCCTCTGTCCCTCTCCCTGCTCTTGCTCCCTTTCTCTGTCAAATAAATAAATAAAATCTTTTAAAAAAAGATTTTATTTATTTATTTGACAGAGAGAGAGAGAGAGATCACAAGTAGGCAGAGAGGCAGGCAGAGGGAGAGGAGGAGGCAGGCTCCCTGACGAGCAGACAGCCTGATGCAGGGCTTGATCCCAGGACCCTGAGATCATGACCTAAGCTGAAGGCAGAGGCTTAACCCACTGAGACACCCAGGCGCCCCTAAATAAATAAAATCTTTTTAAAAGAAGTTTATATACTCTATTTTTGCATTTATATGACACTCAAAAACACAAAACCATGGTGATGGGAATTAGACACATGAGTGGAACAATGTGAAAGAAGGTGTGAACACAGAGGAACACTGTTCTCACCGGTGGGGTTCTTACATAAATCCACATATGGGCCTAGCTCATTTCATTCCTTCATCAAACCACCAAGTATTATTGTATTATTTCAGAATGATTTTGGCTCCAAGGAACAGGATAACTAGCTCACAGTAGCATTAACAAATAAGGGTTTTTTTCTCACATGAAACATATGCAGTCGATGGCTTTGTTTTAGGTGCCCCATGAAGACAGGACACTGGTTAGGTGTCTCCACCTCACGGCCTCTTGGTAAGAAAACAGCAGCTAAAACCACAGTATTAATTAAATTTCCACCATAAGAAGCAAAAGGCGTGACCATCAGGGAGGTTCTTCTCACTCACCAACTTCACATCAGGAAGGAAGCAGGTATAAACAGAGCAAAGTGATAATCCTTGTCACCTTCTCTTATCAGGGAAGGAAAACCTTCCCCAGAATCACGCACAGAAATATTCCCTTTCATCTGATTGACCAGAGCTGATCACATGTTCATTCCTGGATCAGGAACTGGGTCCACCTCCCCAGAGATCATAGGAAGTGATACCTGAGCAAAATTGACATTCCGCTGGCAGAGGGAAAAGGAAGGAATACAGAGTGCCTGCCACTGCACTGTTACTATTCCCTCTTTTTTACAGATGAGACAACTGTGGCTTAGAAAGGATAAGAGACTTGCCCAAGGTCATCCAGCTGGGAAATGCTGAAGCCAGTTTTCAAAGCCATTACTGTCTGACTGCCAAGCTTGTGCTCTGAATCTCTGTGTCACTGGCTCTTTGGGATGCATCTGGTGCAGTGACCAATTCCTTCCCTCCCTGGAATGGCAAGCTGGAGGGCTAGTCGTGATGGCACTGCTAATGACATCCCAGGTCTTAGAGGGAGGACGGAGCAAGGGTCCCATGGTAGATAAACAGCCGGGCCATCTTGCATATGCCTCCCTGACCATAAGGGGGGCATATCTGTGAAAACTCCATATTCTTGTGGTTCTGCCTTCCTTTACCTCTCCCTACTGACCTGTTTTCCTCCTTGAATGGGCCTTTAGAGATTATCAAGCAGAACAGAACTGAGTAAGGAAGCTGGGCCAGAAAGTCTGCTCCTCTGCCTCACTCCTTTACTTGCCTCACTGGGCTGCTTCCTTGGCCCTGTTCTGTCTGCTCATCTTCTCATCTCCCAGGGACCCTGACACCTAAAACCACTCAAAAGACACTATATATGATATGATAACTCAAAAGTCACTATATGTCTATATATAGGATATAACACATCAGCCCCTAAAGTGAGGGCTGCAGACTGTATTTCAATGAGAAAATAATTTAGCCCATAATAAATTTCCCTTCTTTCTCTGTGTTCCTAGTGGGCCTTGAAATTAGCAAGAACAAAATGTCACATTAATTTCACTGTCAGGGGCCAGTGCTAAGGGTGACATTGTAGCATCCCTTGGGATTGTGATGCATTAGCCAGAGGACCACTGGAGAAAGAGAAACTGACACTCATTGTGAGCAAGTCTCATTCGAAGTCCTGTTGTGTTTTTTCCTGGGCAGTTTCCCAGGAGGATAGAGCTGGGTCTCTAAAAAGTTAAAGGTGTTGTGGTTTGGGGTGTAGGCAAGAATAGCTTTTCCAACAGTCTGGTCATGTTCTCAACACACTGCTTGTATCTCCATCTCTCTTTCAGGAGGTCTTGTAGGGAAAGAGCATCTTGTTGTGTCTAAGTGATGGCCTTTCTGTTCCAAAAGAATTTCTGCAACATTATTGAGTGGGACTAGGAAGGATTAGCAAGTCCTCAGATTACTTGAGCAATAAAGATATACGGCCATGGGCCTTCTCATTTGGAGTTCAGTCTTGGTCAATATCAACATCTTACGGCAAGTCGATAAATCCCAGTATCAACCGCAGAAGAAGAAGTGTCAATGCCAGCGGCCGGCGACTTGGTTTACGGTGAATCAAGACCTCGACTGAGGCTTTAAATTTGCTGATGCTTTTTTCTGTGGGGTTTGTCGTGGCTCACCCAGCCAGATCGATTCGATGCGTCGTGCTGGGGAAGAGGAAAAGGTTTGCGGCTCTGAGAGTATTAGCAAGTTCATTTCACGCTGATGTTGCGACAGAGGCCAGGGAAAGGTTTACAGAAGCAGCATTCATCAAGCCAGCTGGTCTCCCACGACGGCCCTCAGGCTTGGAGCAGAGAGACACAGAGGGAGGGGCTAGCGCATGGCAATTCATAGGGATAATGATGGCTTCTCTGGCAGAGGCCAGGTAGCAAAGAGAGGAGAGGGTCTGGAGGCTCACAGCCTGCAGAGAGGAGCCAGAAGGGGCAGGAGCCCAGTTCACTTTAGCCATCAGGAGCTATTTGGAACAAGGGCATTTTTCCCTCCCCAGAGTCTGTGGCAGATTGAATGCAAAAATGGCCCTAATTCTCCCTCCTTCCCACACCACATGTAATGTGACTCGGTAGTTCCTCTCATCAAGGGGTTGAGTCTATTTCCCTGTTCTTTGAATCTAGGTTGCCTTGTAACTTACTTGGACCAGCCGACTGCAACAGCACGAGTGGGCAGCAATGTCTCAGTTCCAAGCCCAGACCTCGAGAGACGTCGCCCACTCCCCATACCCCCTCTCTGCCTCCATCATGAGAACAAGAGCAGCTAGCCTTCTGGAAGATGAGCGAGCACGTGGAGAAGAGCTGAGGTCATCCTAGACTAATCAGCCTCCGGCCAATTGGCCAACGGACCACAGATGTGTAAGCAAGCCCAGCTGAGCCCAGCCCAGATCAGCAGAGCTGGCCAACCAATCCATAAACCCGTGAGCGATGATAAGTGGTTATTGTTTTAAATCACTGAGGTTCGGGGAGTGTTGTTGTTGTTGTTGTTTTGTATGTAGCATTATGATGGCAATAGATAATTGATGCCAGGTTCATCCAATTATTTTAGTAACCATAGCAATGTCCTGGGGAAAGCACCCCAGGCCCTAAACATTAGAGTCCCCGATTCTCTAATGACCTGAGTTCTACTAGCCAGTGCTAAAAACCTGAAGCTTATATACATATGCAACAAAAAACCTGCAAGGTAGGCCCATCCCTTCCTGAATAGACTGTCAGCACAAGGTCATTCACGTTTGCTCAGTTTAACTTCTTGAGGGCAAAGGTCACAACTTCCAAGACAACCAGTCCAGCTTTAGCTCCAGGACAACACAGCTCTGTTTTCTGTAACGGATGGGCAAATGCCCATCTAGCCTCCACCTCCCCAATCCGCTGTTCTGAGTCATGGAACCATTGGGTGCAAGGGGCAGGGTCAGCCATTCTGGGCTAAAGAGAAAAGGGGACCGAGGGGTATTTGTACTAGTCACCTACAGCTGCTGTAACAAAGGACCACAAACTTAAACAATGCCACTTTATTAACCGAATATTCTAGAGATCCAAAGCCTGACATGGGTCTCACCGAGCTAAAAACCAAAATGTTGCCAGGGCCACCTACCTTCCTGAAAACTCTAGGAGAACATCTGGCTCCTTAGCTTTCCAGCTTCTAGAGGCTACCCTCACTGTGTAGCTCATGAACCCCGGTGTCCACATTCAAAGCCAGCAACCGTGGATCAAATCCTGTCACGTGGCAGCTCTCTAACCTCTCCTGCCTCCCTATTTTACTTTTAAGGACTCAAGTGATTAAATTGGACCCAGTCAGATAATCCAAGGTCATCTCCCCATCTCAAAGTCCTCAACCTTAATCATAGCTTCACACTCATGTTGGCATTTTAAAATAACATCCTCACAGGTTCTGGGGGATTAGAACATGAGCATCATGGGGGTCCATTACTCTGCCTACAACAATTACACTGTGACTTCGTATAACAAAGATTAAGAGACAAGAAGCTTTTCTTTTTCATGACTATCTCCATGGAATTGATGGGCCAACACCTGGAATTCTATAAAATGGGCTCATGCTAAAGGAGGGAGAGATGGAAGTGGGTTAATAGCATTCCATAACTCATCCACAGAGCTGCAGAACATCCCTTCCTCCCTGAACTGCTGTATTAAGGCTGTAAGGTGTGGCTCCCCATTCAAGGGCAGGACTAGAAGGTCTTAGCCCAGCAGGAATGCAGCTCACCAGCTGTCCTGATCGGCGTAGAACTTCCAGGAGCTGGTGATACCCTTGTGGCAATTCTTGGAGGCCATTCAGGAGCCAAGAAGACTGCCACCAACAAGGTCCTTTCCCAATTACTAATCCCTTGGACTAAGAGTTGAGGGGTTCCCGAGGTGGATCTAAAGAGATTCTGCCCTCAAAGCTCCTACATACTAGAGATTACAGAAAACATGCATTTCAAGAGGTGACTACTTGAAATTTTAGAGAAAAGCACTGCAAGCAACAAACAGATAAAATGTGGTGAAAGTTCAAAGCAGGAAAAGCTGGGAGGCATGCACAGTGAATAGGGAGAGAAGGAATGAAGAAGAATCTGGTGAGGCTTTTTGGAAGACATTAAGGAAGCACATTCTACGTTTTACAGTTTAAGCTAAGCTGGGCAAACTAATTCTGCAAAGGGGCAGATGGTAAATATTTTAGGTCTGCCAGGTCATATGGTCTCTACTACTGAACTCTGCTGTTACAGTGCAAAAGCAGCCACAGATAAGTAACTGTAGTGCATGGCTGGATTCCAATAAAACTTTATTTATAAAAATGGGCAGTGGGCCACATTTGGCCCTTGAACTTTAGTTGGCTGATCCCTGTTTAGCCATGCTCTAGGCTTACAGTGAGTGTTTGCATAAGCATGAAGAGATTTATAGAAGATTTAATGCTTTGGTTAAGTTTTGATGAATAGAGAGAACTTGACTATGAAGGAAAGTCAGGAAGAAGGTAAAATTAACAATTTTTATGAAATATTGAAGAGACCAGTCCCTCAAGAGTTTCAAAGAGAGGATCTGGAATAGGAGAAAAACTTGAAATACAGCTAGTTTGAGTAGGGTTGTTTTATGAAGAGCTTTGATAGACAAGTCATTTAGATGTAAGACAACGGGAAGTAGGGAGCTCTTGAGAGTTTGGGGGCTAGAATATTATGGCATGCAAATATTTTTCAACTCACTGAATAAGTTCAAGTATTGGCCTCTGGAGCTAAGCAAGTCTGCAAAGCAGAGGTCCTGAGCACTTGGCCACGCAGGATAAAAACCTTGGTCCTGTCTCTAGTCAGCAAGGGGTCACGATGCCACCTGTTCCCACACGCAGTTGGAATCTCACACATAAGTGGGCCCAGATTTGTGGAAAATTCTAGCTTCCCATTAAGGTGTGGGCCTGGCTTCCCCAAAGCATCAGACATTTTTGTCTTCCTGTCCTCTGTGAGGGGGCCCCTTTCTCCATCCCTTCCCTGCTCCCTTCTCTACCTCCTCCCCGCCCCGCCAGAGCCCTCCTGCTGCTGTGAATCACATGTTGTAACAAATGAGTTACCAAAGGCTCCAACAAGCTGCTCATCATTGTCCCCAGCAGGAGAAAAGCAGCCACGACCTGGAGCTGGGACCTTGTTAAAAGTTTGTAATGAGCTGATGAGGAAGCTATTTCTGCCTGATTAGAATTCTAATGCGTTGCTGACTAGGTGAGCAGGAGAAGGGCTCCCAGCTCTCTCCCTGGCACCCCCACCCCTCTGCTCTCAGAGCTCACGCGGCAGGAAATGGTTCTCTGCCAGCAGTTAAGACCGTAAAGAACGAACACAAAGCGGCCCCAGAAACTCCCTGTCCATCCTTCTTTCCCTCTTCCGAAGGGGATACCTCCATCTTATTCATTTTTCCAAGCACACCGAACACTGCCACCTGCTAACATCCTAATGACACCACCTGGACTTAACCATAATTGGTCACAGGTGCCCCCCAGGGTCCTTTTCCATCAGAGATGGAAAAGCAGGAGAACACAGCATCCGACTAGTCACTGGAAAGATGAAGCCAAAGGCCAAATTCCCACAGCAACCGTCAGAGCAAAGTCTTCAACACAAAGAATTTCCCTCGGGTTCAATTCAGAGAATATTTTGATATCCCCATTTTCTTCCAGTTGACTGGCCTTAGAAAGCATCTGGATTAGTTCCAGTGTGAACTGATTCACCACAATAATGATTTTTAGAAGGAAAATGAAAACTCAAAATATATTTTGGGGGTAGTTCACAGTTGAATAAAAAAATAATATTTGGGTCTGGTTTGGGATTCAGGTTGTACTTCTGTTTAAGTTCTGATATTGGAGTAACCTGGATTTTTGAAAGTTTAAGAGATGTTTCATGTGGTCCTAGGTTATGAATGCAGGGAAAATGACATTTTGGGGTGACAGCAAAAGAAAGTCTCTCCAGATTTAGTAAATCCCCTTGGGGTGCCTGGGTACAGCCCTGTCTGCCCCCCCTGCTTAATAAGGGCAGCTCCTATGTCATTCCAAAAGGATCCCCATTATGACCAAGGGGTCCTTTTGCTGTGCCCTCCACAAAAGCAAGCTTCTGTTCCACCCTAAATCACAAAACATGAGACTTTTTTGCTCTCACCAAGCAAATCACACCAAAGCAGGTTTTTTCAACCTTGGCTGTACATTGTTATCACCTGGGAGCTTCCAAAACTGCCAGTGCCAGGATATGCTCCCCAGAGATTCTGATTTAACTGGTCTGGGGTATGGCTTGGATATTGAGACTTTCTAGTGTGTAGCTAGAGCAAAGAACCGTGGGTCTAGACTAATGTTTCTTAAACATCCACGTGTACATGAATATCTTGGGATCTTGTTAAAATCAGATTCTGATTCACTAGATCTAAGATGGGTCTGAGATCCTGCAGTTCGTCTAAGAGGCTCCTGGGGGTTGCCCATGCTGCTGGTCCTCAGACCATTTTGAGTAGAAAGGGTCTAAAACATACCATCCAGAAGTGTTACTACATTCATCGGACACTCTATTTTCCAGGACTCTGTCAATGATCATCAGCAGAAATCCAACTCAACTTGGAATAATCAAGAGGAGGAATTAATTGGTACAAATAAATAGGATATCCAAGGGTGATACTGGCTTCAGGCACGGCTGCCTCCAGGAGCTCAAATTTAGCCACTAGGACCTTCTGCTTCTCTTTTGCTTGCCCCTGAGCTTATTCCATTTTCAGGCAGGCTCTCTCCATGTGGCAACAAAGATGGTCCAAGCAGCTCCAGGCTTCCTCATTCACACAGCCAGTGACAACAGAGAAAGGAGCCTGCCCCCACTTCCTCACCATCCCTACTGGTCCTTGAAAATGATTCACTTTCCCCAGCTTAGGTCATACCCCCACTGCCGGTCAGGGACTGGCAGAGCTCCATGGTTGGCCACCTTACCTGAAACACAGGCAGTGGGAGGTGACAGTCTTCCCAAGGAAAGGATGCAGAGTAGACCACAAAGTTGCTGATGGTCTGAGTGAGCACCACAGCCATGTACCAGAAGATCCCTAGACTTCTACTACCCTCTCTGCTTTTCTGACTATGAGCTCTCACCCACCATGACTCTTCTCTGCTCCTCAAAAATGGGCTGAGGCCCTCCCTATTACTCAGCAGAATTGCTCTGGTCACGTGATGGCATCCTGGGTAAGCAGAAGCCAGAAAAGGAGTCCTTACAACTCTAGACAACTCCAGCTTCCTCCATCCCTTCTGACCTCCACAACCAGAAGAGGAAAAAGACCAAAGAACAGACAGTGTTCTAGGGATGGAAAGAATGGTCAGAGATGGAGCTGAATTGCTCCATTTCACAGATGAGAACATTGAGGCTGAGGGAGAGCAGCTGAGTAACTTAGTCCAAGAGCACTCAGGCAAAGTCAGGTTTTGACCCCAGTCTAGACTTTATGATATTTATATTATCTCCTCTGAGATCAGCACGAGTCCAGTCCAGGCCTTGGGCCTCCTTTGGGTTTAAAAACAATTTTTGGCTAAAAAAAGGAGAGGTAGGATGGAGGTCACTATCACAGACAGGGTTCCAGCCCACTGCTATGTCTCTAAGTTCTCAGGAGTCAAAAATGTGTGAGGTGTGCATGCCCACAGAGGTCAGCATAGGCTGGGGTATGGAGATACCCCAACTTGGGCCCCCAATGACTTTGGATTCTGAGCATCCACTAAGGAGGAAACACCAGCAGAATCCACTCAAAAGAACCCCTCAGACTCCTGAAAGGGAAACTGACAACTTGTTATTTATTTATATTATTTATATTTTTTTTAAGATTTTATTTATTTATTTGACAGAGATCACAAGTAGGCAGAGAGGCAGGCAGAGAGAGAGGAAGGGAAGCAGGCTCCCTGCTGAGCAGAGAGCCTGATGTGGGGCTTCATCCCCAAGACCCTGAGATCATGACCTGAGCCGAGGGCAGAGGCTTAACCCACTGAGCCACCCAGGAGCCCCTATAATATTATTTTTTATTTATAAAAATAGCTAACATAGGTCATGCTTAATATATAGCAGGCCCAACCTAATTTAATTTACACTAACTCATTTGGTCCTTACAAAGACCTTATGAGATTGCAACAGTTATTCCCATTCTACAGATGGTAAAACTGAAAGCACAGAGAGGCTGGAAGAGCTGGTACCAAAAAATGTGATGAATTAACTTTGAAAGGGTCTTCCTTTCAGTAGGCACATATCTGCCCCTCAGCCACCTGGGACACAGGAAAAGGGTTACCACCATGATTCTAGAGGCAGAGAAATTTTGGGCCAGAAAACAATATTCTGGGCCAGAAAAGGTGGAAGATTTCCGGTGTTCGCCTTTGCAACCAGGCCAGCCTGCTGCCCCCTAGAGGTTGCTGCCGCTCCTTGCCATAAGGGGGCACCCACCACTCCTGGGTCAGAGACCTCTCCACCTTAACTGGAGGAATTTAAAGCAGGGGAGGAACCCGGGGAAAGGGGGTAAGAACAATAAGGAAGGCATCCTGGAAGAGGCGGAACTGGCTTGGGCTTGAGCAAGAAGGAGAATTTTAGTAAGTGAAGAGTATAGGGAGAACAATTCATTCAAAATTTGCTAAGCACCTACTGTATACCTGAGCATGAGGCCAAAGCCTGGTGACAAATGAGAGGGTTCACACTGGGAAATAATCACAATTACAATAGCTAGGCTTAGTGAAAGCACATCACTCCCCAAATTTCTTCACCTCTTCACTTCTCACATGGACAGGTAGGCATTCCAATTTCACAGGCATTCTGAATGTCACAGGCAAGGAGCCTGCAAATATGGATTGGCCTGTCTAAGGTCACATAGCCCCAGTAGCACAATGGAGCCAATGGCTTCCCTCACTCCCCAACAGAACATTCCAGAACAGCACCTTGGTAGCTCAGGTCAGCAGTGGTGGGAGTATTTACACCATGGAAATGGACAAACACCTTGAAGAGTCCACTGTTAGACATTATGCAGCACACCACAGCCGCTGAGAGAATGAAGGGTGGGGCCTTGAACCCACGTCTCTCTCGCTCTTAGGCTGGTGCTATTCGCCACTGGGCTGCCCTCAGCATAGCTCAGGATAACCAGTGCTAGCAAGTTCAGAAAGGAACACTCTTCAAACTGACTGCCTTCAGACCAAATATGGCGTCCGTTCTTGGCCTCTCTATGCTCCATGTCTTCACTGGTAAAACGGGGATCATAATATTATCTACCTCATAGGGTGGTTGGATGAATTAACACATGTGAGGCTCTTAGAATAATATCTGGTGTATGGTTAGCACCATGTAACTATTAGGTTTCATTTGTTAGGGCTACACAAGGTTTAAAGAACAGGGGCGCGGGGGGTGGCTCAGTGGGTTAAGCATCCGACTTTTGATTTCTGCTCAGGTCACGATCTCAGAGTCAGCCATGTTCATCAGGCTCTGTGCTGAGTAGGGAGTCTGAGTTTCTTTCTCTCCCTCTCCCTCTGCCCCCACCCCCCGGCTTTCTCTCTCTCAAAAAACAGATAAATAAAATCTCTTCTAAATTGTTTAAAGAAGGGGCGCCTGGGTGGCTCAGTTGGTTAAGTGTCTGCTTTTGGCTCAGGTAATGTTCCCAGGTACTGGGATCAAGCCCCACATCGGGCCCATTGCTCAGGAGGGAGCCTGCTTCTCCTTCTCCCTCTACCTGCTATTCTGCCTGCTTGTGCAGGCTCTCACGCACACTCTCTCTGTGTGTCCAATAAATAAAAATTCTTTAAAAAAAAACCTTATAAATAAAAAATGTTTAAAGAACGATATTAACTGGTTGCCAATATTTTAAAATCATATTTTTCTGTAAAAAATCCAGATATCTAGACTGTTTGGAAAAATTGTCAGCTCTGACCTCACTTCACCATGTGACAATAACCAGCTGGAGCCAGATCACAGCTGCCCCTCCCCAACCTCCTTCCTTGGATGATGCCCTTTGGGGAACTGCTCATATTTCATTTACCAACCCCCCTAGGCCAGGCAGCGCCCATAGGCACCTGAGTTTGAGACTCCTCCTCTCTGTTCCTTAAGATGCCCGGACTGGATGTGTTAGGGTGGATGATCTGCCAGCCATACGTTCACCTGGCCAGACATCTGCTCTTACACGCACTTAAAGTGGAGTAAGTTGGTCTCAAAGAGACTAACTGTGCCTAACTCAGCGTTGGAAGGGCAGAGACTCAGAGCCCAGGCCCTCCGGTTTCTCATTCAACAGCCACCGCACACTTCCAGGCCAGAGCCTGGACTCAGAAGCAGCTTAGGGAGCTCTCCCAATGTTGCGAGTAGGGCCGGGAAGGGTGCAAAAGCAGAGGGCTCTGCCGGTCCTTCCTGATTTCCTGCACATGACGGGACGCGGGAGATGTGGGTCGCCAGGTGAAATTCAGATGCCCATTAAGTTTGAATTTCTGGAAACTTTCAGACTGATGACCAATTTTTAGCCCAAGTATGTCCCATGTATTGTTTGGGACATATACTTTATAAATCTAAAATTTCAGATAATGAATTATATTAGTATAAGCATTTTACAAATAATGCATCACACACACACACAAACACACACACTTCCTTTATCCGAAATTCAGATTTAACTGGTACTTTCATTTGGTAAATACCACAACCCTAAAAAGTCCCAGAGGCCTCTGCCAGCCCAGCCCCAAGGATGTCAGAGAAGGGAAAAGAGGAGGAGGAAGTCCTCACCCCAGGGCTGTTTAGGTGCTCTGGCTTGGGGCAGCGGCCACACTGCCCACCACCACCGGCACCGGCACATAAAGGTAAAATTTCCTTTGTCTTCCGTGCATTTATTTTCCGAGTCAGTACCGGTTTTATATCCTAATGTGGGCAAGCGCTGGGTCTTCCAAAAGTCTTCAGCCGGCTTCATTTCTGCAGTCGCCAGGAAGCCAACTCGGCATGTCAGAAACCAAGGGGCTGGTTGCCAGTTGGGGGTGTGGGGCGTGGGCAGCGGCCGTGGCTTCTGATGGGAAACCTGCTACAGGTTCAACCCAGCCGGTAACGCGCCCCACTGGACGGCACCCTCCCCTGCCGGGAGCGGAGACATCTCCCTGGGGCCGTCGCACCCCAAAGACTGGCTCTACCCCCGCACCCCGGCCCCTAGGCCGCCAGTTTGCCAGTCGCAGAGCCCTTGCCCAGGCAGCGCCTGCACCCGCCCGCGTGGCCCTAATGATCCGTGACCGCACAGACACCCGCAGCCCGACTCCCCCCAGCGGCAGGCTACACCACGACCTTCCTTTGCTAACCCAAGGGCCTGGTTAGGGAGGGTGGCAGGTGGAGCCTGGCTGGCTGGGGGTGCCTCCCCCATCCCAGGCCCCCAGTAGGGGGCAGGAGATCGGGCGCCCTGCAGGCACCTGCCCAGGTGAGGTGGGCCAAGGACATGCGTGCAGACGGGGACACGCGTGCAGACGGGGACACACACACATACACACACACACAACGTCAGCCCTGGCTGGGGCCCAGGCACGCCTTCTGCCAATCTATCCCCCCTCCCTGGGTTAATAATGATCAGGCCCAGGGCTGTGCCAGCTGTTCCGGGTGGAAGGCAGCAGCACCACTGAGAAGACTGCCGACCCCATCCCCCAACTCCTAAAACCCCAGGCGGCCCACGGACAAGCAAGCAGAGGGTCCCAGGGCAAATTTCCAACGGGAGGGTGTGGTGTCCCACACACCCTACCCCACGCAAAGAGGCGGGAACTGTGGCAGCCAGATGGGTGGCTGGCAGCTCCTGGGAGAGGCTGCCCACCCCTAGTATCCCGGTCTGGTAGCTTTTGTCTCCCAAGTGTGCCTCACCTCCATCCCCACCTTCATCCTCCGGCCCATCACCACTCAGCTAACCCCGCTTGTTTTCTGCTCTGAACTTCTGACTCTGGATGTTACATATTTGCTTGTTCCTGCCTCTCCCTCAATACCCCCTTTCTCATAGGCTGCCCTGCTCCCTGCACCTGCGTCAGTACCCGGCCTGCGACACTCTTAGTAACTGTGCTGGACACTAGGACAGCAACCACCTCAGCTGGCAAGGGCAGCCTGGCCCACGGTCCCACAGGCCCTTCCCAGGTGGGCCCCCATCCCCGGACGGATGGAGATGCAGGCCTGGGCCCCACTGAGGACAGCAGAGGCAGGTGCAGCTCGCTAGCTCCCGCGGGGCTGGCTGAGGCCACGGACGGTCCTCCGTTTGCCGCATCCTGCATCTCTTCCCTCCTTTCCGCAGGTGTTGGCCCCAGGACATCCTTCAACAAACTCCTCCACGAAATGAGCCTGAGTCGTTTGCCAGGAAGCCCGACTGCAACAATCCGCATTTGTGAGAGAAGGGAAGGAAGAGAGAGCCTCGACTCTCCACGGGTAACAGAGTATCTCAGATTCGCCAGCTTCTCTCCACAGGCAATGCCCCCACCGTCATCAGAGTGGCGCCCTCTGTCCCTTGAGCCCTGCATCTCCTTTGCAGCACAGGCTGGTGGTGCCCACCCCAGACCCCACTGGCCCCCTCCGGGCTCACCTGCAGCTGGGGTGGGACTGAAGCTCTCGCCAGAGGGCATCCGTCCACAGCCGAGGAGTCGCCCAGCCCTGGAACAGGGAGGCCACAACCCATGAGAGCCAGACTCCCTGACAAATAACCCCCCCCACACCCTGGGAGGACAGGGTCCATAAGACTCTTTAGTTTCCCCAGGAAATCCAGCGCCTCCTCCCAGGCCCAGTCATCAATGCCCACCCCCCCCCTTTATTTATTGGCTTTTCTCTCTTTTCTTCTCAGGTCCTCCGTTCCCTCCGATGTGTTTCCCAAACAAAGGCTGCCTACACCCAAACCCCTGTCTCAGCGTCTGCTTCTGGGCGAATCCAAACTAGGTGAGCCTCCTACCCAGCCCCGACTTTTACTCCCTTTCCCCGTACTTCTTTGTGTTCGTGAGAGGCAGCACTGCTTCCTCTCGGCTCCTTTCACGCCACAGACACTTCACCTGTGTGGCCCGATTTATTCCTTCGCTCAACAGCTACTCATCGAGTGCCTACCCCTTTAGGCTTTGGGATGCAGCAGTGACCAAGGGTCAGGAATCCTCGCCCTGGTGGAACTGGCCTCCCTCCTCCTGTATCCCCTTTCCCATCCTTCCCCAACACGTACACCTGCTTCTTTCTCTTTGCTCACTCCTACTTACCACTCAAGTCCTAGCTCAAATGTCCCAACCTCAAAGACATCTTACTGCCCCCCTTCCTCATCAGCACCCCCTTCCTCATCAGCTCCCCCATCCCCACCCCACACAGAGCCTGTCCTTTCTCATTACACTCGTCACCAGATTTCTCTTTCCCAACATCATGCCTCCTCCACGAGACAATGCCCATTGTTCTCTCAATGTATCCTCTGCCCCTAGCCCTGTGCCTAGTACCGAGGGAATGGACCAGTAAATGAATGCGTGAGGAGGTGAACGAAGGATCCAATGGCACCATCGTCATGAAGGAAAGGGAAGCAGAGGAATAAGAAACTCATCCTTGTGGATGGGCAGGGAGAGGGAGATGAAGAGACAATTTGCACAGTAACCAGTACCGGTGACCGAGATGAGCACAAATTGTGGAGGTCTAGACCATGCATGAGGTAGCAGCCAGAAGGTCCACGGGGGCCCCCAGAGAGTAGCCAGAGGAGTGCACCACGAGACGAAGAAAAGGCAGCCCGCCAAAACCAAACCATTTATTCCTCCTTCACCATCTCAAAGCCACAGAGGGGCAGCAGTGGAAGGCATCTCAGGAAATATCTGTCCTCTCATTTCACAGGTGATAAAGCCAAGACCCAGATAGGCGACTTGGCCTAGCGAAGGTCCTGTGATCAGTGACAAGCCTCCAAATACTGAAGTCACTGCCCATGGTTTGTTAAAATCTGAGCCTCAGGCTGGCCCATTCCAGGCTGTAGGTACAACTTCCCATGGCATGCCCTCAGCCGTGAGCAGCTCATCGTCTAGGAGAGACAGCTCCCAGGCTGTATATCAGTAATCAGTGATGGGTGGGATGGTCATTCCCTCTCCTGGTAGCCCAGCTCACCCACACTGCCTTTCTCCTACCAAAGGACTGTTCTGAGGAGACCACCCAGACTCCACCTTTCTAGAACCTGTGCTTTGGATTCCAACAATCTTTCCCAGAATTGAACTTTTGCTTAATTCTTGCATGTTCAGGCGACCTCAAAGAAGCTCTGTGACTCAGCTGTGACTGCACCGCAGATGTGACTCAGACAGTAAAGGCAGGCCCCCCCTGATGAACACTTACAAGGCTCACCCCACCCATTTTGGAGTTTGTCCTAGGACTGAACCTCATCCCAAGCTGAATAGCAAATTGTCAGTGATGACTGTGTAACACCCCAACTAAAATCGCTTTATACTAGGTCTTCAAAATATCAAAAGAATAAGCAAATGCAAGCAAATAGTAGTTCATATTTGTTAAAGGCTTTTGATGTGCCAAGACCTATGTTAAGCATGATGTTGGTTTTAATATAACAATTGTATGAGGCAGAAGGTTTTATCATCAACCCCATTTACTTATAAAGAAACTGAGGCTCAGTGAAGTCAAGTGATTTGCCCAGGATCACACAACTGGTAAGTGATAGATCTGGAACTCAAGCCCAGATCCATCCAACAAGTTCTCAGCTTCCTCTCACCCTTTCCCAAAGACCGACTAGGACCCAGACACCAAAAGGGAGCCCAAATGTGTGCCAGACACCAAAGTCTGTGGGAAGATGGTATCCCAGACCCAACTGATTATCAAAGGATGATAAGGCCAGCTGATACCCAGGTAAGGAGAAGAGGGGAACTATTATCACGTATGACCCAGAACCAACATGACCCTATGCCTGCCTCTGAGCTTTGTCCTGAGACCCAAAGCAGAATGGGAGGCATGGGAGCCTTCAGCCCCCGTCTCTGCCCTGACAGTACTCCACTGTTATAGAGAGAAGTGGGTAGGGAGTTAGGGATGTGTCATCCTTCAAGAGCAGGCATAGTTTTAAAGTGGATGCAGAAGGAGGCAATCCTAAAACAAAAGAACAGTTGCTCCCCTACCTTGGAATGTCTCAATCAGCTGTAAGGTAATCTGTCCCTACTAGCAGTGAAAATACTAAAATTTGCGGATTAAGTACGTTGGAAAACTGGAGTAAATTCAGGATCTTCCCTAAAACCACATCATAGTCACTTGAATTTAATATGTATTCTTGCATGGAAGAGAAAATGGCATGACAATTCATTCACTGGTACATTCCTAACTCACAACCCATTCTGAAGACGGCACAATCCACATGAATAATTAGGACCACTATATTATTAGTAATGCAGCATTTAGGAATTATTATAGCACTTCACTTTCTCCCAGGTTTTTTTAGACTATATCAAAACTGGAGTATCCCCAGGGGAGTATACGCCCTGACACGGGAATATCATCCATCACGAACACAAGAGCTAGGAAAAGAGGCTCTAAAGAAACTGTGGGCTCAAAGGGGCACTTTGCAGAGACATCAGGAAGATTGTAAGACATCTTGTAAGATGCTCCCGGCTTCATTCAAGGAGGTCCCCAAACCCTGCCTCCTCCTTGAGCTCTTCCTCCAGCAGCGGGAGAGAACTATCTGGCCGAGGGCCAGAACTCTCCCAGGGCCAAGGGGTCCACCTGCTTCAGTCAGCTCAGCTGCTGTACAAATGCCTTAGATAGAGAGGCTCAAACAGCAGACTTTTGTTTCTTAGAGTTCTGTAGGCTTATGGAGCTCAAGATCAAGGTGCCAGTAGGTTGGGCTCCTGGTGAGGACTCTCTTTCTGGCTTGCAGACAACCACCTTCTTGCCATGTCCTCACATGGCCTTTCCTTGGTGTGTGTAAGTGCAGAGAGAGACATCTCTCTCTCTCTCTCTCTTTCTCTCTCTCTCTCTCTCTTTTTCTCCCTCACTGTCTCTCCCTATCTCTCTCTTTTTCTCTTATCAGGTCACCAGTCCCATCAGGAGCACCTCACCCTCATGACCTCATCTAGCTCTAACTACCTCCCAAAGATTCCAGCTTCAAGTACCATCACGTTGGGGGTTAGGGCTTCAACATATGAATTTGGGAGGGTCGCAGACATTCATTCCATAGCACCAGTGATGGGAAAAATCAGTATAAAGACTGGTCCTCAGGTGACTAATGCGAAAATAGTATCATTCATTCATTCATCAAATTGAATTTATGACTACTTACTATCTACTAGGCTTATACTGACACGAATTAGCATTCATCATATAATCAATGCTCTATGCCGAGGTTCCAATGTGGATTCAAGTAAATCTAGTTCCTGTCTTCATAAAGATAATAGTCTTCAAGATAAGACAACCAGAATCTGTGGAGAAGAGAGCACCAGATGTCAGTGTGGGTCTCTGCAGAGTTCATTCATTCATTCAACACTCAGGGAGTATGATTGTGTGCTGGACACAGGGAGAAATCAGACATGGTCTCTGCCCTCAAAGAACTCACAATCTAGAACAGTAAGCAGATTGCAAACGCAGCACAGTTAAGTTCTACAGGGCTGAGTCACAACACATACATGTAATGTTTGTGTGTGCAATTATATAGCAAAAAAAAAAAAAAAAGAGAAAAAAATCAGATAACTAACACAGTGGTTCATTCACCATTCCTCCCAGTGAGCTATGCCCCAGCACAGGCATGAGGTGGGACGTGAAATGAGTGCACCTTCAGTGGATTCCACGTCCCAGAATCTCTTGGTATGATCATTGCCTGTCTGACTGATATTCACTCATGATTAAAAAGCCACATTTTAGAGTCAAGATTCACTCAAGGTCCCTCACCTCAAGCCAACCACTTCGTCTGGTCATCAGCCAAAGAAGCAGCCATCAGTTTCATCATAGGCTGGACTGGACTTCTTTTTCCTTTTTTTAATATACTTACTGTTGCAGTGCCGTTGACATAAATGCGGTATTAGTTTCCGGTGAACAACATAGGGACTTGACATTACTCCTGTGCTCTGTACATTACTCCATGCTCACCACAATCAGTGGAGTAGGCTGGACTGGCTGTGGGCTGGGATATACTTTGTAAGTTGCACAGAGAGTTTATCACTCGAGCCAGGACACCCCTGAGAGTGAGGTCAAGAGATGTTGAGAATTACACCAGACCAGGAGGCATAAATTGAGACTATCCTGAGCAATTCAGGAATAGGGCATCTCTATTTATGGGTGACTTAAGGGATTTTTATTTATTTATTTTTTAATCTGAAAAGAGTTTTTTTTTAACAAACATAACATTTTGTTATGCAGGTTTTAAATATAAGAATGTTTTCTAGTTTTAATTTTTGTTTTACTTCTTTTAAAACAGATTAAAATTCACAATGATTATTCAAAAAGAACACAGAAGTCTCCCTCTGATTTCTGTCCTCAGCCACTCAGTTGCCTGCACAGAACCCAGCAGCATATATGTGTGTATATATATATATATATATATATACACACACACACACATACACACACATACACATACATACATATACACATACATACATATATATGTATAGACACATATGTATACATATCAATATTTCACACAAATAATAGCACAGCATTTATACTGTTCTGCACTTATTTTCTTCCTCCTAATAATACAGGTTAGAGATAATTTCATATCATTATGACAAGCTTCCCCCTAATATATGATGCTTACTATTTCACTGTATGGATGCACATAATTTATTCAACCAGCCTCCACTGATGGACACATAGATTGTTTCCCATCTTCTACTGCAATAAATGAATGACCTTGACTATGCATCATCTAGTATATGTGCCAGTCCATCTGTAGGCTCAATTCCTGGAAGTGGAACTGCTGAGTCAAAGGGCATATCAGTTCAGATTCTGTTTGGTGGCTCATAACAGAAAAGCCAACACAAATGTCCCTTAAACAAGGTAGAGATTTATTTCTCCCTCAAATAAAAGGAGACTGGCAGTGGGCCATCCAGAGCTGCCCTGGGTTCCCAAGTGTCAAGAGGGACCAGGATTCTATGTTGCTGCTCTACCATCCTCTTTTGACTATGGAGGCCTTTTTTTTTTTTTGGTAAAAGAATACAAAATTACAAATACCTATAGAGTGAGAAAAAATCATAACATAATACATATAAGTTCTTAAAAGCTGAAATAACACAAACATCACATCTGGGAAAAGTAATATTATAACTACTCAACTGCCCACTCTATCTTTATAATAGGTCTTTCCCCCACTTTTTCTGGCTACATGATCTTTGATCACTTTACCACAGAACAATGTTTCGTAATACCTCCTGGAAAATAAATGAAAAGATAATTGAATTTTCCCTTCAGCATGGCTCATTAAAATTTATTATTATTGTACATAGTTAAAATGTATAAAACATGTGAGACATACTATTTGTAGTACTACTACAAATTTTGCCCTACAAATATAGGAATTCTGATAATGTCTACGGTTCCCAATGCCCATCAAAAAAATATCCGGTGTGCTTATAAATGCATAAGCTCAGGTTAGTAAGCATACACCCAGTAGGAGAAATTTGCATTTTACCTAGCATCTGTGAGTACCAAATTCTCCACCTACAGTTTTATACATCTTATAAATGGGAACATATTACACAAACTAGCTTCTGGCCCCATACATTTTAACCTCTTTTGCTCTTCCACTACCAAAATCTTCTGATGCCAGGTGTAGGGCATGTTCACATTGTGATATGACCCCTTGCATCTCGGTCTGGCAAAGCTAGGGGAGCTAGCACAGTGAGCAACAGGGGTATTCATGGAAGCCGTTCCCACAGCGGGGCAACTAGTCAGTGAAGGCAAACCCCAGAAGTATATCCAGTTCAACACCAACTAAACACATCCCCCATCCCACTTCCTCCTAGCTGGATCCCCCAAATTCCCACGGCCATTCCAATACCAGCCAACCCAAGGGAAAGTGGGACACAAGGGAAACCAGAGTAGAAACAGACAGCAGTCTGAACCACGTGCAGTTGAAACATCTGACTTCTGCAAAGACTTTACAAGAGCACCTGACCCCGTGAACACACCGGGGACTCTCCTGGGGCAATGCCCGTGCGAGTGAAGGGCTCCAAAAGTACAGTTCCCTCACCTGCATGGCACAATGCCCCTGGCCAGCAAGGCTCTGGATTCAGACCTCTCAATCACACCCCCAGGATCTGGAATGTGGAAAGGGAGGCACAAGCTCTTCTTTTTTTGCCTGTGGCAGGTGCTGAGGTGCTGGTGTCAGCAGATAGGAGTTTCTGGGTGGCTATCAGGCTCCATATTCTGCAGTCCATCCATCACCCAGTTCGGGTCTACAAGCTGTAGAGGGCAACTGTGTGGGTCCAGCAGCAGCTTTCATCTGCTGGGTTTTTTCTTTATTTGTTTCGGTGTGATTTCCATTCTCATTTCACACATGCAGGAAAGCACAGAACACACATGAGCACGTACGTACTGTCATCCCAACCGCAGCCCACGTACGTACTGTCATCCCAACCGCAGCCAGCATTAAAAGTTTGCCATTGTTTGCCTCATAATTGAATCATTTCGTGGTAAATTAAAAAGATCGTAACAATTCACCCCTAAACACATATCTCCAAAGAGTAGGGATGTTTTTCCTTTTTTTTTTTTATTTCTTTCCAGTAATCTTTTTTTGTTTTATTTTTTCACTGTTCCAGAATTCATTGATGATGCACCACACCCAGTGCTCCATGCAATCCGTGCCCTCCTTAATACCCACCACCAGGCTCACCCAGCCCCCCACCCCCATCCCCTCCAAAACCCTCAGTTTGTTTCTCAGAGTTCAAAGTCACTTATGGTTTTTCTCCCCCTCCGATTTCCCCCAACTAACTTCTCCTCTCCGTCTCCCAATGTTCTCCATGTTGGGATGCTTTTTCAATTAACAACGAGACCAATAATACCCCTAACAAAAGTAGCAATAATACCCTAATATCACCTAAAAGTCACTTCATATACAAATTTCTACAATTGTCCTAGAGGTATATTTTATAGCTGTTCCTTTAAAACCAAGATCCAATAGGTTTCATGCGATGTATTTGTTTGTTACGCATCTTAAGCCATATCTTATTTGGGACAACCTCCCCCCCTCACGACATTGACTCTTTGAAGAGATCAGGCCAGCTGTCATGCTGAATGTCCCACATTCTAAATACGTCTATTTCCTGACTCTGTCATTTCGTTATTCCTAGTATTTCCTGCAAAATGAGGGAGATCTAAAGGCTTGGGGTTTTTTCAGCCAGATTTATTGAGGTATAACTTATATACAGTAAACATCATCCTTTTTTTTACATACTTTCTGTTCTGCCCGTTTTGACAGATACAACAGTCAGATAATCTAAAAGATGGTTTGATTCAGATTTAACACCACTGGTCAAAATATTTTAAAGTGATGCTGTAAACTTCCTACTGAACTTAGCACATCCTCAGGTAATGTCTAGTTGTCCCACTATTAATGATACTAATTTTGAACACTGCGTTCCTGTCGCTTTCTGATCTCTGAATGTGTATGTATTTTCTATTGCTGTGCGACAAATTACTACGAACTGGGAGGCTTAAAGCAACACCTACTATTAGCTCACAGTTCTATAGGTGGGAAGCCGGGCATGGCGTCGCCAGGTTCTCAGCTGCCGGTATCACAAGGCTCAAATCAAGATGTCAGCAGGCTACACTGTCATCTGGAGCCCAAGCTCCTCTTCTAACCTCATTAAAGTGGTTGGTGGGATTCGGTTCTGACTGATCTTGACTGCGGAGGGAAAATAAGACCGCTACTACGCAGTGGGGACCTGGAGGGCTTATGTCTGGAACCACAGGATTCCTTGGGGTGCCTACCTGTACCTCTATATCCATTAGGAAACGTGAATGGAAAGCTACAGTAGCCACACACAGGAAGAACCACTGGGAGAGGACAGTCTTCGGGAAGGCAGGCTTGGGTTATGCCATAGTTAAGAGTACCCCGAAGAGCCGAATGCTGGCTGATGGCAAAAGGAACAAGGAATAGTTGCGAGAAGAAGGAAGTTGTGATAACCAAAATAGACTAAATATGCAAATATGCAGAGATATTCTTCCTTGTTTTCTTAGCTATTTTCTTCCACTTTCTCTCCCCTATTATTTTATATAAGGAGTGTTAATGACGGCTGCTCTTATAACCTAGTCTTTAGACGATCAAACAGACTGTGACTGAGCGAGAAGGGAAAAGACCATCAGCTGGAGATGGACATCATGACTAACGAGGGTTGGGGTCTTTCCTCTTTAGGGAGAGAGTGGCTACCTTGTTTGCATTACTTTTTTTAAAGATTTTATTTATTTATTTATTTGACAGAATGCAGAGTGAAAGAGAGATCATGAGTGGTGGGGAGGGCAGAGGGAGAAGAAGGCTCAGGCTCGATCCCAGGACCCTGGGATCATGGCCTGAGCCAAAGGCAGACGCTTAACCCACTGAGCCATCCAGGTCCCCCTGCGTTTATTTTTATTTATTTATTTATTTATTTATTAGCTATGCTTTCTTTTACATGGAAGCATGTTGTTTTATCAGTGCTATTAGAAATGTAACTATGGACAAAAGGGCACATATGGATGATGTGGGTGGATCATATGAGATGCTATCTACTCTCTACTATCTCTTGTCTCTCAACACCCCTTTCTTTTGTTTTTTAAAGACCCTATTTGTTAATTTGACAGAGAGACATCACAAGCAGGCAGAGAGGCAGGCAGAGAAGGGGGGGAAGCAGGCTCCCTGCTAAGCAGAGAGCACGAAGTGGGGCTCGATCCAGGACCCTGGGATCATGACCTGAGCCGAAGGCAGAGGCTTTAATGCCTCTTTCGATGCCCTCCTCTACTCTTCCATAGGGAGATAAGATATAGATCATAGGGGATAGAAGTGCAGGAACATTTCCCAGATGTCCTTCCCAACTGGGATACAAATAGGGTTAGTTTTTGCCAATGAGATGTGTTCACAGTGAGACATTAAACACTGCAGGGTGTAGAAACCATTCTTTTTTTTTTTTTTTTTTTTAGATTTTATTTATTTGACATAGAAAGAGATCACAAGTAGGCAGAGAGGCAGGCAGAGAGAAAGGGGGAAGAAGGCTCCCTGCTGAGCAGAGAGCCCGATGTGGGGCTGGATCTCAGGACCCTGAGATCATGACCTGAGCTGAAGGCAGAGGCTTTAACCCACTGAGCCACCCAGGCGCTCCGGCAGAAGCCGTTCTTAGCCTGGTTCTGATGGCAGCTGACACACACAGGTTCTGGCCACCAGAGTTTTGCAGTAGCCAGCCTATCACTGGCTTCAGGGCTACAAGGCAGCTGTGACTTTAGCTGTGATTTCCTAGTCTCTGGGTGTCAGCAATGGCTTTCCAGACCTTTCGATCACAGCTTAGAGCAGTGTGACCTATAATCCTAATTGTTCTTTCTGCCCACCCAGTGGTTTTTATCATCATCTGAGTCCCTATATTATATCTCTTTCTGCTTGAAATACCTAAGGAGGTTCTGATTCCCTGAACTGAATGCTGACAGACTCTTCCGCGGGGTTGGTACAAATTTGCATTTCCATCTGCAAAGCTGAAAAGTGCCTCTTGCCCTCGAAGCAACACTGTGTATTATTAAGTTTCTTGTTGTTTGACTCATCTCTTAGGTGAGAAAGGTATCTTAGTGTAGCTTGAGTTTGCATTTCATTCATTCAGTGACAGTGAACCTCTTTTCATATGTTTAGAAGCCATGAGGATCGTGTTTTCTGTGCATTGTGCCACCAGCTCACTGTGTCACGGCTGCAACCACAAAGCTTGGACCCCAGGACCCTAATCTTACCACGTCCCCAAAGACTTCCACATTATCAAATCTAATAATCAACCTTGATTTTTTTATTTATACTACCAGGAACATTTAGCAAAAATGGCCATTCCTCTTCCTTGAGACGCCATGAGTAATAGCCAAAGTATAGGGGGCATCTGGGTGGCTCAGTCAGTTAAGTGTCTGACTCTTGGTTTCAGATCAGGTTGTGGTCTCAAGATTGTGAGATCGAGCACCACTTTGGGCTCTGTGCTTAGTGTGGAGTCTGCTTGAGTTTCTCTCACCCTCTCCCTCTGCCTCTCCCTTCTGCTTGCATGCTCACTCTCTTCCTCTCAAAAAATAAATAAATGTGTGTTTTTTTTTTTAAAGAGTAATAACCACAGTGTAAAATATGTCAGGCACCCAAATGTATTAACTTACAACAACCCTACATGTTCAATACCATTACTATTCTTAACTTCCAGACAACTAAGTGAGTACGAAAGGTTTAAGAACCTCCCCAGGGCCATTTAGCAAAACTGGGGTCAGAAGCTGGGCTTTAGCCTTTGTGTTTTTACTCTAATGGCCCTATAACTTCTTTGATGGGAGCTGCTGGGGACTGTATCAAGGTTGTGGAGGATCCTCTCTCCAGTCCCCATCTCCGTGCTCACCAAGGAAGGCAGGGAGAACATCCTTGGAGTGAGTCAATGTGGCCTTCCAAGGGGGTTAAGACGTGTTACTGAAATGAGCTCTGCGGGGAGGACCAACCTGGGCTCCCATCCTGGCTTTGCCACTTAACACTCAGGAACTTTGGCCCAGTTACTGTGTATTCTGACTGTCCCCCGCCCCACTGGGCAAAGAGGGAGCCAGCTTCTGGCTTAGAAATCCCAGTCTACAACCAAGGCATCAACTCCATCAACAAGAGAGCAAAGTACATCCTACAAGATGCACTTCTCCCGAAACACCCAGCAGCAAGGCTGTCGGGAAAAATCAGCAAATAACGAGGGCCTGCTAGACAGACCTTTCTGATGGAACTGGAAGCTCTAAGAAGGTTACTAAACACTAGAGACTTGGAAAGGAAGCTGTGGTGAGGACTGGACATCCTTCAGGGGGGGCTCTGCACATTTTGGATGCGTGTTCATCATCAGGGTTCCTCTTCCTTTTGGTACGATAATTATTATACTGGTGAGCAAAACTGGGGACCCCACATGTCAGGGAAGAGGCCAAGAATAAAATTTAATTCCTGAAAACCTAGATCGTAAAAGACATCATGTTAAAAAGGAGGAATTTTTAGACATACTCATGCTTATAAATAAGTAAAAGCCTGTGTTGATTTTTTGTACACACCTGTCCATACACCGTGCTCGTGCACACAAGCCTGGACACGTGCTCACATGGGTGCGTCTCAGAGTGCATGCATATCTATATATACCCACAGGACTGGCCAGATATAGATTTATGTATTGGAGCCTGGCTCTTTAAAATGGGGGATAATGACACTGAAAATTATTCCAAGCTTTCCAAAGACATAAATGACCAAACTGCCTCCTGACTCCTGAATTACATTACCCAGAAAGAACTTAATAACATGTTATTATCGCTTCTTCTCACTGACAGGATTTCGGGGCTGAAAAGACAAACAAGAAGTACGTTCATAATCACCAGCACAGTCACCTCTGCCGAGCCGCGACCGCCGCTAATTCCAGGTAAGTGCTGTGGGGTGGAAGAAAGCCTGCAGCTGGGAATGTGACTTGGTGCTTGGTAATTGTCACCAGTTCAGTTGGGCTGTCACCAGCTGAGAGGGAGCTACAGGGAGCTCATGGAGACAAAAGAGAAGCCCATCGGGTGAAGGGTAGAGGAGAGAGACTGCATTATGGGAACCAAAATATAATTTCTCAGTTCAAAGACATAATATACATAAAATTCCTTGTAAACTATAAAGTGCTCTACCAATGTGGCTGAACAGGAAGAGGTATCATTAAGGGGTTAATGTTTGAGTTAGGGTTGCCACATACAGCCGTAGAGGCTGTGCACTGCTCAATTTCTGAGAATGTCATTAGTCTACATGAATGGTGCCCCCTGGAGTTGTGTCTTGTGGCAGTCCTGTTGATTGAAGTAGGGCTAAGTCGGTTGACAAAAACCAGTATGGGGGCTGCTGTTCCCCTCCTGGATAATGCTTGAGCCCCAGTGATGAACCATCCAGAGAGGTGGTCAATAATTCCAACAACAACTTGCCAATATTCCAACCGAAATTTGCTTCACGGTAATTAAAAGACAATTACAATTAAGATCCTTGAGGGCAGGAGCCATGTCTTATTTACTCAGTATCCTGAGTCTTATAATATGATTGGTATATGATAAATATTTAGAAAACGCTACTAAAAATAAGAATGGATGGGGAAATGAATGAATGAATGAATGAATGAATGAATAGTGGAGACTCATGAGAGTCAACTCCTGGGGAGAATTGGTTATAGTGATTGCAAAGAGCCTGTCTTGCTCAGAAGGTACAATTAACTAACCTCCGGGTCTCTTCTTCTATGACTTGGATTATGACAGGTCTTTGGCGAAGGGCTATGGACATACCATGAGTTCAGTAAGAGTTTATTCAGGATTTACAATGGAGTTGCTATGGGCCTGTGTGGTGGCAATGGCACAGGGGTTAGCAAACAGAGCATAGGTCATGATCCCTGCCATCAAGGATCTTGTAATTTAGATGGTTTAGTCAGCTATAAGTTCATGGAGAAGGGAAATGATGCTATCAGGTGGTATAAACCCAATTACCAATGAACAGCAAAGATGGTTAAGTGTCACAGGAGTTCAGGGCAGAAAGCACAGGATTTCTGCTCTACTACCCTCTGTATGATCATGACGAAGTTACTTAACTGTTCTGAGACCCCCTTTCACAATTTGTAAGACTAAAGTAACCATATCTACCGTGCAAGGTCCTTAAGCAAAAGATTGAAATCAAGAAGTATTTAAAGGACAGGGCCTGACACATGGCACAACTTTCCAGAAGGCTGGTTCCTTTATAAGAACTTCTTAGTCACCAGTGACAGAATTCCAGCTGGTCTCAACTTAAGTCAAAAGAGGGGAGATATTTTTATATATATAACTACAAACTGAAACAGTAAAGGCTTCAGACGTAGTGGTATCCAGGAGCTCAATTGATATCTGCCTACGTTTCCATTTCTCATACAAGCTTTCTCTAGAGATAAGAATAGCTGTCAGCAGCCAGAGTCCCACTTAGCCTCAGAAGGAACAGCTCCTCTTCCCAGAAATTGGAAGGAGGGCAGTCTCGGGGAGCACTCTGATTGGTCTGGCACAGCTCATGCAACCATGCCTTACCGAATGGCTGTGGTCAGAGGAATGAGATGACTGGATTGGTGAGGCCTGAGTTGTGTTCCCACTCCTGTGTGCATGGGGGTGGGGGATGGTTAGCTCTATCCAAAACACGTGGAACAAGGTTCTTAGTGGGAAAGGGCTACCTATTTCTTGTGTATACTCAGAAGAAATAAATAAAAGAGCTGCATGTTTCTACAGAAAAAGAGAGAGAGAGAGAGAGAGAGTGCTCCTAGTTCTTTACGGAAGCAAAAAATATATATCTATAGGCTAAATATGCAAACAGTGCCAGCTTGGGTCCCCACCCAGGGGCTGGGGGGAGGTCAGACGCTGAGTCCTGGTTTGAGGGAGCCAGAGGCGTGGGAAGGGGAGGGAGGCAGTGTGGAGTCCCAGCTCACTGACCTCTAGCCCTGTGCCTCAGAGCCCATTTCTGCAGGGGCCACGGAGGGCCCTCCTGACTATTCTGGACACCACCCAGGGAAGGGACATCCTGGAGCCCAGGAAGGACCCTGGGTGGCACATAGCCACTGGCACTCGGAGCAGCACTGAACATTACAGTAGGAGCCGCTCGGAGTCTCAGAGTAGCACAGAGCAGCCCAGGTGGCCATGAGCACGACCTTGGGCCAGGCACCCTCATGGTCCCCTCTGAGACATCAGGACAGCCTCCTTCCCTAATGATCTGTTCCATTTTCTCATCTCAAAAATAAGGGCGCGGGGTGGGGAGGGAGTGTTTACTGAGCATCCTGTTACTGTGGCCTTGAGTAACCAAGCATTTAATGTCAGAGAGCAGAAGGGAGGGAAGGGGGGAAGGAGGGAAGGAGGGAGGAGGGGTGAGAGTGGGAGAGAGAGTGGGCAAGAAAAAAGGCCCAGCATAAAATGTGCCATCACAACCATCATTTCAAATCATTTACCATGCATTCGTTTGCCCGCACGATTTTTCTAAACTATATGTAGGACACAGGAGTTAGGAGAGCAGGCCCCAGAGTCAGGGTGCACAGGCTCCCACCCTAGCTCTCCTGGGTAGGGCGCAGGGCTGTGGAAGTGCTCAAGGGTACTTGGCATCTACAAGCTACTAATGCCATTGATCTTACGGTGCTGGGGTCAGGGATTGCCCTCCACAAGGCCCCACCTGCTTGAGAGTATCTCAGCTCCAGAGTTTCTATATGTAAAAATGTCTACTGGGCTGCCACTGTCAGGGGAAAAGGCATGCTGTGCTAGGCTGATTCTAAGATGGCCCCCCAAGATTCCCAAACCCCTAACACAACCCTACACATTTGTATAATTCCCTCCCTTGAGATGTGGGCCAGACTGTGAATATGATGACATGTCACTTCACAATTCACTTGTGTTACAGGCAAACGTAGAAGAATTTTGCAGCATTTTTGATTTAGAACTAAGCAAAACAGTCATACTCCTGGGTGGGCCTGGCTTAATCAGGTGAGTCTTTAAGAGGGACTTTAAGAGCCTTTAAGTCCTCCCTGAGATGAGACAGACTGGCCTTGAAGAAGCATACAGCCATGTCGTGTAGTGCCTACAGAAAGGGCAGGGCAGCCTTGGAGCTGAGCCTCAATCCTATAATCACAGGGGACTGAATTCTGCCAACAACCTGAATGAACGTGGAAGAGGATCCCAAGCCTCAAAAAAGAACACAGCCAAGCTGACCCTCTCCTGTTTGGAATGAGGCCTTGTGAGATGCTTAGCACCCAGCTAAGCTGTGGGACCCCTGACCCACAGAAAATGCTAAGAAAAATGCGTGGCAATTGAAGTCACTATGTTTGTGATGATTCGTTACACAGCAATAGAAAACTAATATAAATTCTGTATCTGCCTAAGGCCTTGTTGAATGTGGTTTAAAAATGGGGTGTACCTGAGTGCATGCGCTAGAAAGAGGGAGAATTTAAAGTCTAAAAAATGTCCCCATTACTTTTGGATCCTCCTGGAAAATATAGATTATCATTCATCAACAAGTATTGGCTGAGCACCTACTTACTATACGCACGGCAGTGACTGAGGAGTTTAATCAGGACAAGAAACCAAAACTGGAAATGTGTTACTGCCACTACCCAAGAGAATTAACAGGAAAATGTTTAATGGTTTCATGTTGAACTATAAGGCCTCCTTGAAACCAAGAAACAGACTCTGAACTACAGAGAACCAACTGTGGGTCACCAGTGGATGTGGGGGGATGGGTGAAACAGGTGGTGGGGATTGAGGAGGGCACTTCTTGTGATGAGCACAGGATGGTTATGTAAGTGTTGAATTGCTATTCTGTCCACCTGAAACTAATATTACACTATATGTTGGCTGGAATATAAATAAAAACTTAAAAAAAAAAAATACCGGGTCGCCTGGGTTGCTCCGTGGGTTAAAGCCTCTGCTTTTGGCTCAGGTCATGATCCCAGGGTCCTGGGATCAAGCCCCACATCAGGCTCTCTGCTCAGTGGGAAGCTTGCTTCCTCTCTCTCTGCCTGCCTCTCTGCCTACTTGTGATCTCTGTCTGTCAAATAAATAAATAAAATCTAAAAAAAAAAAAAAAGCCTCCTTAAGCCATCCTTATCAGAGTATATGCTTGTCAAGGATGAGTTTCTTTGAGATAGTGAATGAATAATAGTAATGATAATAATAATAATAGAAGGCAGACCCAGAATTTTAATCCAGCTCTGTCTGGCAAATTCCATGCAAACAAACTCCATTGGACACCTTCCATCTTGCACGATATTAAATGGTTCCTTTGCCTCTTGTCTGCTGCACCCCCACCAGCCAGAAGATGTCTGCCCATGTCTGTGTCCCTCTAGATTTCCTCCGGAAACAATAGAGAACAAGAAATTAAAGCTACACAAAAAACACACTCCCGCATAACTGCAAGATAGATCATACCTAAACTTCAAAATCCCGGTAAATACACAAAGTGAACAAAACTTCGGGGTGAGAGATCTCGCACCTCCTTGCCATGCTACCTACCACCTATGGGCTCTGCTGGAGGGTAGGGGAGAGCGTGTGGGCATAGCTTTTGGGGGACAAGATGGGGCAAAGGAAGAGAGAGGCAGTCTTTGGCAGCTGCACGATCCAGCACTCCAAAAGAGAACTACAATAAAAAAAAACCATATTAAAATTTTTTTTACAATTTATTTGACAGAATGAGCACAGGCAGGGGGAGCAGAAGGCAGGAGAGGGAGAGAGACAAGCAGACTCCCCACTGAGCAGGAAGCCTGAGGTGAGCTTCAATCCCAGGAACGGAGATCATGATCTGAACCCAAGGCAGACATTTCATCCACTGAGCCCCTCGGGCGCCCCTCATTATAGATTCTTTAGCAAATGGAAGACGCGACATAGTTGTGGCCGATTAAGATTTTTGCACTCTTCAGTGAGGAGATCCACCCCCTCCCATTTCCTGTCCACTTCCCTCCTCCCTAACGCCACCATCAAGCAGCAACAGGCTTCTCTCTGCTGACTGCCTGGGAAGAGAGGAGACGAGACTTCCAGAAGAGGAGGAGAGGGGGTAGGGGGAATCCCCTACTGGCATTTGATTTCAAAAAACTAGCTATTGGGATCTTCCCTCAGGGAATGCAATAGACTCAAAACTTAAGCAAAGCCTCTGGGAGAAACTGCTAGGAGTAAGAACAAGCCTTCCCTTCCCCCTCTGTGCTCTCCACCACTTCCCCCAACCCAAACCCAACTAAATAAAAAAAAAAATCTTCCAGGCTGGTAGACCAGGAGACAGCCAGGGGACAATTAGGAAAGCTGAGATGTCACTGGGGCCCAGATTGGAGCCCTAGACCCTCTTCCTTTCTCCTATGTGACTCTCGGGAGTGAAGAGAGGTGTGAGGTCCAGTGTTCTGTGACCATTTCCTAGGTAGAGCTGTCTGTGGACTGGACACAGGTCCCCAGAAAAGAGTAGGTCTCAGAGCCTCCCCCGTGCCCCAGCATGGTTCAAGAGCAGCATTCTTGGGATTGATGTGCACAGAAGTCCTGACTGGGCTGCCCTCCCTGATGAGGTGAAGCAGAGAGAAAGAGGCCCATTGCCCAGGCAGGCACAGGATTAGGGGCTCACGAGGTAAATATCCCGAGAAAAGGTGAGCAGTGGCCCGGATTACTGGAGGGCTGGCCCAACCCTGTAGATGCTTGCGTAGCTGGATGGCACCAAAAGCAAGATGGCCGCTCTGGAGGTCCGGGCCCCAGGGAAACCTTTGGAACTCAGGAGGGGAAGGGGAATTACTAAGATGAATCTCCCTCCTGGTAGAACAGGCTTGGGTCTGAAGTGGGGAGGTCCAGTGCCCTTCCTGAAGCCAGCCTCCAAGCGGGGAGAGTCAGCACAGGGTTCGGAGGTCCAGCTGAGGGAGCCCAGGCACAAAGGGGCAGGCGGAGGCTGAGCTGCACTTGCCAGAAAGTGCCACACATGCCGCCGAGAATGAGCAGGAAGGGAGAGGCCAAGAGGAGAAGGGGGTCCCACAGCTCCAGGGTCCACAGCCAGCTGAGCAGCCACAGATCCCAGATAACAGTCCATGTGACCACAGCTCTTCCTCCTTCCTTTTGAGAAAGAGCGGGCCTGCGTGTACCCCTTCCCTGCAGCTAGACTCCTTGTAGATGAGGGGGGCAGAGGACAAAGAGAAAAGCAGAGACTGATTCCCACAGGGCCCTCCTACTCAAGCTCCCAAGCTGACCGGCTTCCCTTCCCAAACCAGGGGATAGCTTTTTTTTTTTTTTAAACCTTTGTTTCTCCGATTTTTTGTAGAACTCAGCTCCTCCTAAGTGGGCAGGAAGTATGGCGAGAATAAATCCCTTAACAAGTGCCAAACCGATCTCTGGGACAGACCACTTCCATGACCACATCTGAACACATGTGGTGAGCTCCTTGATACAACTTACTACCAAGAGAAGAAACTATGGACTGCCCCATACAAAAAAAAAAAAAAAATCAAAAACAAACAAAAACACAGAAGGGCAGGAAGTGGCAATTTGACTATAACTGTTCCGTGCTTAGAGAACCACAATGGTACAATCCCTGCAAGCCAAGGGTTGAATAGCTTTGCTTTGGCTTCACACTCAAGGAGTAACAACCCCTCAAAGAGGGTGATACTGTGCCCCAGTGCTCTGCTACTCCCAGTGTGCTCTGCAGTCCAGCAGCATTACCAGGGATCTGTAGGAAATATAGATTCTCAGACCCCACCCAAATCTACTGAATCAGCCTTTGTATTTTTTTAAGGTTTTATTCATTTATTTGACAGACAGAGATCACAAGTAGGCAGAGAGGCAGGCAGAGAGAGAGGAGGAAGCAGGCTCCCTGCTGAGCAGAGAGCCCGACACGGGGTTCAATCCCAGGACCCTGAGATCATGACCTGAGCCAAAGGAAGAGGCTTTAACCCACTGAGTCACCCAGGTGCCCCTATATTTTTTTTTAAGATTTATTTTTATTTATTTTAGAGAGGAGAGCGTGTGCATGCAGCAGGGAAGGGGAGAGGGTGAGAGAAAAATCTCAAGCAGACTCCCTGCCAAGAGTGGGCCCTGAGATGGGGCTTGATCTCACAACCCTGAGATGATGACTGGAGCCAAAACCAAGAGTCGGGCGCTTAACCGACTGAGCCACCCAGGAGCCCCCAGATTTGGCATTTAACAGGAATGCATCCTGAGGCTTCAGTAGCAAGGCCTTCTATTACAGACAGAAAGGAAAAGAGCCTGGAGAGACCACGAGGAGTGGAAAGACTGGTGAGAGGATTACAAGTACCTTAGGTGGCAGGTGTTCATAGTATCTATTAATTTCTTAACTAATTATTATTCGACAGCCAAAAGAAAAAAAAAAATAGACCTAGAGTACAACAGGTGTCGTCTGGTGCCAGACCAGCCCGTCTGATCTCACAGTGTGGCATGCATGATATTTTTCCCTATAAACATTCATAAGTGAACTACTAGGCCAGCGGGACTTACCCACCTGTGACTTCCTCCTGCCCAGTGTCCCTAGGAGGCCTTTCAGGACACCCCTAACCCCCACCCCCATCCTCCCACCGCAGGAGAAATTGACCATTTCCTACTTTATTCCCAGTGCAAAGTAGGCGCTCAATAATTGTGTGCCAAATAATGAAAGTGTTGTGCTAGCAGGCTTTGATCAATTAGCGATTGTAATTGAAGCTGAATGTAATTAATTATATAATTTTGGGCCGTTCAGGTTTAATTCTACTAAAATCACATCATGAAACCGGGGCTGGAAGAAGGATTTCAGAGCGAAAGAAAGGAGCTGTGAGCGAAGCTTCCACGGAGAGTAGGTGCACATCGAGATGGCTCTCTTGCCAACAACAAAAGACTTCTGCAACTGTAGAACTAAGGGGGTTTGGATCCTAAATCCCATTTGGACACACAGTCCAAAAATCAAGGACTTCACTACGATACCAGGCTTATGGGAGCCATGGACAGTCTCCACTATGGAATCTGCTTAATTTGGGGGCATTAATTTGCCTTGATCCATTTCTACTGCTGCATGTTTTCCATTTTTCATGCTATGTGAATCTCTTTTCAAATCTCACAGCTCCAAAAGGTGCTAGAGCTAAAGAAGGATATTTGGGGAATCTTTACACAATTGCTTTTAGCCCAATCAGACTTCACACACCCTTTTACAACAAATGTTTTGTATTGCCCCTTACCATCTGAAATGAAATCCATAAAAACTATAATCTACCTATATAATTATTATATGTAATTTTTCAAAGCCAGATGGATACAGGTGGGTTGTAATAGCCATTCACAGGTGGGCTCAGCATTGCCATTGGTTATGTGCTTTTCTAAAACGGTGAACAATTAACTCCTAAAGAAATAAAACCATCCCTCAATGACAATGACATCTCTGGAAAATTTAATGGGTAGTAAAACCAAGCAAAAAATGCTTTGCCTTTACATGTGAAACTGATTTAGAGTGTAGATTCAGTTCATTATGAATAGGATTTTCACCACACAAATATCCCCTGGGACATTTGGAAATCACACAGGTCAAAGGAAGATTCTTTGTTGAGTGAAGCTGTGCCCGCCCACAGGAAGACATCTGGCCTCCTTGAGCCGACCCACTCAATGCCAGGAGCAATCCCCCAGTCACTGTGGTAACCAAAACTATTCCCAAGCAGTAACTGGGGGTAGGAGCACTCCCACTGAGAACCACTGATTTAACCCCAACTCCTTGCAAGTGAGAAATGAGAGAGATGGAGGAGATTGACCCTACATGACCAGCTAGCCACAGCCAATAGCACCCAGGTCTCTGGGCTCCCATTCCAGGATCCCTCCTAGCTCCATACTGCAGCTTCCCAAGCTGAACATGGTCAGAGGGGATCCAGCTCTTGCTCAGAAATCCTTTGGGTTCCAATGCAGGAACCCAGAAGATCAAACTCCCTGCAAAAGAAAACATGGCCACACTGTGTCGATAAAGTCATCTAAGCTAGGACATCATGATGCCTTTAAATCAATCTCTCTCAATGAACCCAAGATATCCCTTCCCCATCACCAGTAAGCTAGGCATGTTCTGTCAGTGTGAAGAAGTTAACTTATTGTCCCCTTGTGTTCATGAATGAGAGCGCTGAAACTATTCCAGGTAAAGAAAGGATCCAATGTTGAGAGCAAAAATAGCAATTGGGTGTTTGCCAACACTGCTCAATCAGTAGCAGCTGACTGGTATGCTGCACTGGTATGCTGGGTGGCTCAGTCAGCTAAGTATCTGCCTTCAGCTTGGGTCATGATCCCAGGGTCGTGGGATCAGTCCCACATTGGGCTCCCTACTCAGAGGGGAGCCAGCTTCTCCCTCTGCCTCTGCTCCCTCTCCCCGCTTGTGCACCCTCTCTCTCTCTGTCTCTCTCAAATAGATACATAAAATCTTAAAAAAAAAAAAAAAAAAAAAAAAAGACGACGACGAAGAAGAAGGAGTCGAGAATCATACCCCGGCTCAAACCAACAGGCTGCTGTGATCAGTTCATAGAGCTGGCACTGGCCATGGTAGGGGCTGGTAGCCCCTTGTCATGGCTTTGCTGTATCCATTTTAGAACCCAAGACAAACCCATTTTACTTTCCTAGGTCAGAAGCTCATTTGTTTTACCAGTGACATCTATTTCATTCCACTGAATTCCTTGTTTAAAATTTCAGACCAAAATCTCCTTCATGATGGTTGACACAGTTCAGTCGTGAGATGAATTGCTATGAGTGGTTATGCTAGGACCTCATCGCAGAGTCTCCCTCCCTCACGTGGTACACACATGTTGAGTATATGTTATATGCCCATCACTGGCAAACCTGTCGTATTGCACGTAAGAATCATCCTTTCTCAAGGTCCCTAATTCACAAAGATGCATCACACAAAACTCAGCATGACTACCCCCCATTCTTTATCTGAAATTGATGTACCCTTAGTTAAAAGATCAAGATGACACAGTGCATAATGACTGATGGTAATTAGTGCCTTGAATATTTCTTGCTAGGACAGTTATATTTTGAGTACAAGTGTCTTTAGACAAATGGCTAAATATTGGTTCTTTTTAAAGTTAATGAAAGTAGGTAACCTAGAAAAAGACATCTAGAAGAATACAAAATAATCATTCAAAAAGGCTGTCTGTGCAATATTTATTAGGAATACAAAATTAAGTCAAACGCTCTTGAATGAACTGGTTTTAAAAATCTTAAAAATGAAAAAAAAAGGGGGGGGGCAGAAATAATAGGAAGTTCAAGTGGATCTGAAAACATTCGAGAATACTTAAATTGAGATAAACTTGTCCCTGGAAGAACTGATCCTTAGGCAAATGGGTTTCTGGCACTGTGACGACAAGCAAATTGGGCTTAGGTGAACTGGACAAGAGCCAGTTTGGTAGGACAAGATGGAAGACAAAGGCCCAGGGAGGGGACCAGATCCAGTCCAGGACAGTGGTGGTAAACAGGTACAGGAGGGTTGGTGATACAAGGCATCCGAGGAGGTGGAGTCTGGGGGTGGTGGGTATTATGAAGGTCAAGAAGTGGTACAGGCTAACTCCTGGCTCACAGACCTGGTTGACTAGAGGCAGCACCAGCCACTGAGACGGTGTACGTGGACCCTCTATTCCCAATGGAATCTGGAGAAAGAATGGCCCCAAAGAGAAACAGAGATAGTCTCATCCAATCTTGCTTCAGTGGAGCTGCTGACTGGCCTCACTGATCCCCATGAGTTGTTCAGATCCCTTGTTCTCCCCCCAGGCCACAGAATCCCGGTTCACCACTGCCTCCACCAGCAAGAGCCTCCCTCCTACCCAAGGCCAAGTTGTCTGATTCATTCGGTCTGATTCATTCGGTCTCTCCCCACCCGTCCCCCATAAATAGGTGCTGAAGGAACACACGCTAGAGGCACACCAACGGAGGCACGAGTAAGTGGCCCCACAATGACCAGAGAGGGGCCTACTACAGCCTCCACTGTCACACAAGGGACAAAGTGCTCCTTGCCCTCCAAGACTTGCAGAGGGCGGGTAGACAAATGTGAGCAGATTGTGGGAGTGGAGAGAAGGGTAAGGAGAACTGGGAGGAGGAGGAGGAGGCCACAAAGGCACGGTGGTCTTGGGAGACTCCCTAGGCAAAGCAGAACTTGAGTGCCATTAAGAGCAGAAAGCAGGGGGCCTGCACATAAGGGAGAGCAGAGGAGGCAGAGTGCACAACAAGCGCAAGGCCATGGAGACAGCTGAGCCTGTTTAGAAAGCCCACAGCCCAGACAGAGGGACAGGGGATACCCCTCCCGTGAGCCCTCATCTCACTCAGGCAGACAAGTGACATTAAGGAGTACAGGGGGGACAGAGGCCTCCATGCACACAGTCCAGTTTCTAAATTCGCTCCTGGTTAAACTCAAGTTCTGGGAACTAGCCCGCCCAGCACTCAGGCCCACAGGGAACACCTGCCTTTATCTTAAATGCTCCCAGGGACGTCTCTATCAAACTAACACTGTGATTAAAGAAAGAGCTCCTGCCGCTCTCTGGGGGTGACCTGTGGACAGCTACTAGCAGAATCAATAAGAGAAATTAAGCCTATTTCAGCCAAACAGCCCCCTCCTAAGAACCCCATGGGTCATTAGTAAACAAGCATGACTATTCTAAAAAGCACATCCATACACAAATCCAGCCAGCATGGGTGTCTGGGGTGATTTTGACCAGAAAAAAAATGTCATTTAAAGGAACCTGTTAGGAGCCCTTCCTCTCACTGTCTCAACAACAGCAATAAAAAATTTACTGCAACTTAACCCTGTTCATTCTTGTTCGGTTGTGTAGAGAGTGTCCAGTCTATAATTGTCTCCTTATTTTCTAGCCCTATGGATGTGTCTATTATTCCCTTCTAGACTTTCTCTACACTCTCCATGTCCTCCGAACAGGAGTCCAGGGCCCTTAAAGGTAATTGCTGCAATGATATGGGCCTTTTTAGTTAAATATAAAATGCCCAATTCAAAGTAATTTACAGAAAAAAGGCAAGGCAGATTTGTTGGCTCAAGTAATTGAAAAATCAAGGATGGATTTGGCCTGCAGGAATGGCTTGATCTAGGGGTTCAAAAGATGAGGCAGACAAGAGAGCCACAAGAGCTTAGCAACCAGTGGAAAGGTAGTCTTTAGCAACCAGTGGAAACGTAGTCCTTTTCCATAGCTCTAGCTGAGGTCACAGGAAGGTCCTTGGAATCATGAATCCCTACCGAAACCAATATCAGTGTCCAGAGAGGGGGCCATCTGTCTACCCCCACGGTTTATGGGAGATCCTGGATCAGTACACTTGCAGGAATAGGTGTCTCTGCAGGAAGGGGGAGTTCTATGAAAGCTGCAGGGTTGGCTGAGTAGATAAAAACTGTCAATTTACCTGCTGTGCCTCTGTCTAATAGTTGTTTAGATCTGCTTTTCCCTGTTACTTTTACTGGCTCTACCTGCTCGCATTCACCACAGCCCTCTGAGAAGGGCAACCTATGGGAAACCAGGCAATTTCACAGCAGGGGAAGCAGAAGCTCCAAACCAAAGCAACCTGTCTAGTAATAGCAAAACTAGGGCAACCGGCTGACCTCCAGCCGGCTGGCCTGGTGTGGACAACACTGGCCCCTGCCCAGAGAACCTGGTCCAGGCCAGGTAGGAAGGTAGGAAGAAGCTCCGAGTTTGCTCTGGACACACCTTGCCATAAGATTATTACATTAACTGTTACAATTCACTTCTAACCAGCTCATTAAAATGGCCCACATTGGTGGCTTCTCCCCTCTCCCCTGTTTTGTCACCTCTCCCTGCATACTTGGGAGAGAGAGAAATGAAAAAGGCAGAAGCCCTCTATAGTCCCATTTTCCATGGGGCACAATGAATCCCACCTGTCTTAGCTCCCATACAAGGCTGTCCCCAGAAGGGGGCGCACCGCAGCGTCCACAGCATGAGGGGCTTGGTGTTCCAGATGCTGTTGGCTGGGTGAGCCCTGGGCCACACAGGCCCTCCCTCTGCAGAAAGATGACTGCTCATAGGGTATCCCAGCCCAACTGAACCCACTGCAAGAGCCCCCCAGCTCCAGACCAAGGAGGCTGTGGGAATGCAGGGAGGGTTCAACTTCCAGCAGGCTTGGCAGAAGCAGTCCACTCTTACCAAAGGAAATAGAAAGACAGAGATTGAGAGCCCAGCCCGGGCTGCAGACCACCTCGGCTCAGAGCCTGCCTCTACCATCCCCTGCCTGTGTGCCTGCAGCAAGAAACCTAAGCCATTTGTGCCTGTTTATTCACCTACACAGAGGGGATAATAGTGGCCCCTAGAGTTCACTGTGTTATCACGTGAATTAGATGTCATCAAATCCATGCAAAAAGGCTAGCATGTGGTCGGTGCTCAGAATTTGCTATTATTGCTAATATTTTATCATTTATTGATAACTAACCCTTCTGCTTAGAACAAAGCCTATCTTAGCATTCCTAACCCTGCCTGCGGGATTCAACAGTAGGGTAGAGAGCATAGTACTGCCCTCCCACCCCAAAGATGTGCACTTTCCAATCCCTGGAAACTGCAAATGTCACCATACATGGTAGGCAAAGGCATTTGCAGGAGTGATGGCATTAAGACTCTTGAGAAGGGGAGATCTTCCCAGATTATCCTGCGGGGCTTGAAGTAATCACAAGTTGCTTATAAAAGGCAGGCAGGAGGGTCAGAATCAGAGAAAGAGCTATAATAAATGAAAAAGAGGTAGAACAAATATAGCCGTGAGCTAAGGGATGCAGGTGGCCTCTAGAAACCAGAAAAGGATACTCCTCTAGAACTTCCAAAAATGATGTAGCCTGTCTGATATCTTGACTTTTGGACTTCTGACCTCCAGAAGGATAAAATAACCAATTTGTGTTGTTTCAAGCCACTCAATGCTCAGATCACCGTGACCTGGCATGGGGCTCCTGACCACCACCTTTAAGCCACAGTGTAGGGAGCATTTGATTAAAAAACTCCAGAAGAAAGCCTCCTTGTGCTCTCAAACCATCCCCCTCACATTCATTTCTCCAACAAATATTTATCACTTGTCCATTCTTGCAAATAGTACATGACCACATTCACCACTTAGGAGGGGACTCATCCAAGATCTAGGCTCCTTCCATACTTCTGGTGGGCTGTCCTCAGCCTGTTGGATTTTCATGGGTGAGAGAGACTCTGACTCCATTTTTGACATTGATACATTAAGCCCTACAGTTCCCCTTCCCTTTGGCCCCAAGTCTGGGCAAACCAGTAAGAAAGTCCAAGTGCTCCCTCCATAGATGCTGGTGGAAAACGTCAAATCATGGAAACCACGGCCCCTGCAGAGGAGCCTTCATCCTGGTCTTGCCTCAAGAAAAAGCAAAGCTAGCCTCCACCCTACCATGCCTTGTTCACATTTCACTCTAGACCAAACCTGAGCCTTCTCTCTGGGAATCTTGTTGCCAGTTACTATGTGAGCAATAAACTTCACTTCCCACCCATCAGTGCTTGTGCGTCATTTGTTCCAAGATCCACAAAGGCCTGGGGGGCTGTCTGGCATTCAGCAGAAAATGACAGGTGCCCAAATAAAACATCATTGCCTCAAAGTTACAAAATGGCTGCTATAGTTCCAAATATTCAAAACCACATACCGACTCCCCCACAAGAAGGAGCAGAGAAGGACCACATTAAAAAATGACACCCTCAGGGAGAGGAGTCAAGATGGCAAAAGAGTAGCAGACTGAGTCAACATCAGGTCACAGGAGTTCAGCTAGATAGTTATCAAACCAATCCGAACACCTACAAACCCAGGAGGAGATTGAAGAAGAGAAGCAATTCTAGAAACAGAAAATCGACTACTTTCTGAAAGGTAGGATGTGCGGAGAAGTGAATCCAAAAAAATGGGAAGATAGACCGCAGGGGGAGGGGCCAGCTCCTGGCAAGCGGCGGAACAACGGAGCACAAAATTCGAACTTTTAGAAGTCTGCTCAACTGAGGGACATCACTCCAGAGGCTAAACGGAGTGGCAGTGTCCCTCACAGGGACAGTGTGGCCTCAGGTCCTGCGGGGTCACAGAAGGATCAGGGGTGTCTGAGTGTAGCAGAGCTCACAGAATCAGAGTGGGGGAAGCCGACTACAGAGACGGAGCCAAGGACTGAGCTCTCAGCTCGGGGTTACCTTAAACTGTGATCTGCAATACAGTTAAGCCACTGCTCTTTGAGCAGGGACCCCACAAGCGGCAGACCCAGGGAGACTCACCTCCATCCGCCGGAAGAGCAGAGCAGCAGGATCTGCCGAGTTTGGAGACTCCAAGCGGGGCCATGCGCCAGAGACAGAAACGCTCCGTCATAGGCTGGGTGAGCTTGGAGCATGGCCAGAGACCAGGGAAACGGGAGTGATTGAACGCTTTTCTCCAAGGGTGCACTGAGGAGTGGTACCACGAGCCCTCGGCTCCCCTGGGCCAGAGACTAGGGGGCTGCCATTTTCATTCCCGTCCTCCAGTGCTCTACGGAAAGCGGAAAGCGTTCAGGGGACAAAAGCTCCTGAAAGTGAACCCGAGCGGATTACTTAGCCCAGCCCCTGGCAAGGGCGGTGTAATTCCGCCTCTGGCAAAGACACTTGAGAATCACTACAACAGGTTCCTCCCCCAGAAGATCAGCAAGAAATCCAACCAAGACAAGTTCACTTACCAAGGAGAACAGCAGAATTCCAGAGGAGGAGAAAGCAAAGCATGGAATTCATGGCTTTCTCCCCATGATACTTTAGTCTTGCAAAGTTAATTTTTTTAATTTTATTTTTTTCTTCTGCTAATTTTTTTAACTTTTACCCTTTTCCTCTTTTAACGTTTTTTAACTAGTTTATCTGAACAATACTTTTCTTAAAAAAATATTTTTAAACCTTCATTATTATAGTCATATTTTATCCTTCATTGTATCTAATGTTATTTTTTATATACATATAGGGTTTTTCCTTCTAAATAATTTTGGGATACAATTTCTTCTAATGGATCAAAATATACCCTAAATCTAGCACAGGGCTTTATTCTAGTCTCCAGCCTGAGAACATTCTTTCCACTTTCTTTTTCTTTCTTTTTCCAACCAACTTATCGATTCCTTTTTTAGAATTTTTTAAAATTTTCATCTTTACAGTCATATTCCATCCCTTCATTGTGTTTACCCATATATATATATTTTTTTTTCTTTCTTTCTTTAAAATTTTGGGAGGTAGTTTCTTCTAAGAGACAAAAATACACCCAAAATCAAGTGGGTGGCTCTGTTCTATTCACCTATCATATCATATATATGATAGACTGGTGAAAAAAAAATATATATAGTTAAATTTTTTAAAAATTTTTTAAACTTCTTTTTAATCCCCTTTCTTCTTCCCCCAATTTGGGGTCTCTTCTGATTTGGTTTCATACATTTTTCTGTGGTCTTTGTCACCCTTTTAGTATTTTATTCTCTCATTCATATATTCTTATCTGGATAAAATGACAAGGCAGAAAAACTCAACACACACACAAAAAAAAAGAATAAGAGGCAGCACCAAAGGCTAGGGACCTAATCAATATGGATATTGGTAATATGTCAGATCTAGAGTTCAGAGTGACAATTTTCAAGGTGCTAGCTGGGCTCGAAAAAGGCATGGAAGATATTAGAGAAACACTGCCTGGAGGAAAAAAAGTCCTTCTAGAGAAATAAAAAAATAAAAATCCAACCAAGCTGAAATCAAAAAAACTATTAATGAGGTGCAGTAAAAAATGGAGGCTCTTACTGATAGGATAAATGAGGTAGAAGAGAGAATTACTGATATAGAAGACCAAATGACAGAGAATAAAGAAGCTGAGCAAAAGAGAGACAAACAACTTCTGGACCACAAGAGGAGAATTCGAGAAATAAGTGGTACCGTAAGATAAAACAATATTAGAATAATTGGGATTCCAGAAGAAAAAGAGAGGGGGGGCAGGAGGTATATTGTAGAGAATTATTGTAGAGAATTTCCCTAATAGGGCAAAGGGAACAAGCAAGCATCAATATCCAGGAGGCACAGAGAACCAACCTCAAAATCAATAAAAGTAGGTTTACACCCCATCATCTAAGAGTAAAACTTACAAGTCTTAGTGACTAAGAGAAAATCCTAAAAGCAGCTCAGGACAAGAAGTCTGCAACATACAATGGTACAAATATTAGATTGGCAGCAGACTTATCCACAGAGACCTAGCAGGCCAGAAAGAACTGGCATGATATATTCAGAGCACTAAATGAGAAAAACATGCAGCCAAGAATACTATACCCAGCTATGCTATCATTGAAAATAGAAGGAGAGATAAAAAGCTTCCAGGACAAACAAAAATAAAAAGAATTTGCAAACACCAAACAAGCCCATAGGAAATATTGAAAGGGGTCCTCTAAGCAAAGAGAGAGCCTAAAAGTAGTAGACCAGAAAGGAACAGAGACAATATACAGTAACAGTCACCTTATAAGCAATGGCACTAAAGCAAATGGCACTAAATTCTTTCAATAGTTACCCTGAACATAAATGGGCTAAATGCCCCCAATCAAAAGACACAGGGTATCAAAATGGATTTAAAAAAACCCAAAAACCCAACAATGTGCAGTCTACAAGAAACTCATTTTAGACCCAAGACACCTCCAGATTTAAAGTGAGGGGGTGGAAAACCATTTACCATGCTAATGGACATCAAAAGAAAGCTGGGGTGGCTTATACACTTAATTATACACTTAAATTAGATTTTAAGCCAAAGACTATAATAAGAGATGAAGAAGGACACTATATCATACTCAAAGGGTCTGCCCAACAAGAAGATCTAACAGTTTTAAATATCTATGCACCTGGGCGCCTGGGTGGCTCAGTGGGTTAAGCCGCTGCCTACGGCTCAGGTCATGATCTCAGGGTCCTGGGATCGAGTCCCGCATCAGGCTCTCTGCTCAGCAGGGAGCCTGCTTCCTTCTCTCTTCTCTCTCTCTGCCTGCCTCTCAGTGTACTTGTAATTTCTCTCTGTCAAATAAATAAATAAAATCTTTAAATAAATAAATAAATATGCCCCTAACATGGGAGCAGTCAACTATATAAACCAATTAACAACAAAATCAAAGAAATACATCAACAATAATACAATAATAGTAGGGGACTTTAACACCCCCGTCATTGAAATGGACAGATCATCCAAACAAAAAATCACCAAGGAAATAAAAGCTTTAAATGACACACTGGACCAGATGGACATCACAGATATATTCAGAACATTCCATTCCAATGCAACAGAATACACATTCTTCTCTAGTCACATGGAAGATTCTCCAGAATAGATTACATCCTGGGTCACAAATCAGGTCTCAACTAGTACCAAAAGATTGGGATCATTCCCTGCATATTGTCAGACCACAATGCTCTGAAGCTAGAACTCAATCACAAGAGGAAAGTTGGAAAGAACTCAAATACATGGAAGCTAAAGAGCATCCTCCTAAAGAATGAATGGGTCAACCAGGAAATTAAAGAAGAATTGAAAAAAATCGTGGAAAAAAATGATAATGAAAACACAACTGTTCAAAATCTATGGGACACAGCAAAGGCATTCCTGAGAGGAAAGTATATAGCAATACAAGACTTTCTCAAGAAACAAGAAAGGTCTTAAGTACATAAACTAACCCTACACTTAAAGAAGCTGGAGAAAGAACATCAAAGAAAGCCTAAACCCAGAAGGAGAAGAGAAATAGTAAAGATCAGAGCAGAAATCAATGAAATAGAAATAAAAAAAAAAACAGCAGAACAAATCAACGAAACTAGGAGCTGGTTCTTTGAAAGAAGATTGATAAACCACTGGCCAGACTTATCAAAAAGAAAAGAGAAAGGACCCAACTAAATAAAATCATGAATGAAAGAGGAGAGATCACAACTAACACCAAAGAAATACAAACAATTATAAGAACATATTATGAGCAACTATATGCCAGAAAATTTGAATCTGGAAGAAATAGATGCATTCCTAGAGACTATAAACTACCAAAACTGAAATAGGAAGAAACAGAAAACCTGAACAGACCTATAACCAATAAGGAGATTGAAGCAGTCATCAAAAATCTCCCAACAAACAAGAGCCCAGGGCCAGACAACTTCCCAGGGGAATTCTACCAAACATTTAAAGAAGAATTAATACCTATTCTTCTGAAACAGTTCCAAAAAATAGAAATGGAAGGAAAACTTCCAAACTCATTTTATGAGGCCAGTATTACCTTGATTCCAAAACCAGACAAAGACCCCATCAAAAAAGAGAATTACAGACCAATATCCTTGATGAACACAGATGTGAAAATTCTCACCAAAATACTAGCCAATAGGCTCCAACAGTACATTAAAAGGATTATCCACCATGACCAAGTGGGATTTAGTCCTGGGCTGCAAGGTTGGTTCAACATCCGCAAATCAATCAATGTGATACAATACATTAATAAAAGAAAGTACAAGAACCATATGATACTCTCAATAGATGTTGAAAAACCATTTGACAAAGTACAGCATCCTTTCTTGATCAAAACTCTACAAAGTGTAGGCATAGAGGGTACATACCTCAATATCATCAAAGCCATCGAAGAAAAACCCACAGCAAATATCATTCTCAATGGGGAAAAACTGAGAACTTTTCTGCTACAGTCAGGAACACAGCAGGGATGTCCACTATCACCACTGCTATTCAACATAGTACTAGAAGTCCTAACCTCAGCAATCAGACAACAAAAGGAAATTAAATGCATCCAAATCAGCAAAGAAGTAGTCAAACTCTCACTCTTTGCAGATGATACAATACTTTATGTGGAAAACCCAAAGACTCCACTCCAAATCTGCCAAAACTTGTACAGGAATTCAGTGAAGTGTCAGGATTTAAAATCAATGCACAGAAATCAGTTCTATTTCTAAACACCAACAGCAAGACTGAAAAAAGAGAAATTAAGGAGTCAATCCCATTTACAATGGCATCCAAAATCATAAGATACCTAGGAATAAACCTAACCAAAGAGGCAAAGAATCTGTACTCAGATAATTATAAAGTACCCATGAAAGAAATTGAGGAAGACATAAAGAAATGGAAAAACATCCCATGCTCATGGATTGGAAGAAAAAATATTATGAAAATGTCTATGCCACCTAAAGCAATCTGCACATTTAATGCAATCCCTATCAAAATACCATCCATTTTTTAAAAGAAATGGAACAAATAATCCTAAAATTTATATGGAACCAGAAAAGACCTCAAATAGCCAGAGGAATGTTGAAAAAGCTAAAGTTGGTGGCATCACAATTCCAGACTTCAGGCTCTATTACAAAGCTGTCATCAAGACAGTATGGTACTGGCACAAAAACAGACACATAGATCAATGGAACAGAATAGAGAGCTCAGAAATAGACCCTCCACTCTATGGTCAGCTAATCTTCGACAAAGCAGGAATGAATGTCCAATGGAAAAAAGACAGTCTCTTCAACAAATGGTGTTGGGAAAATTGGACAGCCACATGCAGAAGAATGAAACTGGACAATTTCCTCATACCACACACAAAAATAGACTCAAAATGGATGAAGGACCTCAATGTGAGACAGGAATCCATCAAAATCCCTGAGGAGAACACAGGCAGCAACCTCTTCAACCTCAGCTGCAGCAACTTCTTCCTAGAAACATCACCAAAAGCAAGGGAAGCAAGGGCAAAAATGAACTATTGGGACTTCATTAAGATCCACTGGGAGACAGCTGCCAGGTAAGGCTGGTACAGAGGGTGCCCAGCCCACTGCTCAGAGATGACTGACCAGAGGGCTCCCTGCCAATGCCCCACTGGTGACTTCTGTTTCTAGAACTACAAATAAATCTGGAAAACAAAACACCTAGCATCAGGCCTATCTTTTGCAAAATGGGGCTCAACGTTTAAGCTTCTGATATTCACCCATTTGCCATTCCAACTGTGTGTTTGCTTAAAGTTAGCGTGTGGTACATATCAGCATTAAAACTATACCACACTGCCATTTTTATGACCTTGTGTTGGCATAGCTGCATTTTTTTAGTTCTTTGGGGGCCTTCTAATTTGGAAATAGCCAGGTCTCTCTTAATTTCAAAGAGACTGTGTCTAATGCCCACCTGTGGTGGAGTTTATCAGCTGTATTTCTTCCCTCTCTAGAAGACACACAGAAGGGTGTCTTCTAGACACCCTAAAGCAGGGTCCCAACCCTGGCTGGGGAGCTTTAAGGACAAAGGCAGTAAGTCATGTCCATATCATGTTCCCCTGGATATGATGTAATGGGAAGGGCACGTCACCTCTGTGGTTCGTCCCCAAACCCACAACCCAGGTCTAATCACAAGAAAACATCAGACAAGCCACAATCAAGAGACATTCTACGAACTACCTGACCAGTACTCTTCCAAAGCATCAAGGCCATGAAAAACAAGGAAAGTCTGAGGAACTGTCACAGAACACAGTAAGGAGACATGACAACAGAATGCAATGTGATATCCTAGACTGGATCCAGGAGCACTGGGAAAACATTAGCAGGGAAATGGGTGAAATAGGAAGTTTAGTTAAATGTACTACACTAATGATATTTCCTTAATATTCGCCAAGGTACCATGGTTATGTAAGATGTCAACATTAAGGAAAGCAAGCTAAAGGGTATGGGGGCACCCTCTGGATATTATCTTTGCAACTCTACTGTAAATCTAAAGTTATTTCAAAATAGGAAGTTATAAACAACTAAAAAGTAATTTTAAAATGTCTGTTCCTCATTCAAATGACTTCAATTAGAATCTCGGGCATTCAAAGTTCTCCTGGTGATTGCCATGTGCAGGTAGGGTTGTAAACTGTAGACCGGAGATTTCAACTGTAAGCATGGGTGTCAGAACTCCCTGCAGAGCTGATTAACACAGATTGCTGGCCCCACCCCCAGAGTTTCAGCAGAGCTCGAGTTGGGTCTGAGAATTTGCATTGCTAACAAGGTCCCTGGTCCCGAACCATACCTTTGGAGCCATCTCTCTGGGTCCTTGTCACTCAAGGTGTGGACTGTGAACGGGCAGCAATAGATCCCCTAGGAGCCTGACAGAAATGCAGAGTCTCAGGCCCCACCCAAACCCACCAAATCAGAATCTTGTGTTCTAACAAGAGCCCAGGCTGTTCATTGTTATGTGAAATTTTGATTCAGCCTGTTATAGAGGGAGAGGATAAGGATGGGGAAGCTGGAGAGGCAGAGGTCAAGGGCTTACTACGTATCCCTTTACCGGCCTTAAGAGCCTGGCCTTCCCTCTCACACATGGGAAAAAGAAAAAAGTTAGATCAATGTTTATAGCAGCAATGGCCATGGTCGCCAAACTGTGGAAAGAACCAAGATGTCCTTCAACGGACGAATGGATAAGGAAGATGTGGTCCATATCCACTATGGAGTATTGTGCCTCCATCAGAAAGGATGAATATCCTTGGGGCGCCTGGGTGGCTCAGTGGGTTAAAGCCTCTGCTTTCGGCTCGGGTCATGATCCTAGGGTCCTGGGATCGAGCCCCGCATCGGGCTCTCTGCTCGGTGGGGAGCCTGCTTCCTCCTCTCTCTCTGCCTGTCTCTCTGCCTACTTGTGATCTCTCTCTGTCGAATAAATAAAATCTTTAGAAAAAAAAAAGAAAAGAAAGGATGAATACCCAACTTTTGTAGTAACATGGACGGGACTGAAAGAGATTATGCTGAGTGAAGTAAGTCAAGCAGAGAGAGTCAATTATCATATGGTTTCACTTATTTGTGGAGCATAACAAATAACATGGAGGACAAGGGGAGATGGAGAGGAGAAGGGAGTTGAGGGAAATTGGAAGGGGAGGTGAACCATGAGAGACTATGGACTCTGAAAAACAATCTGAGGGTTTTGAAGGGGCCGGGGGTGGGAGGTTGAGGTACCAGGTGGTGGGTATTAGAGAGGGCACAGATTGCATGGAGCACTGGGTGTGGTGCAAAAATAATGAATACTGTTAGGCTGAAAAGAAATTAAAAAAAAAAAAAGTTAGAAATACCAGGGCAACTATGCATCTATTGAGCGAAAAGCAGGGCTGGGAAGAGTGTTTTCTGCCCCTGGTAGTGCCAGACAGGGGCACGCTGACCTGGCTGGGAGGGAAGCGGGCTGATGGCAGGGGCCGAGGCAGCCTCCGGAGAAAGCAGGCCAGGAGGCACTCACCACAGGAAAATGGACAGCAGAGCTAACCAAGAGCTTAATATTTACTCCGCTGAGGGCTGACCTCATCCATCCTTTAGAAAAAGAGAGAGTGCCAAGCGAGTCTGGGCAGCTTCATAATAGGCTTTACTTTGCAGGAAGGGAGGAGGTAACCGCAGCCTTTTTGAACAAACAGCTTTTCCCAAAATGTTTGCAGATTTCAGGATTAGGAGACTGGGCCTCCTGCAGCTTCCCACCGGCCAGTCACCTGCCAGTAGCATCTCCACTGTGCCCTCCCGATCCCTCCCAACCAACACCACCCATCCAAAAGGTCAGGCTGCAAAGAACACGCCACTCCATGTGGCTCTGTTCATCCTGCCTGTTAACATCTTGCCCCATCCCCAGTTCCCAACTTTTAAGCCCTAGTCCAATGGTTACATCTGGAAACCACGTAAGCCCCAGGTGCCCCTTACAGGGCTCCTGCTAACTCTTACCACATGGAGAGTAATGCTCAACCTCCCAATGTGTCCTGCCCCTGGGGATTTGCTTGGGTGCCTCTAGGAGCCACTCTGGCTTTCTGAGAGGACCTTCAAGGGCTGTATACATTCTTAGAGGCCTGGGGAGTGGGCTTGGGGCAATGTCAAAATTAACATGACAATCAGCCACAATATTCCTAAGGGAGGAGGAGGGCCACGTGTAGTTTATTTTTCATATACAGATTTCAACAGCCCTGAAGATAAAGAATTCTGAGATTTTAGATACTGGCATGTTTATTTAGCGGATTCTCAATTTCCCATGAACTGAGCATCATACCTGAGAGGCTCTAGAACACACAGCCACAGAGTTGGCATTTCTCTCTACTCTGCCTGAAAAGAGGAAGGGGAAAAAATATCCATGCTGCCCAAATCAAAGAAGCCCACACCTAAACTGAGTAAATATTTAAGTGTTAAAAGGGAAAACAGTCTTTTAAAATAAGTTGGTGGTGACTTTCCAATGTAACATTGTCACTACTGGGAGGAAAAAAGTCACAGGCTTTTATTGGGAAGCATCCAATCCAAATCAATTCAAGGCAAGTTCCTGAGGCGAGAGAAGGGAGCAGAGCAAGGTCCCACCTGGAAGCTCAGTCATGTTGTCGCGGACCCACAGAAATGAGAGAGGGAGAGAATCTGGGCTCCAAATATGGCCCCACCCAGGCCAACCAGAAGGCACAGGCCCGCAGTCAGTCGATACAGACATACCTCAGGCCAAGGGGACAGAACAAGACCCCCGAGTGGTTATTATATAATAAAGAATCTGGTCTGTGTCCACAGCTCCTCGGAGATAACTGTAACTCCTCAGAATTTCTCAAGCATAGGAGTACCCTTGTTTTTCTAAGGTACCCCTTGGATCACACCTGAGTTTTAACTAGAGGACCCAGGAAGGAGTCATATCATCCCACCTTCTCCAAGGAGGGGACAGAAGGGCAGGCTGGAGACTGAGTTCCATCATGCGATCAATGATTCAGTCAATGGTGTCTATGTGAGGAAATCCCAATAAAGAGCCTAAACACTGAGGCTCAGTGAACACACCGATACGCTGAGAGGGTGACGTGTCCTGATGCCATGGGAGAGGACGTGGAAGTTTTGCATTCAGGATCCTCCTAGACCTTGCCTTACGTGTCTCTTCAGTGACCAGGACCAGGATCACTAGTCCTGATCAAACTGTAATCCCAAGTACGTTACTTTCCTGAGTTCTGAGTCCATTCTAGCAAATTCCTAAGTCTGGGGGTGTGTGGGAATGCCCACATTTGAAGCCAGTTGGTCAGAAGCTCACATGGCCTGGCAAACCCCCCACACCTGCAGCTTATGTCTAAAGTGAGGACCGTCTTCCACGAACTAGGCCCTGAAGCCGGTAGGCTCGGCACTGACTCCAGATGGCCAGGGTCAGAACCGCATGCAGGCCACAGTGGGCCAGCTCCTGCCCTGGGATGCGCAGATATGCTGGACTCCCCACTTCCTCCACAGAAAAACCAATCCCTCCTGAAATTGGGGTTTTTGAGACTCAATTCAGGAACATTTGACAGGCCAAAGAGTGAGTGTGATCTAGATCTACAGCCTTGGGGAATAAAAACCAAAGTGTGGAACCCTACTTAGCGGCTGTGTGACCTTAGGGAAATTACTAATGCTCTCTGAGCCTTGATTCCCATTTCTATAGGATGAGATTCATGACCCTTCCCCCTCACAGAGCTGTTGGGACAATTCAATGATGTAACTTATTGACAAAGAGCCCAGCAGGGTCTCTCCCCGAGGAAGGCACTCAAAAATCATCTACTAACTTCCCTCCTACTTTCAAATTGCCCTATACCCCAAACTCTCTGGGTGGGTTCCCTGGTTGTTAACTGTCCTGGGTGCTGGGCTCACTGGCAACCTGCTGGTGTTTTAGATCCCAGGGCAGCAGGAAGCCAACCATTACACTAAAAGTGAAAAGCAAGTAACCATTACCTTGAACAAAAAGGACATTTATATTTACTTCAGTGGCTATAAAATAAAAGACACCATAAAATATAATATGCAGCATGTATCCTCATGATTAATAACAGATCTTGCAAATTATTCTCTCAGGTCTCTGGGTGCATCCAACTGGTCACCAAGAACAATTAATTCTTTTAGGAAATAAAGGGATTGCCGATCATCTCTGGTCAGTGGAAAATCTGCTTGTTGTATTGGGAATAAAGAGAAGAGGAGGCTCCAATTTAGCAGTTTTCTGTCCCTGTGAACGGGGTGAAGTAAGATCAGAGAGACTCAAATACAATGACTGTCTGTGAGCTCAGTGATAGGAGGACCTGCCGAATATGGGGTCTCTCGGGCACCTGGAGTGACAGCAGGAATTCGGGGAAGTCCCAGGAACAGGAGCGGATGAGTGAGTGGGGGCAGGGCAGCTCTGGCACGTGCAAGAGGTGGAAACATGGAGCCCAGACAGGCGACGGGGAGATTTCAGAGTGGAACCCTACCCACAGTGGCTGAGGCTTACACTATAGTCTCCAGGACGGTGGCATCAAATGATGAACCCAAGGCAGGAAGCAAGGAGTAAAACAAAGTAGATGCCAGCTCACAGGGAATGTGGTGAGAACCCAGGGAAACCCAAGTCAGAGGTTTCAGCAGAGCCTCTGAGTTCCTAGCCCTGAACTGAGTTGGGCTTCTTCACTTCTCCAGACAAAGTCTCAGAGTCTTAGAAGGGAAGAAACACCTACAAGGGGCAGGAAGTGGTCACACAGGGAAAGGCTGGAAGGATGACAGGGACCAGCTGCCAAGTAGAACACAGTTGTGTTCCACAGCACCCAGGCCCACTCTTACCTAACGGCCAATGTGGATTCACTCCCGATCTAGAATAAAAATCCCACCAACAAACCCCTTCCCTGTAACCCTGAAGGGATTTTTATTGAAACACAGTACATAAAACATCAGCGTGGTCACCATGACAGCAGTGAACTCATGTCTCGGATGCCAAGCCACCTTGCTCGGGTATGATACCTCTGGGAGCGGCAAGGCAAGGAGAGGGAATCCATTCCAAGCACAGAAACTCTGCTCTCCTCCAACAAAATCAAACCTCCCATCAGTTAAATATAGAAATTCATGTAGGAAGTCAGTGGGATTCACAGTCCATCCTGACAGGAAGAATGGTTACCGGAAGTAAGGGGACATCCAGCCCAATGGCGCCCACCAGGAGTGGGAAACACTGTTTATGCCATCTCCCTGGATAAGGAGAGAAATTTCTTGCATAGGACAGCTTGTGTAGCCTATGAGACAAGGGCCACAGCTGAGGAGAGGGATTCTGAGGGTGGAGTACAATGGTGCCACAGAAAATGACTGTGGGGCTCCAGGCTACCATGTGACAGACACAGGGCACCTGGGTGGAGACATGACAGAAGAGTGAAGAGTGAAAATTCCACTTGCCCGCCACAGAGTCACCCTGGAAAGGGAAAGGGGATAGCAGATGCGCTCAGTATGAAGTGGGCAACAGCCGGCAAAGTAGGGCCAAGACCCAGCTGGCCAACCTCAATCCCTTCACACGCAGAATGAGTTCATGAAGGTTGATCTGCCATAAGTTGAAGGCTTCTCTGAAAGAGATCTGTGTCCTTCTGAAGAGTGAGCGGCTGTTCTTCTTCTTGTGCCTGCAGGCGGGACAAGAAGGAAGGAGAGAACAAGAGATAAATGAGGAAGAAGCACTCCTTACCACTTAGAGCAATGGAAGATCATGGCTTAGCCTACTCACCTGACCCCCGCCCTAGTGGGTGACTTCTGGTTAAGTGATCTTAGCACTGCCTACCCAGAGACCAGAGGAACTCAACTACTCCATAGCAGCTTTCCAGTTAAGTGGAATGATCAAAAGCAGCTGTTTCACAGGGCATCAAAGACCTAGAGGACCCACTATGTTCAGTAAATATATGCCAATCCTGAACCTCCCAAACCCAAATATAAAAGCTTTCCCAAACTTTCTGAGGCTAAAGCACCTGGAAACTAGGTCAGGTGGTCCTGAGAGGCTAAGCCCAGTATGGAGTCAACCCACAGCTCAATTCCTTCTGCACTAACAAAAGGACGGGATGGAAATTGATGTTTATGATAATGACTCATTCAAGACCTCATTTCCAGAACCCTCAAAGGAAGAATAAATCATGTTCAGCCCTTTTGTGCAGTCTATTTTGCTATAATCTAACTCAATATTTGATCATGGGTGCAGGAGATACGTGGCCAATGCTCCCTTCACCAGACACTTTGCCAGAACGAAACATTCCCTGCACAGGATGGATGGCATCTGACCCCAGTCTGGGGCTCCCCTCTCAGATGAGAAAATTCAGCCAGGGCATGGCCCTTCCCATGTATCTGCACACTCAGGAAAAAGGGCCTAGAACCCTCACTTCTCTAGCAGTATCTCCCTGAGGAAGCACCTTCCTTCCCTCACCAACACTCTAAAGGTCCTGAGGCATCTAAAAAGGTCTGAGATCCCCCGTGAGCCTGCTGGCAATACTCCCGAGTCACGGCCACACCTGCAAGGAGAGAACACTGGCCTTGCAGCCTAGACAATGCTGGGGAGACAGGTCCTGGGACCGGTTAGAAATGGGATGAACATGGGGCGCCTGGGTGGCTCAGTGGGTTGAGCCACTGCCTTCGGCTCAGGTCATGATCTCAGGGTCCTGGGATCGAGCCCCGCGTTGGGCTCTCTGCTCAGCGGGGAGCCTGCTTCCTCCTCTCTCTCTCTCTGCCTACTTGTGATCTCTCTCTGTCAAATAAATAAATAAAATCTTAAAAAAAAAAAAAAAAAGAAATGGGATGAACATCAGGATTCCAAGTCCAGTGGACACTTGGGTGGGACTAAGACTCTCAGAAAATGTTTCAAAATTTACTGAGGATAAGAATCGCCTGGAAAGCTGAACTAGGAGGGCGATGTCCCAGAACCCACCAATCTGACAAAGTTACAGGTAGCTCTTTGGACCACTCAAACACACAGCCTGAAACCAGGGACTTTGCTGGAGTCATTTCCCACCCCCAAACTCTTCCTCCAGGGGGAGCTGGCAACTGGGGACCTCAGGCGGGGCCCTGGGGACTGGTGGGAGAAAGTGGAGGTAACCGGGACCGCCTCCCCTCCCCCACCAGCGGGGCAGGCAAGGAGAGCTGGGAGGGGGAAGGGCGGCTGGAGCCCGCACTCACGCGGCCAACGCCCTGACGCAGCAGCGCGACATGTTGAGGAAGGAGCTGGCGCTGGCCCGGGTGCCCAGGGCGGCCTCGATGCCTCGGAGCAGGTCGTTGGTCTTGAAGAGGAGCAGCATCTGGCGGGGCACATGGTTGAGGAGCTGGCTGATCTGGGGGAGGTAGTTGGCCGCATTGTTGCGGATCTCCGCGTCCTGAAGCAGCAACAGAGAGACAGACGTGGAGAGTTGGAGTGGACAGAGGGGCCCAGGGCGGTAGATGTCAGGGCAGCCTGGGGCGGAGAGGCCACAAGGACCCTCCAGGAGGGAGCTCCCAGCACGGCTGCCTCAGGGCCGCCAGGAACCTCCCCTGGGGGGAGCTCTATAATCCGACAGACATGGAGGAGACACCTCACCCCAGCTGCTGAGCAAGCCCTAGACACAGGACAAGAGCACGTCAGCAAGGCCCCTTGTCATCCCCAGCCCCCCGCGGTCACCAGCACCCTTGCTCCAGGCCCACAAGCCTGTATGGACTGGGGCAGGAAGTCGGCTTCCTCCCCAACCCCTTGCTGAGGCTGGACTTAGCCAGCCTCTCAGCCCAGGGCTCACCTGTGTGTTACTCTCCAAGGCGTCTTCCACTTGCCACCGATTTCAGACCAGACTTAGAAGGAGCCCCGGGAGCTGGTATCTGCTGAGTCATGTCCCCCATCCCTTCAGCCAAGCCCAGGCTGGTGCAGTGCACAGACCTGAGCTCCTGACCCCAACCCAGCTCCATACTCTGCCTGACTCTGCACCCCACTAGACCTTCCCAAAGCCCCTGCTGCCCACACAGCCATTGCCCATCACTGTCTCCATGCTGGAGCCCATCTCAGCCGGCCCAGTGCTGGAGGTCCCAAGATCCAAAGAGCAGGAGCCAGGGCTAATCCTTACCCCCACCCTCGTGTCTGAGCACGAGGTCTGGCCTCCCACCCTTCCCTGTCCCTGAACTCTACAAGACTCTGGGCAAATAACGGCCCCCGGCCAAAGCCCCGAGCAGGACGGTACACCTCTGACATCTCTGTCCCCAGGGAAAATGCTTGCAGGAATTAATTCATTTGATCCTCACGACAACCCTATCAGGCAAGTGTATCACCCCCATTTAAGAGGAGAAAACTGAGGCACTGAGAAGTTAGGCACCCTGCCCATGGGCCACAGCTACTAAGTGGTGAATCAGGATTTGAACCCCTGCAGTCTGGCTCCCAAGCCCATGTCCTCACCACCAGGCTCTGCTGCCTCTCACCTCTCAGTGGGACTGTGACCCTGGGTAAGTCCTTTCACCTCTTCTAACCCGATGTCCTCATCCAAAAACTGGAAATGCTCATACCCTCTGTGCCCACCTCCCAGCAGGACCAAGAGGATCAGCAGAGATAAGGAATGGGGAGATCCTTGGTGCTAATCGAAGTCACAAGAGGGGCCCAGCAGTGCTGCCAGAGGTTTCCCCATGTGGCTGCCTTCTGTGGCACAAGTAGGACTCTCGGTCCTTTCCAGAACACATGTGTGCTGCTGATAACTGAGTTGCTGTGAAACTCGAAATGTCCCTCAGGCAGGAGCTATCAGACTGGAACATCTGAACACGAAGCCAGACACTGAGGCTGCTGTCTCCCCACTGCCTTTCACCACAGCTATGGACTAGCCTGCCTAGGGTTACGGCCAGATCAAGGCTTTGCTCACCTCAGGGACCTCCTCAGCAAAGTGGGGACTGGCCTGGAGACAGTCCTTCTCAGCAACTCTCAGAGCGAAGGCAGGCACCTGTACCCAGCCAGACGCCCTCTCGGGGGCATCTCCTCGAGCTCGGAATACCCCGATGGTGGCTGCCTGAAGTAGACCAGTTGGGTGCCTACCCAACAGTCATTCCCCATTCTCCTCTGACAAGCGAACCCCATTTTTGTTCACTTGACCCCTTGGGGCTATGCTCTTCAGGAAGGCAGAGCCCCTCCCTAGCCCCACGGGGAATCTTGATTGATCTCGGCCATTGTCAGCTCTGAGCACAAGGCCTCTGCCAAGTGATTGGCTCGGGCATGGACAGGAGACACAATTCTGGCCAATGAGACCAAGGGGAGTCTCTAGGGGGACTTCTGGGAAAGGTTTTCCTGTTTTTAAGAAACAATATATGAGAAGAAATGGCCCCTAATTCCCACCCCTGGATCAGGGAATAAAAGCGTAAAGCTTGGAACTCTCCCAGCAGAACCCTAAGAGTCAGCCCAAAGCCCTGAGCTTCTGATCACCTCAATTAACCAGGCAGGACCCACTCACCTCCAGGCGTTCTGCTATGGACAGAACAGATGCCTAAATGTTTATGCCATTTATAGCTGGAAAACATCTTCCCTGACACAATGCTGAGGGGTCCCCGAATTCTCAATGAGACTAAGACTCAGAAAAACTGAGCCCTTACATCTCAGAGACTAGAGTGGGGCTGGCCTGCAGTGGCCAAGTTTATTCTCTCACTGGTTTTCTTGTCCAAAGTGAGCAACTAGAGTCCATGTCTGCAGAACCCACTTGAACACCCCTCTGTTAGAGGTGGTCCCAGGACTGCAGGGACCTTATAGAAAGACATACAAGACAGGATCCTTGCCTCCCAAGTACTCACCAACTAGCTGGAGAAGTCATACAAGGACACAAACAGCTCCTCCTCGAGAGAGTCTACGGTGCATGCCCATGAGTGATACAAGTATTAAGAGGCCACTTTTGGCAAAGACGAAGAGGAGAGGCTTTCTGGCCGGCACTACGGACTGCACTGTGTCTCTGCCAGACCACGATGTTCAAGTCCTAACCCCAGTGTGACTGTATTTGGAGAGGAGGCCTTTAAAGGGGTAATCAAAGTGAAGGGACTTCATAAAGGCGGGGCCCTAGCCCAACAGGACTGATGTCCTTAGGAAGAGAGGAAGAGACCAGGAGTGTGTCCATGCAGAAGAAAGGCCATAAGAGAACACAGCAAGAAGGCAGCCGTCTGCAAGTCAGAAGAGAGGCTGCACCAGAAATCAACCCACCAGTGACTTGGTCTTGGACCTCCAGCCTCCAGAACTGTGAGAAAATAGATTTCTGTTGTACAAACCCACCTAGCTAGCCATGCTCTACCAGCAACCCAGGCAGACTAACATGGTAGCATTTCTGCTGGGTCTTTGTAAGTGAGCGAAAATGCAAAATAAGACCCTAATTTGGTTAATGAAAACACGTACTGTATACTAAATACCTACTGTGTGCCGCATGATTGTGTCCACCCCTGAGACTTTACATACCATGTACATGACTCCCAAGTTTATGTCCTTGAGCTCCAAGCTTGTCTGCCCACGATGCCCCCATGTGAATGTTCTAACTCCTGCCTCCTACCCTCCAACTATGTCATTCCCAAAGTCTTCCTTGTGCCAGAAAGTAGCTCCCCTACCCTATAACTCACCCCAAAAAGGTGTGATGCAACTCTGACCCCTCCCGCTGCCGCCTCTCTACACCTGAGTCGACAGAAGGGCCTCTCAGTCTTGCATCCAAAGCAGTAAGGCTCATCCGCTTCCCTCCACCTCCTCTGCCTTTAGCGTGGTCTGCGCCCCCATCACCTCCCAGCCTACCCACCAACTGCCCCACTGCTCATCTTGTTCCCTCCAGATACTTAAAATAACAACTCTGAGCACACTCTTCTCCTGCTTGAAAACTGTCAAAGGCTTTGCTTTGTACTGAGAACTATTCCAAACTTCTTCCCATGGCTTGGGAGGCCCCATGCGAAGCCCCCTCTGCCCAGCACCCCAAATTCTTCTCATTCCAGCACCTACCTCTCCACACTCCAGATGGTGCCAACGCTTTCTCTCCCTGTCCTGGCATATCTTGTGCCCTCTGCCTGGAATGCTTTCTCCAAGCTCTGCCTGCGGCTGCTGCCTTCCTTGTCCTCCAGAATTCTCAGCAAGTTCTCTGAGCACCCAATCTACAGCCCTTCCCCCATTACTCACCCTGCCTGTTGCCTCCAGTGTCTGCAACCTGCAATTATTCCATTTACCTGTTTCTTCACTTGTTTACTGTCTGTCTCCCTCAAGCACAGTGCACATCATGGAAGGCCTGCCTGTCTGTCTGTTCATCATTGGATCCCCAGCACCTAGTCTCAGTTCCAGCAAAAACAAATGTTTGTTTGATGAACAAATTTCAGGAACCATAGGGAGGCACTTCACATACATTATCAATAAAACAGAAATTATCATCCCTATTTAACAACAGAGGGAGATGGTCTCTCTTCTGAGATATCAAGCTTTAAAGCCATGCAAGCCTGGGGCTGCTGGCAGTAATCACGGCCACCAAGCTTGCTGGGGAATGATGTCCATTTGCAGGAAAGCAGAGATGGTGAGAGGTGGTCTCTTTGTGACATTGCTTAAGACTCCATACAGCCATTCCTTAAGGCCCTCATCACAAGGCAGCTTACAGGGGAGGACTAACAAGTCTCGGAGACCTGATGAGAACCATCTAAGGTCATGCCAGCAGGAAAAGCAGGAGCTGAAACTAGAACCCAGGTCTATCTGACTGCACAAGCGGGACCTGTCCCTTGCCGTGAGCCCGGGCCTCGGCAGAGTCCAAGCTGGTCCCCACGTGGCTATGGGCAAGTCTGCACGGGTCTGGCACAGGGAAGGACTGGGAGACAAGACAATTCCAAGACAGGATGAAGGGTCTGGGAAGGAGGCGGCTGGGAGTGCAGGGAGGAGGGGCTCCTAGAATCAGTCTCAGCCCAGGCTCCATGGGATTCTTGTCTAGATCCAATGGAGAATGAGCTACAAAGAGAGACTGAAAAAGCTATTTGCCACACACTCGGGGAGGACAATGGGGCAAGTGGCTCAGTGCCGTATGAGGAACTGAGGTGCCCCCCCCAAGAAGGGAGGCACACAGGAAGTTTGCAAGGGGCACAGAGGAGCCCGACTTACTGATGAGACAGTCCCTGGGGATTCCCGAAAGTCCTAGAGGAGAACTTGGTGGAAGCCTGAAATCTTGGGTTAGAGCAAAAGCCACAGCAGTGTGGATTACATGGTTACCGTGAGAGGGTTGCTGAGGCCAGGAGGGACACAGTGACCTTGCATCCAGGAATGCTTCTCCTCCAGGAGCTCTCCGCTGTTGCCCACTGCCCCACGGCCACAGCCCACCAGCCCAGAACCCCAGACCCTGGACTGGACAGGGTCCAAAGGCCACCCCTGGCCCCACCCCTCACATTCAGGAGAAGCATGCCTACCTCTGTGGCAGTGACCGGGGCTTGGCCAATGCCCCTGTTGACCGAGTCCCAAGACCGGGCAGTCAGCATGCAGGCAAACAAGGGGTAGAGACCCCCGGCCCCCAGGCGCTGGCTGTACTTCTTCACCTTCTCCATGTCAGTCCAGATCAGCGACTGCCAGAGGCGGCAGTAATCCAGGCGGAACTCGTCGGTGAGCACCTGAGGTGGGGAGCCGTGTGGCAGGACCTGAGTCTCCTTTCCCCCCGGGAGACCTAGCCCCTGGTTGGTGTGACACTGTGAAGGGGGACTGTTGGAGACCAGAGCCCCTGTGCATGATCTGCTTCTCCCCCAAAGGTCAGCCATCATTGAGGGTCCAAAGTGAAGGCTACTGTTTGGCCAGCCTCGGTCCTGAGGGGTGGCGGTCACTAACTGCCCACCAAAGTCATATTCCCCGCCTCCCTCCTAGTTAGGTGCAGCGCTCTGCCTGACCTCCAACCAACGCAACGTGGCAGAACCCCATGTTCAGCGCCTGCAAACCTTCCCATGCATGCTCCTCCAAGCCCTCACCGCTGCTGGAGGATGAGGAGACCACCCCCAGCGAAGCCCGGGGGGCAGAGCCTCAGTCAGCCCCTGCCTGCAGACACCTCCAGGACAGGAAAGATCTGTGAACGAGCAAGTAGACATCTGTTGTGTCTGGGCGATCACATGTGTGAGGGTTGTGTGACAGCAGCTAGCCTTCCTTAAACTCATGTCCCGATTCACTAAGCCTTTCAAAGGGGTGAAGATTTGGGGAGGTAAGATCAGGGCTCTGAGGGGAAGAGCAGGAGACCATTGGTGAAACCTCTCCAGGACCGTCTGCTGTGGACTCAAGATAGGCCCTGGGTCCAGGCATTGGCAGTGAACTTAGCAACTTCCAGGCAGAAGCTCATGGCTCATGCGAACCAGATGAGTTCCAAGTTCCAGAGGACAGAGGCCGGGCCCATTGAGCCCCTACCGGCTCTGGGCCCCCTTTCCCAGTGCACATTACCTCCTCCCGGGGGCTGAGTGACCCTCTTTCCCCAAAGCCCCAGCTCATCGAAGGGCAGCTTACTTCCCAGCAGGTTGGCTGGGCTTCCCAGGGAAGCACGGTGTTTACACACCCACACAGACCCAGGCACCCACACAGACCCAGGCACCTCCCCGTCGACTTCCACTGCAGGCGCTAAAGGAAGGTATTACCAACCTTACTGGACTGGAGACAGCTGGTCGGACAGGACTTGCACAAAATGGCAGCCCTAGGGGCAGGGCAGGAAGGGTCTCTCCACCCACCCTGGCTCTCTGCCTCCAGTGTCTGTGGCCAGTCGAGGAATTGAGCAAGCTCCCATCCCAGACAGGCCCAGAGACCCTGGGCTGGCCAGGTGGGAATGGTGTCTCCTACCTGGTAGAGCCCATGGTCCAGCAGGACCACCTCCGCCTTCCCTGTGCCCGGGCATTTCCGCACCAGCACGTTGCCGGGGTGGGGGTCACAGTGCACAAAGCCATTGACAAAGATCATCTCGCTATACATCTTGCCCAGGTGGCGCGAGATCTGAAAGAGGAGGGACATGGGTGGGAGTTAGGCCGCATGAACACCTGTCTCAGACACTTTGACTTTGGCCCCTGAATCCAATCACTTTCAAGAGGAAGGCTGGGTGGGCCTGGGCGGGTCATGGCGGAAATGATGGCTTGTGATCACACAGTTCTTGAATGTAAGACAGAAGTTCAGTTCTAACCCCAGTTCTCAATGTCAGCTGCATGTAGGGTCACCTGGAACTCAGAAGTGTTGGAGGTCAGCCCCAGGCATCAGCATCCGTTGTCAAGTTCCCGAGGTGATTGTAATACACGGCAAGGTAGAACCACTGCTTCTAGCATTTCTGGAGACTGGAACTCTCTCCCCAACCCCCACCCTCTACACTTTCCAGATCCTTCTCTTTCTTATTCTCGTCCCAACCTCGTTATTTTCTCCCCAAAGCTGAAGATGGGCTGGAAAGCTGCAGTGGGAGTGGGGTCATCCCAACTTCCCCTTCTCGAAGAGCAAGGCTAGGGGGGTGGGCTGTGACTTAGGGATACAGGCCCCCGGCACTCCCTAGGGCTGTCCCAGCCGCTCCAAGGCAGGCCCAGGAGGAACCAGAGCCACAAGCCCTGCTCCCCTCTCCCTCAGGCCCCTTTCCCTTTGCACCTCCCCGTCAGAGCCCAATGCTAATCTGATTTATGAGGTCTGCACAGAAGAAATGACACTGGAGAGGCCATTTAAATCATCCTGTCACTGCTGCCCTCCCTGCCGAGGCGGTCTTCTTATCTCTACTCTCTTTTTATTAAAGCTAAAAGCCTCTTCCCAGCTAGGGAACAGCTGCTGAATAGCGCCAGACCTGGGCCCACAGATGGTCTGCCAATGGGTTTCCAGAGGACAAAGAGAAGCTCAACTCACAAAGCTGACACCCCAGGACACATTCTGCCCTTGACACTGCTCTCAGTCCCTGCTGGAACCCATGGTCCCTACTGATCATATCCCAGCCAGAGAAGAGGAACCGGGGCCCATGGGTGGTGCGGGAACCCTGGAGTAGGGTCTTAAAATGAAGGCTCAGTTCCTTTGCTTGGCCTGTAAAGCCCTGCACAATGAGGCCCAGCTTCCCTCCCTGGTCTCATCTCATACCACCGTGACACTATGGCCACCTCTGCTCTTTTTCTCTTCTCCCATGGACCTGTGCTTTCCTACCTCAGGGCCTTTGCACATGATCGTCCCTCTGCCAAAAGCCTTTCTCCCACCTCCCCTTCACCTAGTTCACTCCTCTCCTCCTTCCCACCCTAGCTCAGCATCACCTCTCTGGAGAAGCCTTCCTTACCTCCCAGCCTAGATGAGGTTCTCTTGCCATAAGCTCTCATAGAACTTCGTACTTTTCTTTCATGAGACAAGCACGTTATTTGGGTCATTATTTGATTAATGACCACATAGCCCACTATTATAAGCTCCCAAGATGGCAGAGACTGGCTCTATTTTGTTAAACGGCTTTATTGGGGTATAATATACGTACTGTCAACCAGTTCTACGATGCATCCACTTAACCTATAACGGGCCAAACATGTGAATATAGGACTCCACCTTCAATATGAATGAGATCCTTGTCTGTGTTTTTTGAGATGCTGTAGTTCCTGTCTTGATGCTTATCCTGACCCCACGGATCTCCTCTGACCCGCAAAATAAATCTTTAAGAATAACCCCACTGTAGCAATAGCTGACATCCTTGCATTGGCTTAAAAAGCAGGTACAGTTATGATGCCCATTTTGCAGATAAGGAGCTGTGATTCCTCGATGCTCAACTTACACAGGGCCACCGGGCTACACACAGAGCCAGGATTCCAGCCAGGTGTGACCCCACCACCTCCCAGCAACCATGCTACTACATAAAGGCTCATGCTAACCTCTGCACTTCTTAAGTGAACCTTGTGACCTTAACAAGTTGCTTCTCTCAGCTTCAGTAAAGAGGTTGTCTGAATCCTGACACCTATCCGACATTGCAGTGGATGAAATGAATGCCCCATACTCTCCAGGCCCTTGGAGGACTTTGCCCCAGGTCAAGTTCTCAGCCTCAGGCTAAGATGTCATCTCCCCCAGGGCCACCATTTTCTGTTTCCTCGGGGAGGGGCCCAGCTAGACTTGGTCCTGGCTGAGCCAGCAAGGCCCCTTTTGAGAAGCCCTTTTGTTAGGCCCTTTGGAGCTCCATGGAGCCATGCTCTGAAAGGCTGCTTTTGCCAAACCAATTGCATTTATTAAGTAATAATTCATTTTTATTTGTCAAGGACGCATATAAGGTCCAAGCAGGGCTCCTGATCAGCCTAAGATAAGCAGTACAGCCAGACTGAGCCGACAGAATGCCAGCCAACAGCAGAGAAATGACATTTCATTTAGTCTGGGCAGACCTGTCATAGGGAGATGTATGATCTCCCCTGAGCTTTCTGAAATATTGCTAATCGCTCTGGGCCCCCTATTACCACACTGAAAGATGGCCCCTAGGGGCCTGGGGACTCAGGATGGGGGAGCCCTTGCCCACAAGGAGTAAGCTGCTGCCAGAGGAGGGAGAGGTGTTGCCAACTGTAGCTCATACATACCCAAGGAAAGCCATCAAATGGCCTCCCCATTTCAACACCCCATCCAGCTGCTCCTACTTGGGTGTCTTGCCATTTGGGAGATGCTCCTGATGTTCACCTTAATCAGATTTCACCAACATAGATAGAGACAGCAGGCACAGACAAGAGGGAAAACCAGCTGAGGCCGCCAGCTTCACTCTGGCACCATCTTGGTCCTGTCACCTAGGACATGCCTGACCTGGGTTCAAGTCACCTTCCTTCTTGGTCTGGGTCTACATTCCCCGGCTGTTAAGGGGGACTAATTCCATCTGCTCCACTTCCTCACAAAGTAACCTCAACATTCAATGTCAAAACATGATCACATCTGGGAAAACACTTTATATACTATACACAATATAGATAAATAGATAGATAGATAGATGTGCATACACACACACACACACTATAAAGTGCTTCTATTACTACGTAAGACACACAAATGTGTTTATTATAATGCGGTGGCTTATTATTTAAAACTTAGGGGAGTGGGAAATGTACCCAATATCACTTTCATCAAAGTGTAATTTTCAAAAAGTTAAAAATTTAACTCCCAAAAATATAGAATGAACACATGTCAAAGATTGTTTAATTCACCAATAAAGGAGCAAATAAGAAGGTAGAGCTGGTTCCGAGAATTTTGAAGGACTGCATATTTATGGGAATTTAAACAGGAATAAGAGACTAAGATTCCTGGATTAGATATAAAACTGGTTATAGTCTCACAGAGCAATAAGGAAATCGTAACCTCTGAGGTTATCTTTTCTACTGAGCAGGAATTATTTGCATCTCTACCAGATAAGATCTACAGGTTGACGTATGACTTCAGTCTGAGCCCTTAATTAATTGTCAATAGCAGAGTCAAACAAAAGTACATTCCCCTAGATATTAAAAAGCCCTCGGTGGGCTGCCCGAACAATGCCCAAGAATGACTCTGAAAGGATACACTGCACACTCTTGGCCTTAATTTCTAAATTTTGGGAAATTTTTCTTCACATCTGTCAGACTCCCAGTAAATAGCTTCTTGGAACCAATTTGCCCAGAGGAGGCAGCCAGCACCCTCCTACTCAGAGAGACACAGAGGATCCCAGAAGAAACCCAAGGCGATCACTGGGTGCACAACCCTCTCCCCCACCCCCATTCCATAATAGTTTAGCTTTGCCTCGTGATTAAGAGCAAACATCTGTAAATTCTGCAATGAACGTGGGGATGCAGATATGTCTTCCAGATACCGATTTCATTTCCTTCAGATATATACCCAGCAGGAACTGCAGAATCCTATGGTACTACTGTTTGTTATTTTTGGAGGAATCTCCACACTATTTTCCACAGTGGCTGACCCAGTTTGCCTTCCCACCAGGAAGGTACCAGCATTCTTCCTTCTCCACTTCCTCACCAACACCTTTCTCTCTTAACTTCTTGAGGACCATTCTAACAGGTGTGAACTGATGTCTCCTTGGGGTTTTGATTTGCATCTCCCTGACGATGAGTGAGGCTGAGCACCTTTTCAGGTACCTACTGGCTCCTTGTACATCTTCTTTGAGAAAATATCGGTTCTGTTCCTCTAAAGCTGCCCCTTGCCCTGTGACAGTAGCATCTGCATAAAGACAGGGGAATGCCAACGTCTTAGAATGGTATTAGCCAGTACTGGGGGCCGGCACCATTCTGGGCATTTTCCATGAACTCACAGCCATCTTCTGTAGTAGACAGCTGAAGGAAGAATTAGAAAAAAGGAAAGCAGCTTGGTCACCCAGCCAGCAGTGAGTGAAACCGGGCTCCAAACCCAGGTGGCCCAGGTCCAGTGAACATGCTGTCCACTGCCCACTCTCTCCTGCCTCTCCACATGCACGGAAGCTCCTGCCTCGAGGCAGCGGCTGAAGCGAAACACTCTGAAGGTCCACAGGGCATCCAAAAAGGCATTCCATTTGGAGAAAAGGATCTCCGAGGGAAATCCAGGACCGCTCCTCTAACCAAAACACTCACTGTTAACTAAAGCCATACTATAGCTCTTTATAGAAAAAAATTCAGTGACAAGTCTTCATTGTTCTGTGTAAAAACAATGTGCCATTCATGCAAGTGACTTCAGTAACTACACAATGCCTTCATTCCCTGACAGTGGGGAGGTTAAAAAAAAAAAAAGAGAGAAATCTATAAAAAGGTTGAGTGAAGAATTAATTTAGTAAATAATATTTAAATCAAGGAATTATTTTTGGATTTTTCTCAAAACTTGAATTGGCTGGAAGTGCTTTAATTATTCTATAATTGCATGGATTAATTTATTCCCATCCCCAAGGGAAAGTCTATTTGTGTTCTTGGGGGTGTCGTGCAAGCAAGGCCAAGATCTCTCAGAGAAATAGGAGGTTGGTTGCAGGATATTAATAATCACATAAGTATCCTGATGTTAAGTATAAAGAGGTTCATAATTCAAATTATCTTCATTCTTCCATCAGTTTACGGCCAGACTTCTTGAAGCACCGGAGCCTGAAACACCGGGATTTTACTCTCGGCCCTCACGCCACCCCTGGGAACTTCCCTAGGAATACATATACCTCAGATTACTTGCTGCTGCCCAGCAAGACCAAATCCATTCGTGGAGAGGGTCAATCTTGGGTTAGCCAACACGGAGATGAAATACCCGAATGTGAAGGCGGGAACCTCTTCAACCACACACCGTGCTAGAAGTTAATTCTAGGAAACTGGGGAGTTACGCTAATTGTGAAGCCCGCTGAAAGTTTCTCTGGGTTAGGCTTACAATGGGACATCACCTGAGAGCCAGGACACAAGATATCCCCAAGGCCAATAAGGGGTCCTCAGGCCTCCTGGCCAGACAGACTCAAAGCGTCACAGTGACCAGAGGCATGGGGTCCTGGGAGCCATGACTATGGAAGACAGTGAAGGAGGAGCTGTTGACATCCAACGTCCCCTGCCTCAGGCAACAGGGCACTCCAGAGAAATACTTCTACCTGACCCGGGTCAGTATAAGAAATGGGGAAAGGGGGGCACCTGGCTGGCTTACTGGGTTAAAGCCTCTGCTTTCGGCTCGGGTCATGATCTCAGGGTCCTGGGATCGAGCCCTGCATTCGGCTCTCTGCTCAGCAGGGAGCCTGCTTCCCCCTCTCTATCTGCCTGTCTCTCTGCCTACTTGTGATCTCTGCCTGTCAAAATAAATAAATAAAATAGTAAAAAAAAAAAAAAAAAAAAAAAAAGAAAGAAATGGGGAAAGGGTTTCTTCCCTACACATTTCCTCTTTCTGGCAAGGGGGGCTGAGGGCTGGAAGTCCAATGTAATAACAACTTGTGTTGAGAACATACTGGGGCCACTGTACCAAACACTTCATGTTGCAATCATCAAACACTCCCATGGGTGTTTCTCCTGCCCCCCACTTTACAATGGGCAGCTGGGGCTTCCAAAGAGCGAATGACTTCACCAAGGCGGTATGGTAAAAGGGGAGGCTGGGAGCCTCCCCTTTTATAAGCAGAGCCAGTACCAAAGACCCAGAAAGCTGACTCCACTCCCAACACCCCGTTGCTAGGGAAAGAAATTTCCAGGAGCCCATCTCGGGCACTGAGTTTTCTCAAACAACCCCGCACTTCTCAAGATTTGGTCTGACACGTTAATGGAGTTCTACATGAGGACAGTGGAGAAGATGTTCTGTTTCTAGAGACTTCGGTAAACAGGATCCCTCATTCCTCTTCAGCTTTGCTCCCCTGGTCCTCTGGGCACCTTCTACCATGGAGTCAGAGGCCCATGAAGTGGGAGACGATGCTGAAGAAAAGTAAGTGTGGTATTCAACACAGGGAGACCAGGGCCTGACTGCAGCATGGCCTTTACAGACAGGGGCAGGAGTCACTGTTTGCTCAGTCGAGGACCACTGCTCATTTTCCACATCTCCGTACCCAGGACAACAGAGGTAAGTGCAAAGGAAGGGGGCTAAAGACGAGTCCCAGGAAGACATGCCTCTGTGAATGACATCATGAATTATAAATGAGCTCACACAGGGCCTCCTGGGTGGCTCAGTCAGTTAAGCGTCTGCCTTCCACCCAGGTCATGATCCCAGGGTCCTGGGATCGAGTCCTGCATCGAGCTCCCTGCTCAGCAGGGAGCCTGCTTCTCCCTCTCCCTCTGCTTCTCCCCCTGCTCGGGCACACTCACTCTCTCTCTCTCTCTCTCAAATAAATAACCTAAGAAATATAATGAATCAATTAATTAAATGATCTTACACAACTTCACAGCCTAAAGTCTACACAATGACCCTGTGAAGTAAGTATTGTTCAGACTCTGACTGCACAGCTGTGGACAATCACTCAGAGTTTAAGTGACTCATTCAGGGGTCCCTGGCCAGCAAATGGCAGAGCCAGGCATAACCTTCTGCCCCTCCTGCCCGGGCTCCCAGCCTCCCCTTTTACCAAGCTCTGTGCACGCCTGTGAACAGCAGTCACACACAATGTGCACACACAGTAGATGCATGAGGAACAGCGGCTGAAAGACACATCTGAGACCCTTCCATGGCTCCCAGAATGACCCAGAATTGATTTTAAAACTTCTGGAAGGGGGCGCCTGGGTGGCTCAGTGGGTTAAAGCCTCTGCCTTCGGCTCAGGTCATGATCCCAGGGTCCTGGGATCGAGCCCCACATCGGGCTCTCTGCTCAGCAGGGAGCCTGCTTCCTCCTCCCTCTCTCTCTGCCTGCCTCTCTGCCTACTTGTGATCTCTATCTGTCAAATAAAAAAAAAATAAAATCTTAAAAAAAAATAAAATAAAATAAAAATAAAACTTCTGGAAGGAGAGATGCCTGGGTGGCTCAGTGGTTAAGCAACTGCCTTCGACTAAGGTCATCATCCTGAAGTCCCGGGATCGAGTCCCACAATGGGCTCCCTGCTCAGCAGGGCACTGATCTCTCTCCTCTCTTGCTCTTTCTCTCATTCTCTCTCTCTCCCAAATAAATAACATCTTAAAAAAAAACAAAACAAAACAAAACAAAAAAAAAAACGTACTGGAAGGAAGAAGCATGACAAGGGCTTCTGGCTAAACATGGCCAACTGAACCCATGTGCTGACTCCACTCCCTCCCTGACCTCACAAAGAAGGTTAAAAGACACAAAGAGTAGAAAGAGCCCTCAGCAACAGAGAGAACAGACAGAAAGGGATGAGCAAGATGGCCTCTGCCGAGGTGGGGGACAGAGCTACTGAGACCTGGACCCTAGGCTGGCAAGCGGGGGTGGGGGAGGGAGGCTTGGTGTTTGCCCAAGCCCAGAGATGCTCAGCAAATGAAGGTCCCTGACACCTCTGAAAACCGGAGCTGGGGGTCTTGAAAAAGGAAGATTCATAGGAAGGCTTTCCAAGTATGAGCTGCACCCCTGATCCCCACCCCACTGACTCAAGGCAAGATTTACTTCCTGGAAAGGTAAAAGGGTGGGCTCTGGAGGCCACACCACATACCAAGAGGGCCATCCCAAAGACAGGGGCCTGAATCAAAGTCCAGCCAGTGATCCCTGGAAGCCCCCTGCTCTCTTCCCCTAGCTGGCCCCCAGGCGTCTCTCGCTAGCTCCCTATCTCTGCACCGTCCCCCACTCTTCACAGACAGCAGCAGATGTCTGCCTACCAGACCCCAGTGCCCATCCCCACCTCCCCAAACTCCCAACCTGGTCACATTTCTCTCTAGCTAATTTCACACAAATTCAATTGGGCCTCAGCCCAGGCAGGGTCTTAAACACACACTCCCTGAAATCCAATTAACCTTCGATAAAAGGTCTGCAATCAATAGTCGTCCTGTGGCTTGAGGAGGCTCCATCCGGCCTAGGAAAGCGTGCTCCTGCTCGACCTTTACTTTTAATAAAATCAGTGACAGTCACTGTCACCAGTTCTTAATGTGACTGGCAAATATGATCACCATGGCAGGTGCAGAGATTCAAACAAAAGAGGCCCCCCCAGGCTGTTGCCCTCCCCCTGCCGGCCTCACACTCCCTGCAGGAATGAGCACACTCGGGTTAGCGCTGCACAGTGTCTGGAGGCTGGCCTTGTGGCAGGTGGTTCCTGGACTCCAGTCAGTGTCTGAACCACCTGAAGAGTCTGTTAAAATGCAGATTCTTGCAACATTTTCCACTCTAGATTCTGATGAGTCAGTCTGGGGTACAGCAGGAATTTGCATTATTAAATAAGCTCCCTCTGGAGATTGTGAAATAAATGGTTGAGGTCTTTGCTCCCAGCAAGCCAAGAATCACTGTTGTGTAAAATAGCCAGGCAGGATGTGCCCTTAGAGTCCAGCTAATCCACTGCCTTGAATAAGAAAATCAAGGTCCAGAGAGGGGGAGTGATTTATCCAAGGTCACACAGCAAGCCACTGGCAGAACAGGGACTGGAACTCAAGTTCTTGCCTCCCAACCTGGCACTTCTGTACCCAAGTCTTTGCATACTGACTACTTAGACTGGTCTTCGGGTCCTCACACGCGAGGCCCAGCAAGGCTGGAATGCTGCAGCGCAAGGAGGCCTCTTCGAAGAGGAGTGGGGCCGACTCAACAAGCGGTTGGAGGGGTCTAGAACCATCCCCACCCACCTGGAAAGCGATTCCTTTTACAGCCACTTCCTGAGCATGGACTGCAAGCGGAGTCAGCCACGTGTGGCAGCCAGGATGCCACTAAACACCCTGCCACCCAGGATACGGGGTGACATATTTGTCCCTTGTCACTTCCAGCTGTCCCATACTTCCCTCCCCAAGGAACACTCACAGACAGGCTGTCCTAAGGAGGGCTTCTTCACTCCAGGGACAACTCACTGAGTCCCACAGTCCGCAGGAGACTTTAGAACTCAGAAGTCTGTTAGAAGCCTTCAGCCAAGTGGAGTCTCCCGTACCTCCCCCTTCCTGGTCCCCACGCCTCCCCCCAACACACACACCCACACTCAAGCCCACTAGTCTTCCCTGAGGCCTGTGGCTCTGATGCCGCATGGTAAGAGACATAAAGATTAGTTTCTGTAAAGTCGGGCCTGTCCCCAGTCTTCTCCCAACTGGTGGTCAGCAACAGCCCAGTAGAGCAAAGGGGCCATCCCCGCCCACTGCCCAGCCTGGGCTTTCTGCAGCAGTCTTTAATAACAACATCACAGAATACCAAAGAGGCTCCCAGGTCATGCAAACCCCAGAAGCCAGGGCCAGGGGACTGAGGAATTATGTCATCAAGACAGTGTGGTACTATTGCAAGGATGGACCAATAAATCAAGGGAAGAGAACAGAGCTTCCAGAAAAGACCCACAGATGACTGATGACAAAGATGCCAGACCCAAAAGACTACACTGTGGGATTCCACTTCTATGGAGTTCAGTAGTGAGCGGAAGTGACATCCTGCAACAGTCAAAAAGGCAAGTTTAGTGAGGGTGGGGAAGCCTGCCAGAGGGTTCGAGATCATTCACATCTTTATCGGGCTGGGGATGACATGGTAGATCCATGTGAAAACGGGGAAGTACACCGTCAGGATCTGGGTGTCTCCGGGTCTCCAATTCCTCACCTGCAAAGAGAGGCACAAAGCCCTCCCTCCTAAGCTTGCAGTGGAGAAGGCGTCTGGCACACGGCTGGGCGGGTGGGAAACACTAACCATATAAAGAGGTAAAGAAGGAAAGGACAGGGTCCAACGACGGTAATAATCGTGAAAACAACAATAATCGACTAACTCCCAGTCTGCAGCGCCAACCACACCCCCCACACACGGCTCGTCTACTCCTCCCTCTAAAAGGGGAGCAGCATCGCGTGGAACGGAAAAAACCATGTCTGACAGGAGTTCCAGGGAGAAGGGTTGCATTCAGTTAGCACTCGCGTGCTGGGCCGAGCTGCTCGGTCAGCGCTGCTCCCCCTTCTTCGGGGAATTACTGATGTGGCCGTCACTCAGGAGCTGGGGGCAGGTGGGCTGGTTCCACGGCAGCCAGAGTCGGATCCCAATCCCCGGGAGGGGATGGAGAAGGTGGAGGAACAAGCAGCCTCCGATAGAAAGCTGAGCTCTGCCCCCGCTAGCTGTGTGCGGTTGGGCAAGTGGTTCAATCTCTCTGAGCTTTAGCTTTCTCACCCAGTCCTGGGCTTCTGGTCTCCCCATCGCACCCTCGAGCTGTAAGGAGTAGAGATTATGTTTGCCTTGGGCCTGGCACAGATTAGTTGCTTGTAATTATTATTATTGTTGTTGTTATTGTTTTCCCCAAATCACTCTGAAATCGGCCTGCCCCACCCTGCATGATCACAGAAAACAAAAAACCAGCACTCTGCCCCAGGCCTGCCTCCCAGAGGCTAACCCAGGGTGCGAGGCTGGCTGATGTATTCTCCCCTAACTCATAGGATGTCCACTGAAAATCTGCTCGACCCAGAACGCTGGCCTCATGAACCAGGACGTTTAAAGAGGGCCAGAGGCAGGAGCAGATGAATGGGGTTCTCAGAGGGCAGCACCCTGCCCAGCTCCTGCAGACCCCCTCTGGCCTGGCTGCCCCTTGTCCCAGGCACCTCGTTCAGCTGTGAGAAGCAACTACAGCAGAGCACATCTCTGTTTGCACTTGTCTTTGAAAAATCAAAGCTGCTTCTGATAAAACACCACTCTCTGCCCTGGACTCACTGTATCCAAAGAGATTAATGGATTTGGGGGCGCTGCTGAAATGAAAATCCCACCGCAGCAGCAGTAAGTAAATGCCAGGAACCTGGTGGGGGAGGGGACGGTACGAGACCTCTGGTGTCTTTCCTGAGCCACCGGCAGAGAGACCCTGCTCCCATTAAGGTTGTTCAGGAAAAGCTAGAGGGGATCCCCCTCCTCGCCCCACTCCACTGCCCACTGGAGCCAAAGACTCTATACCCAAGGGTCCCAGCGGGCAGAGGATCCCTGGACAGATGTCTAGGGACACACACCACCCCAACCACCACTGGGGGAGATGGGCAAGCAGGTCTCTCCCTCCCTCTTGTGCAGGAGCTCAACCCCAACACCCTCCCAGGCCCACCCTAGAAGGCAACAGTGACAAGCAGAATCAGAAGCCCCAAGTTGTGGTACTGGCCCAGTGACCTCGGGAAAGACCTCTGCTCTCCCTCAGAGTGTCCTGCCAACTGGAAAGTGGAAGGCTGAACTAAAACAGTCCTTCTCTTGTCCCTTCCCAACTCCCAAAGGGAGACCTCTTCCAGAAAAGCCAGAGGCAGGGCGCCTGGGTGGCTCAGTGGGTTAAAACGTCTGCCTTCGGCTCAGGTCATGATCTCAGGGTCCTGGGATCGAGCCCCACATCGGGTTCTCTGCTCAGCGGGGAGACTGCTTCCCCCTCTCTCTCTGCCCACCTCTCTGCCTACTTGTGATCTCTCTCTGTCAAATAAATAAATAAAATCGTAAAAAAAAAAAAAAAAAAAAAAGAAGAAGAAGAAGAAGAAGAAAAGAAAAGCCCCAGAGGCAACTCTGGTGATGGGGTGGGGCGGGGGGTGGTGTGGCCTGGTGCCTGTCTGGCTTCTCTATTCTGCACACACACACCCCTGAGGCCCTCAAGGGTTCCAGGAGCATCATTCTCAGTTTCCAGGAGGCCAAGGCCAGCTGTGGCTGAGCATTTCCCAGCCAGGCCCCCAGCGGCAGTGCCCTATGCTCTTGACGCAAAATCTCCTTTTACAAACTAAGAAACAGTGGACTCAAGGGCCTCAGTTTCAATCCCAGCTCTACTAGCTGTGTGACCTTGGATGAGTTACCTTCCCTCTCTGAATCTCTGATTCCTCATCAGAAGAATGAAGACAATGAGACCTGCCTCCCAAGTTTCTTATGGAAAAAAGCACCTGGCACAGTGAGTTAGGCATTCAATAAACATTTATGGCAAGAGGAGGTAAAGGAGGAAGCAGGAAAGGACAGAGCCCAAATGAGAACAAAAACAACAATCTTGCTACCATATGAAGCATGAAGTACCTGCTAGGCACGGCGCTCAGCACTCGTGTGGCCCTCACAACCTTCTTAGAAGGAGGTCGTTGTCCCCATTGGCAGAGGTCACACAGGCACTCAGAGGCCTGAGCTCCCTGCGTGCACCCTCTCCTACATTCCACTGGCTCATCTGGAGCTTCCTCCTCCCGCTCATCCCACCACTGGGACCATAGGCTCATCTTCATATGTTGCCTGGGGTGGGAGGAAGAAAGAGCATTCACCTCTCTTCATTGCTTCCTCTCGCCTACCCAGACCAGTGGATCACGTCACCACACGCCTTGACACCTTTCGTGACTCCCCAGTACCTTTGGGGTCCTGCCCAATGTCGTCACTACCTGCCCCCACCCTATTTTTCCACGCTCCCCTGGAAACACTGCCAAGCTTCCCCATTCCCTTCCCCTTCCTCACGGTGCCATCGCTGCCCCCCAACTCCTCCACCCTGGCAACAGGGTGCACCCTGGATTTGCACCCAGCAAATCCCCACCCGTCCTGCTGCAGCAGCCGACCTGCGGCAGAAGCAAAGCACCACCATCAGCAGCTCCCTGGGGTCTCGCTCACACCCCTCCTGCCTGCCACCCAGAGGGGCTCGTAAGGATTTAGCTGAGGGTCTAACAGCAACACTAGGTGGTGAGCTCCTTAAAGAAGGGAATGACATCTGACTCCCTCCAAAGCCCCTACCTAGGCTCAGAGAAGGGACTTTAAAAATGATGGGTGTTGCTGAAAAAGTACAACTCCATTCCCACCTGTGGCCCCTACGGCAACCAAGAAGATGAAAATGGGGTACAGGTCGCCCCACACCGGCCAGCCTTCTTTCCCTGAGCCCAGCAGAGTGGGAGGCAGGAGACAGAGGCCTCCCTTTTCCTGTAGCTCTCTGAAGTAGAAGCAGTTGGCCCCTGCTGGCCTGACCCCCTTGAGGTCTGGCGAACAGCAGGGAGAGGGGAGGGCAAGAGAAAGGGGGAGGTTGTGCCCACGCCCCATAAGGACAGAAGCAGTAAGTCCTATGGATTTCATGCCACTGTTCTCTGGGGCTGTTCAGCTCTGTGGGGTTCGGACAAGTAGACCGATGGCCATCACTTGTTGGGGCACGAGGGGCAAGAAAGGGCTCAGCATGGGCCTGCACCCCACTGGGGGTGACCAGCCCCAGCTTTAGGAGACAGGGCAGAGGGCTGTCCCAGACACCCCAGGAGGATGCTTTGTACTCGGGAACACTGGAATTCTTCAGCCCACAGACTCCATTTCAAGGCAGTAAGACCTCACAGGGACATGCCTGCCCTCGGTGGGTGGCCCCAACCAAGCCCGTGTCCCTGCACAGCCGCCGTGTGCACTCAAGCTCACCTCATTGACATCAATCTTGTTCCTCTCCATGTAGTCTCTGTCGTTGACCTGGCCGCCATCCACAAACTCCATCAGAAGGACCCGCTTGGTGGACAGCTCCCAGTAGATGCGGGGGACCTGAAAGAGTCAGGGGCAGGTCAGAAGGGCTGGCGGGCCAGATGCTCCAGACAAAGCCTGAGAGGGACCGAGCAGTGACAGGGGAGGGGAGCAGGGGCGGGCTGGGCCATGCTGCCTCCTCCACCAGCCAGGCCCCCGGGCCCTCCTTCAGAGACCCCTTCCTGCTCAGGGAACAGAGAACAGCTTCCCCACCCTCCTCAATGCCTCTAGACACCAGCAAGAGCCAAAACTAAAATCGGGACTTAGGGGGACAGGTGTGGAACCTGCCAGACCTGAGTCAGAGTTGGCACTGAAATCTATTTCCCTCTCACACCAAGCCCACTGCAGCCTCCTCATGTGACTCTCAACCCTCTGCCTCAGTGTCTACACTGGTGCAACGGATGTATTCCATGTCTATGTCTACAAACGAACAAATGAACGAATTTTTATGGGGTGATAAATTGTTCAGTCAGGAAGTCCTGGGTTTTCTCATGTGCGTTTCCTACAGGTCCTCTGTGGCAATGCTGGATCCTAACCCGGCAGCTCTTCCCAGTCCTCTTCCCCAGAGACAGGAAAAACTACATACTTTCCCTGCCCACCTTCCCACAGGGATGGTCACATGACACAGTGCTGGCTTATGAGACGTATGTGGAAGGACTGCTAGGGCCTTTTTTTTTTTCCTCATAAAAAGGGATGTTTGGTGGGACATCTGGGTGACTCAGTGGGTTGAGTGTCTGCCTTGGGCTCAGGTTGTGATCTCAGGGCCCTGGGATCAAGCCCCAAATCCAGCTCCCTATTCAGCACAGAGTCTGCTTCTCCCTCTCCCCTCTGCCCCTCCCCACTGCCCATATGCGCTCTCTCCCTCTCCCTCTCAAATAAATAAGTGGTCTTAAAAAAGGGGGGGATGTTTGTAAACAGCACAACTCCTCTTACCCTTCTTTCCTACCTTGAAAGTGAATATGATTCCTGGAGCTGTAGCAGCTATCTTGCCACCATGAGGAAAAGTCCAAGAAAATCAGAGATGCCAGCCCTGATAGCACCACACCACTAACATAGTATCAGCAGGCAACTGCTGTAAGCCGTCTTGCCATGTGAGGAAAATTAGTCTTTTTTTGTTTAAGACAGTCTAAAATGGGCTGTTGATTCCCTGCAGACAAATGCATTCCTAAGTGATATGCTCTCCAACCCCCTCTGACTCTAAGAAAACCCAATGGCAAAAAAGAGAACAGATTTCCCCACGAAGAGGCAAGAGATGGGACTGCACCAAGGGCTCCTGGGCTGCCATATGAGTGAGTGAGACCTCAGAGTGCCACCACTGCCAGGAGGGAGGAATGACTGGGATCTCCCCATGCCACATGTCCCCAACAACTTGTGATGGGCTTGTTTCCAAATAAAACAAAACAGAAGAAAGAGAGAGAGAAAAGAAAGAAAAAGAAAGGAAGAAACGGAGGTGTGGGGGGAAAGAAACCAAGGAGAGTTCAGTCAAGGGTTTGGGGGAATAAGGACCTAGCACTAAGACCTCAGCCTTCAAATCAAGAAACCCATTTTCCTTCCTCCTTCTGCGAATGCTGTCATGTCTTGATTCAGCCACTTAACCTGCAGTGCCTCCGTTTTCCTCATCACAGAGGAAATGGTCCCGCCCCATTTCAAGAAGGAGCTCGGAGGATGCTTGGGGCTGCACACACATGCGGAACTCTCTGGGCTCCCTGGAACAAAGGTTCCAACTGAAGTCAAGGTACTGTGGTTTGCTACTTGCCTGCAGTTCTTGCCATTTGAGAATCTGGGCTAGTAGAGACATCTGTGACTCTCTCTGACTGTGAACTTAAAATTCAGTCTTGTGTGGCACTTTTCACAAGCTATCTTTAAAAACATGAGTGCAAGTTTGCTGTTGTTGGCTGTGGCTTCCAAATGGAAGGGACATATTTTTGAGGTTAAACTCTTTTCTCAGTTTGTTTGGAAATCTAAGCTTGGCCGTGGGCACCTGGGGCTCCGGAGACAGGAGGTCAGACCCCCATCTGGGCCTGCCTGGGGCAACTTGGAAATCGCTTTAAAGAGCCACAGACGGAAAGAGAAAACCCAAAGTCAGGAGACTCTCTGGGCTTGTTAATCGGGGCGGTGGGAGCGCTCCGCTCCCCACTCCTCCACCTTTCTCCCCAGCCTCCCTCCCAAGGCAACGGTCCCTGTCTGAACACACAACGGCCCCTGCCACAGCTGCTCAGATCTGAAATGACACAAGACCAAACCTGGGAGGTAGAGAGGTAGGGAGCTCACGGCAAACTGTCCCTTGACAACTATATCACGGAAATGACTACAAAATGCAGATCTGCTCCCTGCTCACTTAGGAGAAACGTGGCTTGACCAGGAGACATAAGGTCAACGACTTGCCCCTCAATCACCAGGTGGGTAGGAGGGTTTGGGAACATAAGACGAAGTTCACCCCAACACCCATGTTTCATCCCCGTGCCTTCTTCTGCTCTTTCCATCGAAGTGGAGAAAGATGAAGAAGAATCATTCTAAAGGGGCATGAGAACCACCCTCTCATGCCCCCCAAACAAAACTCAACTCAGGGGGGTCATGGCCAGGGGACCCAGTGACCCCACAGGCAGGGTCACAGTCTGGCCATCAGGACTCTGGGTCCAAAGTCTATCTCCTTGTTATGGATCAGAGGCCCCACTCCCATGGGTTCCACCTGCTCCCCACCCCAACACACACACACTGGGGCCAATCTTAATCCCAAGAAGGAAGGTACAGATTATGGAAAATTCAAGCCCAAGACCCTGGGCCTCAGTCTCATAGTCTGGCCCTGACCCCGTGGTTCCATTTTGTTCTTGGGCTTTGGTCACCATACCTGTGAAGCAGGCCCTGGTTCGCCTGGGCCCATGCCCATCACTGGGGGAGTCCAGGGAAGCAGAGCACAGACCCCCAAGGCAGATTCTCGGGCTAGAGCCCTGGCTTTGCTCCCTCCAAGTTGTGTGATTGTGGGTAAGTTTTATAACCTGAGTGCCAGCTTCCCACTGGTGAAACGGAGATGACATTTACAGCAAAGCAACATTCCCGACTTCCTACTAGCACGTGTGGGATCCAGGTGCTCGACACAGCAGCACACACTTCGTTCGCACCTGCTGGATGGACAGCAGCTGCCATGTGACAGCCATGGAGAGGGTCACGGGTGGTTCTGACACACGACTAGGGCTGAGAGTTGATGCTACAGACAGTTCAGCACAATTCAGCTCTGCCCCATAAATTATTTAACCCACAGCCTTGAGAGCCAGGCTGCCTCCATTCACAAGCCGCCTTGGCCCCTTACCAGAAGCTGTGTAACCTGGGGCCAAGGGTTTAACCTCTCTGGGCCTCAATTTCCCTACCATTGACAAAGAGCTAATTATGGCCCTTCCCTCATGGGACTTTATAATGATTAAGGAGTAAATACATGTAAAGCACTTTAAAAAGGGTCTCACATAGACAGGCACATAAAAAATATTAACTCCTCCTAAATATTTCACATCAGTGGTTCTTCATCTTTGCAATTCATAGGAAGCTGTGGTGCTTGCTTCTCTAAAAGCATGCACGTCCCTCAAGGTCTGCCCGTAATTTCTGGAGAGTCCCGGGATGCTGGCCTTGCTCTAACAAGTGACCCCCACCCCCACCAAAAGTGGGCCCGCTCAGGAGATGACCTCTTTCCCTCGCCCTGCCTCCCCATGTCCAGGCACACTCTCATCTCTTCCGGTCTCAGTCTCTGTGCTTCTAAGGCTTCTCCTCCTCCCGTGCCCCAGCTTTCCCCCCAGGCTAGTCACAGACCTCACTGCCTGTCCCAGCCCCTCCCCACAGCACACGACAGATCCACAAATCCCCTTGTCCTGACTGTTTGGCCCGGCTGCCCTCTCACCCTCTCCCGGTCTCCCTGACCCCACAATTCCATTCGGTGCTCGGCTGAGGCTTGGAGATTTAGAGCACAGGCTGAGGTTATGAAACCCCACCGGAAGGTGCCTCATACACGGAGAGGTAAACTCTTCGCTGAGGCTTAATTACGCACAGATGTTGTGATGGGGTGCCCGTATGCAAAGGCAATCTATCTCCAGTTTTAAGAGCTGAACTGGGTTCACAGTGCAAAATTTGCTTCCCACTTGTTATGTGTTTAGGCAAAATTAATTACTCAGGAGCCTCAGTCGCACCATTGTCTTAGGAACAGTGTGTGGGTTTTAGAAGCGGCAGGTCAAATTGTTACATTAATTATTTACCCATTTGGCATCCTCATTTCTGAAATGTGTGTTATTATTATTATTACATGTCTTGGTCTGGCAGATGCTAGTTGGCCCCAGCCAGAGGATGATTTGCTGTTTCCATGGGAACGGTGAAGGAGATGGTTCTGTTTGTCTAGTTCATAGTTCTGGTGCTGAGGAGCACCCCTGACGCTAAGAGGCAACAGAATGTCCTTAGGCGAGCACCAGAGATGAAATCAGAAAATCTGGATGGCGGCCCTAGCTGCTCTCCTTTAAGACCATCCCCTGTAAGACGGGGTGCTGGCTATGGGAAGGAGCCGATGTCGTGGTACCTGTGTAGAGTCCGAGGAAGCAGAAGAAATGTTTGATCAATACCATTTGCCCCTTTGAGCTCCTTACCCTGAGCAGAAGGGAGGGTTTGCTCTTGGGCGTGCACAGAAATGCAGCCAAGTCTCTGTCATCGGCTGTACCTCTGTGCATGGAGATGTCTGCACTGTGGCAACACAGTGTTTCTGTACCCCACTACATGGGACCTTTTTTCATGCAGTAGCCAACCGTCTCTTACTCAGCCAGGCCTCCCAGCCCCTAGAACAACAAGCTCAGGAAATGCTCAGGAGATGTGGGATAAAGCAACAGAAGACATGGGCGAGACAAGCAGAACCAAACATAAGTTTAGAACCCACAGCTCCAGGCTAATGAGTTGGTATGGTACCTTGTGTGAGAGGGCCATGTGTTTACTGAATTGGTGGCTTGAACTTCAAGGCTGGGGCAGTGTTACCAGGTCTAGTCTGCCCATCGGGATTTACAGGTGCAAGCAGGTCTGTACACACACATCTGTGAAGGCCAGCTGAGGCAAAGGCAGTCAAACATCGTCCTGGGGGCCAGACAGACCTGACTCTCAGCTCACTCAGAGGGTCAAACTCAGCCAGTGGCTCCATCAGTGTGAAGACGTGACACCAATCCACAGCTGTGGCTTTTCTGCCATGATATGAGCTTTAGGATCCTCAGGTGCCTAGGGTAGGCACACTCTCAGTCTCCCCACTTCTGTTAATAAAGCTGGATTAGCAGAAGTAGAAACACTACCTCCCTTTCTTCTGATGTCTTCAGAAGCCACGTGAACACTTGAGTCAAGAGCAAGAGACCTCCAAATTCAAGGTACTGAGACCACCCCCCCCAAGAACAGCACCACCTATTTGCTCTGGAAAGAGCACCTGGAGCTTCTAGCGGTTCTATGACTTCCCTTCCCGCACGCTCCAGGCTTCCTGTGAAGAGAGAAGGGCTGATCTCTTCAAAGACTTGAAAGCCAAGCTCACTATGCAGGGTACCAGAGGGGCCCAACCCCTGTATCATGAAGAGAAAGCCCCAGGGTAAAAAGGTCCAAGACCCATGAAGGACCACGTATGTTGGAAGAACAGTGCCGTGCATCTATCTAGGGAGAAGCCTAGGGAGCCCACGGGGAACGTCAGGCCAACCTCAAAGACCTGTTCCAGAACCAGGTCCTCAGCAGAGCCTGCCCTGCCCTGAAGGACCACGGGAGTCCCTTCTCCTGAATGGAGGACCTCTTGCAAAGCTGCTACTTTGTATCATCTGATGTTGTTCCCCACAGAGTCGTCTATATCAGACAGTCAGTTCTTCTTTAACACTTGAAAACACAAACTTTTTAAATGTGATTGATATACTTGGGGGAGGCACTTTGATTGTAATACAAATCTTGCACTGGCTTATGTGAGCCATCCTCCCCAGGAAACACCCCGTGAACACAGGAAACGGCTTCCCTCGGGTGGGCCTGACCCAGGCATACACAAAACACACATACCCCAACGTTGCCACAGGCACCATGAGTCCCACCCATGCACATCTGGATTAAAACTTTCCGCCCACACCCAGATGACCAGCCTCCCACCACCACACACTAACGCACAAGCGGCAACTCCAACCGCGCTCACTTTCACAAGCAGCTGTCAGGTTGGGGCACTATGTGCTCGGTGGTCTTACGTACTTCTTAGCCATGTAACGTGTGTAAAACTACGCTGTTTCTAGTAGGCTCCCACCTTCTTTTATTTTCTCTGTCACTGGTGACACTGTTTTAGATTTGCATTTTCTCCTTTGTGAGTTGTCTATTTTATTTTCTCCTGAAGTATAACGAACAGTGCTACAATTCGTACAGGCGGATGGTTCAACGGCTCTACACCTCACTCGGTGCTCATCCCAGTGACTATACTCTTTACCCCATTGTGTATTTCACCATCCCTCCATGCACCTCCCCTCTGGCAGCCACCAGTCTGTTCTCCATATTTAAGTCGACGTTTTTGTCTTTTTTGGTTTGTTCATCTGTTTTGTTTCTTACATTCCATATGCGAGCGAGATCATAAGGCATTGGTCTTTCTCGGTCCGACTTATCTCACTTAGCACTATGTGCTCTAGTCCATCCATGTGGTCGCAGACGGCAAGATCTCATTCTTTTTCATAGCTGAGTAATAGTCCATTGTGTACACACCACATCTTCTTTGCCCATTCATCTGTGGATGGGCACTTGGGCTGCTTCCCGATCTTGGATGTTGGAAATAATGCGGTAATAGACACAGGGTTGCCTCTATCTGGATCACATGTTCTGTTTTCAGTTTTTTTGAGGAACCTGCACACCAACTCCCACAGTGGCTACACCAATGTGCATTCCCACCAAATGTGCAGGAGGGTTCCTGTTTCTCCACATCCTCCCCAACACTTGTGACTTCCTGTCTTTTTAATTCTAGCCATTCCGACAGGTGTGAGGTGATATCTCACTGTGGTGTTGGTTTGCGTTCCCCTGAAAATGAGTGATGGTGAGCATCTTGTTGTGGGTCCGTTGGCACCGCTGTAGGCCCAGCCCTATTTTCCCCATAAGCCCTGTGGTTTCTATTGTGTGAGTCTGCACACTATGGAGGTTTCTAGGAACACATACATAGCATTACAACAGAACTGACTGTATATTAGATGAGGTATTATACGTAGAGTGTTGGGAACAGTGCTAGAGCACAGTAGCAACCATCGTCATCAATGTCCTCATCCCAGGCTTCACGGAGGCAAAGACCACAGCTTATGGGCCCTTGGGTAGCCCTCAGTGTATTAGAATTACGGATCATTCAATAAACATGTTTGGCTGATAGGTCAACAATCACATTTGGTATATCTTTGTAACACTGCCCTCAAGAGCTCTGATGTGCAACACTAGGGACAAATCATTCAGGCTCGGAAAGAAGCCTCTGGAAGGAGGCGTCCCCACTCATGTCCTGCAAGGGAGGGACTAACACTCTCACCACACCACCGTGCCCCCCACTGCCCTGCCCCTCCTACCTTTAAGAAGTCAAAGTCTTTGAGCATTTGGGCCACTTTCTCGGCATTCCTCCCTTCATTGAGGAAATCCAGCTCCAAAGGCAGGTTCTTCTTGGCTTCATCCACCAGCCACATGAACTCAAACTCTGGAAACAGCTGCTTCACAGCCAGGACAAGCACCTGAAATCCACCGAGGAGCCCATCAGTCAGACCACGGCACCCATCACGGGAGCTCCATTCCCCACCCTCCTGCCTGGACCTGGGCACTGACAAGTCCCCAGGCCTCGCCTGAAGCGAAACCTCCCTGCTTCCCGGGGGCCTATCCCCGTAGTTGAAATCCAAGATGAGAAAAGCCCAACAGCCACCAGCAGCGAGAACCCCCATCTCCGAGCATCCCGTGTGCCCAGTGCTGGGCCAAGCCCTTCCATTATTACTCCGCTCAGTCTTCACAACTCTTGGAGGTCTGTGGTATACCCTTATCCCCATTTTACAGATGAGGAAGTTGAGGCTCTGAGAGGTTACAGGATTGTCCCAAATTTTCCCAACAAGGAAGCACAGAGCCAGAATTCCACTTGAATCCACCCAGCCCCCAAACCCTTGCTCTATCTAGCTCACTTGCTGCTCCCAGACGTGCTCCTCCTAGTCCTGTTTACAGAGAGCAGGGAGGGCGCTCCAACTGTACGACGCTCTGTTCATTTCTTAAGCTGAAGGGTTGATACCCAAGCATTTATAATGTTATTTTCTATACTTTCCGCATGTCTAAAATATTGCTTGATAAAAAGTATATTGGAATAACAAAACAAGGCTGGATAAGGCAGCAAGAGTAAGAGATAAGGGATGTGACCCCTGGGATAAAAAGTTCAGGTTTCTGGCAATTTGGCCACATTGTGGATTCTTGAGTGAGGACACGATGGAAACCGGGATTTTAGTAGACCTATAGGGCACTTATCAATTTAATGATGTGAAATTAAATGTTCCTGGCAGAGAACAGGACCCTGGTGACATCTGCAGAACTTGCCATGACCCCCACCATGGGCTGGGACTCAGTTCTGAGGCCGCCCCACCCAGGGCTCTGGATTCAAGAGAATCTGGGAAGTTTGTGGCTGATGGCTCTGCAGTAGGTTAGGAGGGTGAGACCAGGAACACAGTAGGTGCATTTCCCCAAAAGAAACACAGAAAAGAACTCTCCTGTTCTACTATAAACCCTCCTCTCAGTGTTCAAAGTGACCATTCTTCCCAGAAATTCTTGATATGGATTATAGTCCCAGTTCTCTGAGAAAACCCACCTCCACCCTCTGGTTATGCCAGACAACAATGAGCCCGTGGGTTCACTGGTACCTAAAGACCTACCCCATCTTTTGTGGACTGAATGTTTGTATCCCCCACCCCCAAATTTAGTGCCAAAGCCCTAATCCCTAGGGTGATGGTGTTTGGGAGATGGGGCCTTGGGGAGGTATGTAGGTTTCAACGAGGTCAGGAAGGTGGGGCACCTATGATGGTTTTAGTGTCCTGGTCAGAAGAGGAAGAGACAGAGTGCTCTCTTCCACGTAGGAGCACAGAGAGAAGATAGCTCTCTTCAAGCCAGAAAGAAAGTCTTCACCAGGAACCAAACTGGCCAGCATCTTGTCCTTGGGCTTCCAGCCTCCAGAACTACAAAAAATAAACACCTGTTTTTGTTTTTGTTTTAAGAGAGAGTGTGAGAGCAAGTGGGAGGGGCAGAGAGAGAGGAAAGATCTTAAGCAGGCTCCACGCGCAGCACAGACCCCAAGGCCGGGCTTGATCTCACAACCCTGGGATCATGACATGAGGGACATGAGCCGAAATCAAGAGTAGGACCTTTAACCAACTGAGACACCCAGGTTTCCCTAAAAGTCTGTCATTTAAGCCACCCAATCTGCGGCATTTTGTTACAGCAGCCTGAACAGACGGAGAGGCCATCCCATCTACCCAGAAGGACCCACTGAGCCCCAGCTACGAGCCTGGTCTTGGGCTTCCTTATGCCGTGGTCTGTACGGTGCCCACCACTGGGACAGGCCCACGCAATATAAAAGAAAGAGATCTAAAGCAAGGCCATTAACTACAAGGTATTTATGGCTTTGTTTTTAAACCCTATGTCCTAGACGATGTACCAGATGCCACTCTAAAGGAATCATCACACAAGGTTATTATACTCCATTCCTATCAAAACCCTTTTTAATTACATTCAGCTGCAGTCTAATTTCTTTTAAGTCTTGTCTAGTCTTTCATGGGCTAGATCTGTGACCTTATGATAATTGATTTAGTTTATGTTTTGTTGCTGTTTGAGTCACACAAGCTGGGCGGGAAGCGTGGCAACAGCAAGGCCTGGGCAGCACATGTCGGGCCCCGGCAGTGGGGACCAGCAGCCCCCAAGGCATGGTGGCTCATCACCCTGCCCTCAGATGACCCTCAGCCGCCACCAAAGGGGAGGCAGGGCTGGTACATGGGAGACAGACTCCCTCGCCTGAGGCCAGGGCCAAGTGCACACCCAACATCTGAAAACAAGTGAATTCTACTCTCTGGGCTCTGGGTTCAGGGAGAAACCTCTTGGACATTTTGCTCCAGCCTTAATTCCAGAGGTTCTCATCCAGGAGGGGCAAGGGAGGGAACCACAGTGAGGCTTATCATTTGTTTAGTCGAGAATTCCTGATTCCCTTCCAGTTGACTACCCAGGGCCAGATGTGGGGAGACACAGGGAGCCCCTTGTACCCTAGTCGGATCTCTACCTGGGGATGGGGCTTCTGACCAAATGATATATCCTCATCGTTTAATATACGGTCACTATTATTTGTGAAATTTTAAACTATCATTGATATCCAAACAGCATTGAAAGTCACTTTCCAGATTTTTCTGTTCCTAATCAATTATATAGTAAGTCATTACTAGGACTATTGGTTATTATGAATACCTAATGCCATTAACATAAAAGCAGTCAAAGATTTGATTGATTATATGCTAATAACTAATTCATTACCCAAAATACTTTACAGTACCCACAAAGCTGATGTCTAAAGCACCGTGTGGGTAGTGGCTCAGTCACTCCCTTCGTTAACAGAGAATGAGAGGTTCTGGCAGAATGGATGTCAGTGGTTCACCACTTTCTAAAAGGATACCCTCCCTTTTTACAGGAAGTCTACCAATTTGAAAATATGATGCCAGCTATGAAGCCCAGAAAATGTACATAGTCACATCATCTTGTACATAATTCTGGGGGGTTACCAACCCCTTGAACTTCAAGGGAAGGGAAATGGGTCAGGTTCAGAGCCATCTGGTCCAAATCTAAAATGGTTTGGGCTGCTGCTGTTAGAGACTTTTCTTGGTTGAGGAGAATAAAACAAAACCATTTCACCTTCTGTTTTCATCGAATTCTCTTGCTAAGAGCCTGCCCTAAGTAGATTCATTTAAGTTATTCCTTTTTGACAACAGCTGCAGTCAACTAAAATAAAACAGGTGTTGTTATCAATTTGGCTTTTTGATTTTTCTCCCAAAATGTATCTTCTCCATAAAATTCTTGCAACAGCCAATGTTCCCACCAGTGCCTAGCACGTATTCTATACTCAGCAGATGTTTACTGAATATTCACGTGAATCACTGAGTGAATAAATGAAGGGAAAAAATGAACATTTCAGAGGGCCGGTCTTCTCCCCAGAGATGATTATATGTTCACATGTGTCTTGCTCAAATAAATTCAGTTTTTCTATTTCTGAGGTTGTGGCAGGGAAAGGGATTACCTCTGAATTTTCGGTGACCACAGTTTTGGAATGCCTGAGAATCTTCTACGTGATTTGAAATCTTGTAAGTCCATCAAGGCATGTTCAAAAATTAACATTTCCTTCAAGGTGGATTAATGAAAATATTTTCCAATGGGGTGATTGGCTCACAGGAGGAAAAATCAATTATGAGCCACACAGAAATATAAAGGAAAAAAACCTGAAAGTCACATAAAAGTTTGGAAACTCGTGACTGCTATTTATAATAATTTTTAAAAGGAAATTATCATTATTTAGTACCTACTTCAGACTGTGCTATGAGGCACTTTATAGACATGCATTCATTTAATCCTCTTCTTGCCCATTTTACAGAAAAAGAAACTGGTCCCAGGAGGTTAAAGCATTTCTCAAGGTCACGGAGTTTGTCATTTCAAATGCGGGACTTGGACCCAGGGTTTTCTCACTCCTTTCTTTGCGCAGCCCTGACTCATGCAACGCAACACAGGATAATACAATAGGAAGTGTGAGACAAGGCATAAAAAGAACCATTGTGGACTGTTAAAACTGCAACCGAAATAAGACTGACTGTTATTAAGTTATTATATCTTATAAAAGAAATAACGCTCTATGGGAAAACAGCACGCTAAACAGAATGCCTACACGGATCCGAACTGGTAAAAATGGATGTTCGACAAGGATCGAAAGTCAATTCAGAATGATGTAAACAGCTTGCCATTCGTGGGGCTTATCTTTATTCCGATAAGTTATTAAAGTGCACACTTTTTACGAAACAGAATTATAGGGTGAAGAGAAGCTTCCATGGGATAGTCTACATCTCTGGGTTTTTTTAATGTATTTTAGAAAATAAAATCAGCTGTTGGCGTCTGTGCCAACACAAACATTACTAGCCACCCACTGTTCAATCAACACATTCACAAAAGAAACAAGATGACAGACAAGCATGAGCTAAAAATGTTGTTCAAAAAAAGTCAACGACATGACCGTGACAAGCCTTTATTTTTAGAGACCCTTGGCATGGGCCAGATGATATCAAACAGTGGATCGGATTTGGTACTCAGACTGGAGTCCCACCCCCATGTGGGAGAGTGTCTTGGGGACAGGTGGCATGTGGAGAGCAGGAATTAGATGCTTTAGGGAGTGTCAGAGCAAGGGGGGGGATTCACCATCAATTCCAGAAGCTTACGAGGGAACAGAGAGTGATACGGAGTGGTGCTACTGGGACCGGGGGATTGTGGCTTTACCACCAGCACGCAGGTCCTCTGAGTCCTGCCGTGCCCTCTGACAGTGAGAATGGCAGTGAGATCCAGCCTGCTGAGCTCCCTGCTACTGTGGGCAAGGGTTGCTGCAAAGCCAGCCCGCCAGCAGACGAACAGACTCTGCCTTGTCAGTTCACCCCTTCCTGCTGAATCATTGTTCCAATCTCTGGGCCCAATTAGTCTGGCTCTGGACAGCCACTCAAATCAATAAGAGTCACTGGCCGTGCATCTAGAAGTAGAGTTGCCCCAACTATTAAAGGGACAATATCAGGTGATAATGACAAAGCTGAAAAACACACTTGGCTGTGCCTTTCTCTTTTGTGCAAAGTCACCAACACCATCAGGTACATCAAATCCCATTCACCGAGACTTGGCTCCCATCCTCTGGGCATCATTCAAAAGTCTATCCGAGAGACTGTCCCCTGCCCCAAGAGGAGTGCCAGGTTCTCAGGAGAAACAAAACACAAAGGTGGCATGTGCTAGTAGGTGCCAACCCAAAAGCCATTTCCCTCACTTCCTGGATAACAGAACCCCAATTCTGTGCATCTCTCATGTCCTTCAAGGAAGGCAGGTCTTAGCCTGAGAAGGTGAATCATGATCCATCTCCTGTCTCTCACCAAGACTGATTTATACTTGGGCATGTGGCCTACTTTTGGCCAATGAGAAATAAAGGAAATGCTATTGAGGGGCTCCTTTTTGATAAGGAATATGGTGGAAGAAACAGGCCCTCTTTGGCACTAGATGTTGTCTACTTGTAACAGCAGGAACTGCTGCAGCTGTTTTGGGACCGTGAGGAGCACTACTTGAGCAGAACAAACCAGACTAGAAGACAAAAGGAAACTGGGTTCTTAAAAACCATACTGAAGTGCTGGATCAGTCAACCTTGGAACAGCCAACACTACTTCTAGATGTCTGGAAATGTGACATAATAGAAGTTACTATTATTTACACCACTTTTAGTTGGATTCTTCTGGTACTTGAAGCCTATACCATCTTAATGGATATAACCTGTAGCAGTCCCCTACTTTCTCACTCTCAAAACCCTCACTCCCACACCTGACTTTACAGCAGGTATGTATGTGGATTTAAGCAGCTCACCTCTTCAACTGCAAACAGTCAAAGGTTACCCCCTATTAGTCACTCTCTCCTTAGTAGGAATCACTCTAGTCAGATCATCTTCCTCTCAAGACGATGCTGGGAGGCATCGCACAGTTGGAGGAGAGAGAGGGACAACAGTGGGCAGTGGGAGAGAGGCATGAGGACAGAAAGCACCTGCAGTGGTCATAAGAGAAGCACCAGAAAGCTATGCTTTTCCTCACCCTGTTCTCAAGCTGCTGGTGGCTAAGGTGGCCTTATGCCCCCCCCCCCCCCCACCGAAATCACCCTTCTCCTGCTAACACACATGAGAATCTTTCTGGGGTACTATTCTGGGTTAGCACTCAGGAACAAAATTATAAGACTCATTTCAAATATGAAATGAGATGAGCTTCCCAGTTAGGCTCCTCTTCGTTTACAGAGAAGGCTGAGCCAAGGAGGATGTTTCCCACCAGAGACCAAGCCCGGCGGTGCTGCTGTTAATGTTGATGGTACGTGGAGGTGGTGACCTCGGCCTCAGCTACGGTGCCTGACCCCTGTCCTCTGCACACGGCTGCCAGGCCATACTTCCCAAGGAAAGCGTCTGATGCTTATCTCCTGGAGGAAGACGCCAAATCTTTACGAGCGCTATCATTGCCATTGAGCTGCCGGCAGCCACTACTTAGGGAGTCAGCGCGTCTCTGCGTAGAGAAATGGTGTCGGCTGTTCTTCCAGCCCAAGTGGGCCCCGGTGGCACCGCTGGGGAGAGGCAGGTTGCTGCCCGACACAGGAGTGGCTGCTGGGTTTGAGGACACCCAGGGACGCTCCGAGACTCCCAGTTCACTCCCAACTGTGGCTGTTGCGTAGCTACTGACAGGTGCTCCAGAAAACTCGGGTTTCCAGAAGGAAGCCTGGTGCCACTCAGGAACCCCGCTGCCAAGCCCTGGTCAGCTCCCTTTCCCGTCACACGGAGCAGCTATTCCAAACCTTCACCCCCACCCCCGGCCTCCAATGCCACCTCCTACCCCCTCATTCTCAGCAGATGGTCTTGCCTCCTACTGCAGCGAAAAAAATAGGGCGATCAGGCTGGTTACAACTCAGCTGCCCACTTTCCCTCCGCCATCCTCCCTGCCCCCCACACTCATGTGCACGCGGCCTCACCACCTTGCTCCAGGCTCCAAACAAAGACTGACCGAGGCTAATGCTTCCACCCGGGTCCTTACAGCCCAATCCCTGGAGTCACCCTCAGGACCAAACCTGCCAGTTACTTCCCTCTCCTGGATCTCCAGCACCTCCCCCCAACCAATCCATGGCCACCCTCCCCCTCAGGGACAGCCTGCTCCTGTCCCCACCTCTGACCCTGAGCTTTGCTCTAAACAGCACACAGGACCCTCCTGACATCACCTGAGTGACACCTGAGTATTCTTATGTCAACCATCTCCATTCCCTGGGGCCTCAGTTTACTCCCACCCCCTCAACCCAGTCTCCTTGCTCGTCTGAAGGACTCTCAGTCACCAAATCCGAGAGGCCTTTTCCAGAGCTTTGTTAATTTTATCTACCATTTGACAACACGGAGTTAATTCTGGCAGACTGTATTTTCCCAAATGGCTGCAACAATACCTCCCATTCTGATGCTCTTCTAGAACCTGGTCACACCCCCATCAAGAAGGAGAGTACCTCCTGCCCCCCCGCCTTTAAACTAAAGGAGCCTCTGTGACTCTTCTTCTTGCCAACAGAGTAAGGAAGAAGTAGTGTTATGTGCCTGCCAAGGCAGGGTCATACCATGGTCATGTGCTTTCTGCCTTATTCTCATGGGACACTCACTCTTAGAACCCAGCTGCCATGCTGCAAGGAAGCCCCAACAGCTTCAGAGAGGCCTATCTGGGAGGACCCAAGCCCTGACCCCAGCCTCAGCTGAGCTGCCAGGGACGTGAATGAGCCACCTGGAAGTAGACCCTCCGGTTCCATCAGACCATCCAGGCGGCACCACACGAAATTCACGAGTCTCTGTACCAAGCCCTGCCCAGACTGCAGATTCAGGAGCAAAACACACAACTATTGGGGGCACCTGGGTAGTTCAGTTGGTTAAGTGTCTGCCTTCAGCTCAGGTCATGATCCTGGGGTTCTGGGATCGAGCCCTCTGTTGAACTCCCTGCTCAGTGGGGAGCTTGCTTCTCCCTCTCCCTCTGCCCCTCCTCCTGCTCCTGCTCCCTCTCTGGCTCTCTCTCTAGAATAAATAAAACCTTAAAACACACACACACACACACACAGGTTGTTTTAAGCTGCTTTGTTTTCTAGCTCTCTTCTTGAAGTTGTTTCCATGGAAGGTAGCAACACTGGTTCTCCTCCAATCTGTCTGGCCGTGACTTCTCCATATCTCCATTCCCCCAGGAGTTTAACTTCCTGGGCGTACTCCCCCCATGACAGTATTCCGCACAGCTCTCCCCTTGTCCTCTCCTTTACTCTTTGCCCCGCCCTTCCAAGTCACCTCAACTACTCCCCCAGACTCACCTACCCACTGTGAGTCCCCTTGCTGCTAAATCCCCACGTGTGGTTCCAGCCGGAATGGAGACCGCCAGAGCAAAGCCCAATCCAGTCTCCCGACGGCAGTACCCAAGCTCTCGTGGGGGCTCCATGGCCCACTCCACCCGGCTCTGGGAGCACCCTGACCCCACCACTCTCAAAAGGAACTGCATTTCCCATCTAGCCTTGGCCCAAGGGCAGCACTGGTGGGAAGCTGGCGGAGAGAGGGAGGTGGAAACCGGCTGCCTCACACAGCATCTGCAGCCCCGCCTCCCAGGTGAGGGGCTCTGAGGCTGTGATCCACCTGCCAAAGGACCCCCGCCCCCACCAGGGCCCGGCTCTACCAGGTGACCCCAGCTGCCAGCCCTAGGGAACCACCTCTTCTCCCTGTCCCTCCACCTTGAGGGTGGCAGTGGCTTCCAGCCGTTGGTAACTGTCTCACCCTCCCATCTGGCCTCTCTGCAATTCCATCCCGAGAGAGCCCCATCTTCTCTTTTAAATTCCGTCTGCTGGAAATACATAGCGTGATTTTGTTTCTTCCTAACTGGACCCCGACTGATACACTGGTGAAAGACACCCAAACCCAATCATGTAAGCCAGAAACCTACAATTTGTTTTACTCTCCTTCCATTCATTCCTACCATTATTTGCCTCCACCGCATGGAAAGCTGCTCACCACGTCCTGATGACTCCGCCCCTCGCTCATGCCTCCCCTTCACTCCCACGATACTGCCTGGGTCACATCATTATTGTTGGCTCAGACCGGTGCAGCAGCCCCTCCATTAGTCGCCCTGGCTACAGTCTTTCTGCCTTCCTATACATCCTCCAGACTGCCAACAGACTTTTGTCTCTCATGTACATCTGATCACGACATTCCCCTGATTTAAAATTCTCAAATGGTTCCCGGCTGGCTACAGGAGAGAATCAGATCTGCTTGGGTCCACAGAAGATCCGGATTTGCTGTGTATGCTGTTCTGTGCCTTGACCCGGGAGATCAGGGCCCTCTGTGTGGTCCCTACCTACCTTCCCAGCCCCCTCTGCAGCCACTCCCACCCATACCACCTGAACCAGCTCAATTCTTCTCCAAGCCCACCCTGTTCCTCTGAGACTGGACCTCCGCACAGGCTGGCTATCCTCTCCCTGCCCCGCCATCTCACAGGCCCCTCCGTGAAGCCCCGCCCCCAACACACCAGTCGAAGCACCATGCGCTGAGGGCCCCATGCAGACACCCCTTTGGCGGAGCTCACATCCCCACACCGTGGCTGTTGGTGTCCAGACCTGCCCTTCTATCGCCCTCGCCCCGCAAGGACGACAAGACGCCCTGGTTCGGATGCATCTTCTCTCTCTTCTATTTCCGCAAGTCTACACACTTATATACACTTACATGACCAATCAGCGAGCAGGGTACAGGAGGGAGCAAATCAGGCGGTGCACCTAAAGGAACAACTTCACTAGCAACCAATGCTGTTTACTTCCTCTTTGGGCGTTCCGCTTAGTCTCACGAGGCAATCCTAACCTGGCAACTAGCCAGGCGCCATCTTTTAATGGCGGAGGCCGCCCTGGCCAGGGGCCTACCTCTGACACCCTTCCACTAAACAGGGAATTCCCCCAGGGATGAAGATGGTGCCCCCTCACTCCCCCCACGACCCACCTAGCGCCTGGTGCAAAAGTGACCTTCCATGCATGTTCGGAGCTTAGTCAGGGTGAACTGAGGAAACAGACTATGAGTCCAGAGTGAGGAAAGAGAACAGGGGAAGGCAGCCCGCAGAGAAGGGGAGGGACACACTGGAAGGTGAAACGCCCGCCCTCCCGGGGCCAGGCTGTGGCCACCACCCAACCAGCACCCGCCTCACCCTCCCTTGCTCTGGGGACAGAACTAGAAAAGTCCAGAGATACAGTCTCCACCTGGGTTTCTCCCAGGAACATTTTTAGGTGGACAAGCAGCTTGTTCACTCAGAACAGGAGATAAGCAACATGGAATCTGGGTAAATGTTTCTATGGGATCTTCTGGTCATTTTTACATCCCTTGGTTCTCCACTTGCTTCCTTTTGTTACAATTTAACAAATTAAGATGTAACTTTTCTACCCCCAAGGAAATCACTTTTGGTTCATCTCATTTCTTCAACATCCACCTGAGGTCTCGTTGGCTCCAGCGGCTACACGTCATGCTCTGAGACCATCCCCAGACCGTTCCTAGGAACAAATCAAGACGAACTGATGTGCCCAGCCACAGGTCCCCCAGTCACAGCATTGTCAGGACACCTCCTTTGTCATGGTCTCGAGCTTCCCTCAGCCACTCTGCTGTTCAATGGGTCACACTCCACTCAGCTGCCTTGAACCAGTGTCCCTGGAGCCACCTAGTTTCCAGAGAAATATAAAGCGAGGACAAAGGAAGGGGCAGGCTCTCACCTCCATCAGGAGAATGTCCTTCGAGCTCTGAGACTGCACCTTTGGATGCTGGACCTTCACGGCCACGGTCCGCCCATCACGCAGCACCGCCTTGTGGACCTGGGCCAGAGAGGCGGCCCCCAGGGGGGTGTCGTCAAAGCTCACAAACAAATCATGGATCTGTCAAGAGTGGAGAGAGGACAGAGCAATTAAGATGACTCAGTTCAGTGAGAGGGGACGGGCCAGGCCAATAGATTTTCTGCTCTACCAGTTGTACGCCAACCCAATGCCTTGTGCGGGCTCTTTGCTGCCATGGAGATTCACAGCAGGCATACGGAGGGAGCGAGAGAGAAAACACATGCGGAGGGGTGTCCATATACGCATGCATGGGTGCCCTGAGCACCTCCATTCAAGGCCAAAGAAGTGTTGTCCAGAACGTTCAGAACTGAGGACCATCTGCTCATTTAGTTACGCAACACTGCACCCCAGGGCTGTTATGCAGGGACACGAAATCAAGAGTTAAAAGAACCCCGGCCCCAGACAGCCCAATACAGGGATCAGATACTCCAATCCACTAACATGGAAGAGCTCAAGGGACCCCAGTATGGAGGTTCCAAATGCAGTAGCCACCTCTTGTTCCTGCCTGAACAGCAGCTCAACACAGGTCCCCAAACCCACTCTCAGCCTGGCCAACTGGCAGAGACCCTAGGGCTACACACCCCAGCCTCGCTTTTGGTCCCCACCTGCAATGTCACCCAAAGGTGGCCTTGGGCAGACCCCTTGCCCTTCCTCTACAAAATGGAATATGTATTGCTCCTTTCTCTTCTGTCTTCTCTTCCTTTCTTCCTTCCCTCCTTCCCTTTTAAAAATGCCAAACCAAATTTTCCTGAAGGGAAAAAAGTCTTTGTGACTTGAGGGATCGCACCTACACGGTCCAGGTGGTAATATTTTACCAGATGGGAAAAAAAAAAAAACCCAAAAGCCTTTTGTAAAAATGTCCAAGGCTGAAATTCTGACCCTCCCCCCACTTTTTGAAATCCCTATACAGCTTTCCAATCCTAGAAGGTCCAGACATATTCTCTCTCCTTCTCTCTCTCTCACTCTCTCTCTCTCTCACACACACACACATGAATGTGTCCACACAGGATTAGTCCCGTGGTCCTCCTTCTCCCGTCCCCCAGGCTCTCACCCTGAGGCCCATCTATCCATGCCCCTACCTCCCCCAGGCCCCTTCTGCATCAGACACCCTCTCCTGCCCTGAGGCCCCCTCCTCTCCTTGGACTTCAGCCGTCAGACGACCCTCAGCCATCATCCCATTGCTCTGCTTACGAGGCTGCGCCGACACCTTGCTAATCTCCCTCATAAATCACTCCCTCCAGCCCTGTCATCATTTTCGTAGCTTTCACTACACTCCATCCCATTTATCAACATCCTTCAGAAGCCAAAGGTCCAAGCCACACGGGAGGGGCCCACACTTCTCTGTCTCGGAAGATGGGTACGGATTGGCTTCCCCAGCCTCCTTCTTCTTCACTGGGTTTTTATTTGGGCCCCTCCCCATGCCTACTTCTTCCCACCCTTCCCCAACCACACACTTGTCTTTTTCCTTCCCTCCTGAGTTCGAGGTTCCCTGAGGACCAGATTGTCCCCACATCAATCATCCTAGGTCTCTCCCTTTATCCTGGACTTGGGCTTGGCTTGGGAGAACAAAAGAACCACCATCCCTGTAGATCCCATTAGAACATCACCGTCAGGTGGGCAGAGATTTTTTGTCTGTCTTACTAGCTGCTGAATTCCCTGCGCTTAGAATAGCACCAGAGGGGCACCCGGGTGGCTCAGTCAGTTAAGCATCTGCCTTCGGCTTCGGTCATGATCCCAAGGTCCTGGGATCCAGCCCCGAGCCGGGCTTCTTGCTCGGTGGGGAGTCTGCTTCTACCTCTGGTGCTCTCCCTGCTCATACACACTAATAAATAAAATCTTAAAAAAAAAAAAAAAGAATAGCACCGGAACTACCTTGTGGCAAGTACATATCTGTTGAAAGACTGAATCCCTTGGAGAGGAACTGAATCAACTCTTTCTTCCTTTTCAAGGATGGACCTTCCGGCTCCCACACCCTTCCTAGTCTAAAGGCCCCCAATGTAAAAGCACATGTCCTGTGTGGGATTTACCCAGGTGGACTCTACCCATTACACCAGAGTGGGTGTGAGACCCCAGCCTGGCCAATCAGAAACTTGAATACCCTGGGTCACACTGATGGGTTCAGAGATGTACATGCCACCCAACTGATCTAATCAGACTCAACTGTTTCACTTTTGTTTGAACTGTGGGAGAAAAGATTCTTTCTCTCTGCTGAACTTGAAGGTAAAAGTTGAAGTCTAGAGCTACTAGGAATCCCAGGGTAGCAACAAAGAGGAAAGCAGAGCCAAGAGATAGAGAAAATCTTGGTCAGCAAGGTTGGGCCCCTTGATCTAGCCATGCCTGAAGACGCACCCTATACTTCCCTTTTTTGCTTAAGTCAGTTTGAGTTGTTTTCTGTCACACAAGGATGAAGGGGCTCTGACTGAGAGTTCTCAGGCCCCATCTGGGTTAGACGAAAGAAACATAGGCATGGTGCCAGGCACCCCCAAGAGGCTCAATAAGTGTGAGTTCCTTTCCCTCCCCTCGCCCCTCCCCTCAGTGCCCTCCTGCTGGGACAGGGATCCAGGAATAGAAGGGAGGTAGACTTCAGCAACATTCCAAGCCATTACGTAATGAAATGAGCAAGAACTGCCTTTAGAAACCCTCTGGTTGTTCCTGAAGGAGCACCAAGGAGAATGCTTTCTGGAGCAGATCTGCAAACTCAGACCTTCCCAGACAGCTGGAATGGCCCCCTCTGCCCACTGCAAAAGGACTTGGGGGGTCACTTGACTCTACTCCTCACCCCAAGCCTCCACGTGGCTCCCTGGGAACACTGGCTCGTTTCCTAAGAAGGACAGCCAGGCTTCAAACCAGTGTCATTGCAGGAACGTTGCAGAGTCATTGCAACTGAAGAGTGACATGGCATCACTAGGGCTGTGTGGCAAGAACAGCTGCCAGGAGCACTCCAGGGAGAGGTGAAGGAAGGAAAGGGCTGAGGCAAGCATTTCCCCATCTCCTGGGTAAGAGGAAGCCCGGTCTGCCATATCCCCGGGGACTGAGAAGGGGGCCTCCCACCATTCCCTGTCTCCACCAGAGCAGGCAGGGGGTCTGGAGCTCAGCCCAGGTGCCAACACAGCACCCTGAAAGAGGCCCCAGCTGTGAGGACCTGCCAGCTAATCCCAGCTTGACCAGTGGCAGCAAAGAGAGGCATGGGAAATGCACCACCCAATCTGCACAGGGAACCTCTTGGGCAGATTCCCCACCCCACCCCTGCCCACCCACCACCTCCCCAGGGCCCCTGCAGCCATCCTTTCCCCTCTATCAGGAAGCAAGTCACACCCCCACACCCTCCTGTGCTTACACACACACACACACACACACACACACACACACAAATAATTGATTGCTAGTGAATGTTCCTAGCTGGCTTATAAAAAAGGTAATTAAAGATTGGTGCTGCAGCCTGTAATTAAATATGAATAAAGTATCTCTAAATGGAACCTTGATTCAAAGTGCTCAGTGGAAGTACTTTACGCTGATAGATAGTAAGGAAAAATAGACCCTGTCCCGAAAGCAGAATTATACCCCCCGTGCAGCTGACACCAACGCTGCCCCTCCCCTCGGGCCCCAACCCCCAGCCCTCTGAGCAGAAAGCCATTAGCAGAAACCAACTGCAGCACGGGCAGCAATTAGATTCAAGCAGGGCCCTCGGCTGCCTCCAGTCGCTCGCAGAAACCTGTCTCCCCTTCTAAGCCTGTCTTTCCCCCGTTCCTCTTTTTTTCCTCTGGGTCTGGCGACAAAATCAATTAAGTAAAACAGCTGCATTTTAAAATGACTGGTTATGTGCTTTTTAATTACTGTCGGCCCATGATTCAAATATATCGATGTCCCTGTCTAGAAAAGGAAAAATAATCAGGAAAAAAGTTTCTCTAGCTCTGTATGGTCTGGTTTTTCAGGGTGTGTCTATGTTTGCGTGTGTGTGTGCGCACGCACGCGCATGTGTGTAAAAGTGGGAGGTGGTGTTTGTTTTTTTATGAGCAGAAAACATCAGGAGGGCAAGAAGAAATGTGTCACACACACGCACACACCCCACGGCTCAGGTTAAGACCAGCAGGCTGGCATCAGCTGGGGCCCAGGAAACCTAGACCACGTGATTTTAGAGCCAGATACAGGGCCAAGAGGAAGAAGCTCCAGAAAATTAGCTCTACAGCTTCCCACGAAGCCAGTTTTCTGGTCAATGTTTCCAAAAGGCCACACTGGGCAGCCAAGCACTGGCCAGGGTCCTCGTTTCACCCAAAATAATGTAATGGGAAGTCAGGATCTTCTGTAAAAGCCATAATATGACTCCTGGAAGGAGTTTCACTAAGTCTCTCCATCCGCCAGCCAGCCTCAGGCCCCTCACCAGCCCCAGGAAGAGAGATGTCCTGGATTTTCCAAGATGGCCCAATTTCAAATATTCCATCCCGCTGTCCCCAGAGTAATGCACATCAGACTTCTGGATATACTCTGGATATATCTTCTGGATATACTCCCTCAAATATCCTTGACATAAGATGATGCCAACAAATCTGACAAACCCAGAACTGGATGGCTGCAGATGAACAGATAGGAGCTTGCCTCAAAACAGGCAAGTCCAGGCCTAGCTGCCAAGGCCAGGCAGTTCCCACTTAGGAGCTGGGAAGACAGCCCAGGGCACCTGGGGCAGGTTACCATGGCATCAGCAGCAAACAACACCTGGCTCTTGAGGTCTAGAGATGCCCCTGTCCCCACGCCTGGCTGGCGGGGGCGGGGGAGGGGGGCCTTCAGCCATCCACCACAGTCTGATGGGGAGAGCGACAAGTCCCCGTATTAATGGAGTAGCTGGAGTGAACCTGCCCCACTCCCCACCCCCAGCCTGAAGCTGATAAGATAGCTCCAGCCTCCTAGGACTCTGCAAAGTCCGGACTGCCTGCCTTGAGCAGAAAACCCACCATCACTTCCCATATGCCTCTGCTGGAAATCCACCCCTTCCTCCCAGCACCGTTTTGCAGGGACCTGCCGCTGGCACCCCTCCATCTCACCGTCACCTCGCCAGCTGCTATCTCACTTAGCTGCAATTCCTGCTCCTTCCATTTAAACATGCCTGGTTTTGCATCCCACCTGTTCAGGGTCATTCCTGCTCCTTCTAAGAAACACCTGACACTGACAGCAACTAGGTGACCCATGCCCTCTCATCCCTCCTGCAGCCGCTTTAAAATATATCCACAGGTGCTTACATACCCCTCCCTTTGTGAGGTGCAGCCCACTGCCCACCTGAGTGTGAGCTAGAGCCATGACCGCAGCACAAAGAGGAAGTTAGGGCATGCCTTCCGAGACGTCACTGTGACACCTTCCTGTCCTCTCCCGGAGAGCGCACTCCCGCAGCAGTGAGCCACCATGCCAATAGGACACTCAAGCAGTGCACGGAGAGGTCCAGGGATGAGGAAGCAAGGCCTTCTGCCCACAGTGAATCATCTTGGAGGCAGAGTCTCCTCCCCCACTCAGGCCTTCGAATGACTGCAGCCCCCTGCCCGGAGCTTGACTCCACCCTCACAGAGACGGAGCCAGAACCACCCAGGAAGGCATGCCCACATTCCTGGCCCACAGAAACTGTACTGTGTCAAGTGCTTATTGTTTGCAGGTAATCTGCTCTGCAGCAACAGCTAACTACTACACCCCACGCACACCCATGCCAGACATCACTAATTGATCACAGCATTTGTTTCTGCTGTGGGCCCAGATGCTGCCTCAGCATCTCTCCCCACACAGTGCTCTGGGCTGCCACTACCAACTGCCCAGAGTTAATACAGGAAATGAAACCGATCTGCCACTCCGTAGCTCAAGTCCAGTCAGCAAACACGTACCTGCAGGCCTGCCACATGACAGAAACCATGCTGGGTACATGGGCCAACAACACAGACATCATCTCTGGCCATGAGGAGACCGCCATCCAGAAAATAAGGTAACCGCCTCTAGAAAACATACTTGCATTTTAACAGGGCCTGCTGGCGACAGTGCCCCCCCAACCCAGTGCCAATTCACCCAACCCTGGTGGGACTTTCTGGCAAGATCAGAAGAAGAGACCTCCCATATCATGATGTAGACCCTGGGAAGTCGTGGGGGGTGGGGGGACCAAGGCACCCAAGTGTCTCTTTGTCCCCACTCAACAGGTGCCCTGCCTCAAGGTGGGACTACCCCACCTCCGGTTTCCCACACAGAGCAATTTATTATAATACAGATAATAATGAGAATAATTATTAATTAACAGAGTCCCTGTCTTCCATAGAATCTGTGTTCTCTCTGGGGTTCTGGAAGATCAAACTATTCGTTCTGCAGAGCCACTAGCTATTGCTATTGCCTAGCTGGGAAGAAAGAACGAAGGGCCAGCAGCAAAACCTGAGGCCTTTCTTGACAAGGGTCAACCACAGAAATTATAAAATAGTGCCGCTCTCTAAATTTGCACGAGGAGGCTGGCATAAGCCTCAGCTGTTACCAATGTGCTAAGAGCCTCTAGGTACAGGATAATCACGCGCCTGGCTCTGTCAAGGGCATCACGGTTCAGACTGAGTGTCCTTCCTCCCACAGTACAGTGACCAGCGACTGGCAGAGAAGCAAGAAGCCAGGAGCAGTCACACCCCAAAGCCGTGGGTGTATTCCCTGAGAATGCCCACCAGCTGGCCAGCACAGTAGGACCTGAGAAATAGGGCATGGTAATTCCAGTGCCAGGTCTGGGTCAGATTTCCCAGGCTCAGATTTTGGTTCCATGCTGTGCTGGCTTGGTCAGTTACCAAGACGATGACCCATCTGTGCCTCAGCTTCCTCATCTGTAAAATGGGAATTCTAATCCCTACCTCACAGAGTCATCATATTAAATAACACACATGAAGTGTCTAGAATATGGCCTATGAAAGAGCCCTGATAATTCTGGCAGGAATACTGGATGCCCATTTAATGCCTCCATAAAGAGGACAGAGTGGTATAATAAAAAGAGCACTGGACGAAGAGCCAGCAATTCTAGGCTCTCAGTTCTATTCTGTCCTTGAGTAAAAGCCACCGTATTCCTTTCTCCTCCAATCTATCCTCCACAGGTAGCTAAAGTGAGTCTTCCAAACATAAACTGGTCATGTCATTTCTCTCCGTTTAAACCACTTTTTAAACCACTCAGCCTACCAGAGCCAAAATCCTTAACCCAAGCCACCGAGTCTGATCCTGCTCCATCTCCCCCTTCAAATCACAGAGCAACGATTACCTCCTCAGGAGGAGGAGGTAATACGTGTATGTCCTCAGAATTCAGGGTGCTCTTCTGGAGAGCAAGGAACACAGCTGCACTCTGCCCTGACTTATATTTGCTGGATCTCCCTTTTCCCTTCTAAATGACAGACTTTTTCCATTTTTGCTCAGCACTGTATGCAAGGCCCCTGGCACATCACTGGTACTCAGTAAGTATTTCTTAGTGAATGAGTGAGGTTCAATTTTCCCTAACCTCTTCCTGGTGAGAGGACGTTGGGCCTTCCAGATGATTCGGAGGAGTGAACGCACTTCCCAGAGGTGGCTACAGTTCCTTCAGGGTAGCTGAGGGAACCTGGCGGGTGCTGGGCACTTCGAGACTTGCAGTTGGAAGGACTCTATGGAAATGTTGTGATAATAATGATTAATAAAAAGCAGATAAACACCCAGTGTGGTTGGCCAGCCTGGGAAGCCATCCATTAGATCTGTCACTCATTAGAGGTGGGGGTGGAGGCAATCCAATCAGATCTCCTCAGCTTAAGCAAACCTTCTGTAAATTGTAGGCTGCAGGCACTGACATTTGATAAATTATTCTTCATAATCCACCGTTGGCTGTCATAAATCTAATCTTTCAACATCCCCATCTTAATAACTTGTACAGCCTCCCTGGGTGACGTGTCTCTGTCTCTGCCTGTGACAGAGATCTCCGGGATAGAAGAAATTGTGCGGAATGAGGTGCAGTATGAAGCCAGGATGCCTCACAAGCCAGGACCTGGCCTACGTAGGTTATCTGTGGGGTGATCACCGTGTAGAAGCAGTGAGCCATCCTTGGAACCATGGGGTGCCTGAGAGCCAGTGCTTACCCCCCAGCACATGAGTGAGAGACAGGTGGGGCCAGGAGCTCCGTCCCCTCTCTATGGCAACCTACCTAGGTGAGAACTTAGTACCTCTTCCTTGAACTTGAGTTTGGTTTGGTATAAGGGATGTCAGGACATCTTTGCTCAACAGAGACTAAATGCTCAACCGAACATACTTTCTTACAGCTGCATACTGTTTGTCGCCCTCAAAGTGCTCCTAAGTGCTCTCGGCCTTCTTGAGGTTGGACAGAGGAGATACAACAGCCTCCACTTTGTAGAGAAGAGCACGTTCGCTAAATGCCACTCGTTTATTCATCCATCCAGTGCTTATGTGACTAATATAAGCAAGGCACTGTGCTAGTCACCAGGGCCTCAGTGGGGCCTGGGTCCAAATCAGGTTCAGCTACCCCCGCTCTGGAGTCACCACTGGAAATTGAAGTCCAGTGGCAAGACAGGCATTAATCAAGTAATCAAAGGAAAAGGTAAATGGCCAACTTTGATACATGATATGAAGGGAGAAGTAGCTGATACCGTAAGAGCCTGTGTTCAGAGGATTAAACCTGGTCAGGGAGCACTTCTTGGAGGAGGTGACAAAGAACTGAGATCTGAAGAGGCAGTGAACCAGATGAAGGAAGGAGGAGACATCTAGGCAGCGGGAAGGGCTTGTGGAAACCATACGCAAGGGGAACAAGACACAGGGAAGTGAGAGCCAGAAAGAAGATGGCCAACAACTCCCACCCCAGAATCCAGGCTGAGTTGGGCCCTCCAGATCTCCCCCTGGGGGAGGAGTCCTCACCTGCAGCTCGTGCCCATGGCGGGGCTGTGCGGGTGGGGGGGAAGCCCGGCCACGGTGGCGCACACACGTCTCAGAAGGCGCCCTTGCTTACGGCGGCACCATTTCCTGTCAGGATAGACTTCCCTAGCCTTGGGACAGGTGGCAAAATGTCACACGGCAAATGAGCCTAAGCTATGTTCCTATGCCCCGGAGCCCCAAATCCGAGGGCTCAGGTACCCAAGCCCTGGCGATCTTCCTAGAACACCCAAGTAAGAAGTTTTCCAGATTCGCTTTGCATGTAACAGAAGCAGCGCCCAGAGATTTTTAAAGGGGGCAAACCCAGACCTTCAGGATCTACAGGGAAGAGAAAGTCTAAATTCTGAGGTCATTACATGCACGCCTGGCTGACCTGGCAAAGCGAGGGGGGGTAAAGAACACCAGCTCTGGTGTGAGCAGCCCTACCTGCCGACAGGCAGCCGTGCGGCTTGGGTCCATTAACTTCTGCAAGATGGGAGTGATGATAACAACACTCATTTTGCAAGGGTGCTTTCCTAAGTGTTAAAGGGTATTAGGCATCTAGAGCAGGGGGCAGCAAGCGATGGCCCTTGGGCCAAAACCAGGCCCATGCCTGTTTTTGTATACAGCCCACCAGCTAAGAATACTTTTTTGACATTTTAAATGTTTGGAAAAAAACCAAAAGAACAGTATTTTCTGATACATGAATACTACATGAAATTCAACGTCAGTGTCCCTGAATGAACTTTCACTGGGACACAACCCACCCATTCATCACACGTCTGTGGCTTCTCCCACGTTGGCACAGCAGAGGTAAGCAGCTGTGACAGTGACTGGTTGGCCCAAAAAACCTCAAATATTTACCAGCTGGCCCAATGGTGGGTAGAGAGATGGCCCCCCAAAGATGTCTATGTCCCAGTCCTCAAAGGCGACCCAGAGGGGGAGAGCAGCCTGGAGGACTATCTGGCCCAAGGGAATCACCCGGTCCTTGTAAGAGGGAGACAGGAGGGTCAGAATGGGAGCAGCAAGTATGACAGAGGGAGGCAAGGTGAAAGAATGAGAGAGAGAGAGACTGAAAGACGCCACGAGGCTGGCTGGGACGAGGAGGACAGGGCCACACGCTGAGGAACGCGGGCAGCCTCCAGAAGCCGGACAAGGCAAGAGACTCTCCCCGAGAGCTGCTGGAAGGAATGCAGCCCAGCCAACCCTTGAATTTGAGGTTTTCTGGCCCACAGAACAGGAAGATTATAACTCTCTTGTCTGAGGCCACTATCTTGTCTGAGGCCACTAAAGCCGTGCTCTTTGTCACAGCAGGGCTAGGACCCGAACCCAGGCCTCCACGAGGAAGAAGCCTGCTGACCGCTGATGCGGAGCACGAGCGTATCACTCTCAGGATGGGTCTGTTTCATTCTTTCGCTGCATTTCCCAGGGCAATGTTGAGGCTAGAGGGCTGGGGAGCGGACGGGGGCTGCACGCACAGTGTGCAAACATGGGTCACGTGAGAACCCCAAGCCACGGCACCAGGAAGGCACATCACAGTTCTGGTTCCGTGCCAGGTGATGAGACCGAGAACCAGTCCCGCCTGTGCAGGTGTCCTCCACTCCCCCGGCGGCCTCTTACACGGTATTCCTTCCCAGGCCCCAGGTCAAATCCTAAAACCAGCCTCTTCCCAAGAAGCTCAGTTTCCTTTACGACCTCACACAAAACCACCAGTCATCGGCTCACACAGCAAAGATGGGAGAGCAGTAGGGTCCCCAGGGAGACATAGTCCTGTGATGGTCATTTGCAGGAGGTGCTCCAGCTATGGGAGGAACAGCCTCCCCTATAAGCCTGGCTGTGGGGACAATCATACTCTCTCTCTCTCTCTCAGAACTCTCCTTAGATCAGGGTGCTGAGGACTTTTTTTTTTTAATGTCTGGAAACCAGGAACCCAATGCCAGACTCAGCCTCTCAATGCCAAACCCCAAACTGCTCAGTCCCACATAGACTCTCCATCTCTCTGACCACTGACTCTAAAGAGAAAGGGGTCCACTGGGCAAAGCCCAGCCCCTCAGAAAAAGCATTCCCGGGGCGCCTGGGTGGCTCAGTGGGTTGGGCCGCTGCCTTCTGCTCAGGTCATGATCTCAGGGTCCTGGGATCGAGTCCCGCATTGGGCTCTCTGCTCGGCAGGGAGCCTGCTTCCTCCTCTCTCTCTCTCTCTGCCTGCCTCTCTGCCTACTTGTGATCTCTCTCTCTGTCAAATAAATAAATAAATAAAATCTTTAAAAAAAGAAAAGAAAAGAAAAGAAAAAGCATTCCCCAAACTGCCAGTGGGGTGAGCAGCTCATGCAACCCCACCAGCCCCCTCAGCACCATGTCTATTCTCGGGGGACCCTCACTGATCATGCCAGCGTCCTGGGAGCCAAGTGTTCCCTGCCCTTCCCTCCCCCACAGACCCTCCCACTTGTCCAGATGAACACAAGTGCCTGGTAACTGTCTCCAGGTCCCAGCCCTGGTCCCTGTGCAGGCCACTGTGGATGGTGCCACTCTCTCCAGAGAGCCCAACACTGGCTGCTGAACTTGGGCCCCCGGGTGAGCCCAATGCACATCTCCAGCTGCATCTTCCAGCATCTCTCTACCTGCTACCACCACTCCCTTCTGTCCCCAGATGGATCCATGCTCTTTCCCACCTGAGGCCTCTGCATTCTGTTCCCTCTGCCTCCTTCTCCTAACCCTTCCTGGTCTCAGTTTAATCACCACTTAGCCCTCAGAAAGACCCCCCCCCTCCAGCCTTCTAAACGCAGAGCACCCTCTACTTTTCCCTTGTGGCATTTATCATGGGTGTTTTTACATTTTTATTCTTCTGGTCACTTGTGTAACATCCTGCCATTCCCCTACAATTCGATCAAAGACTGCGGTGGCAGCTTGTCCAGCTACATAACCCCTGGCACGCACATGACCGAAGTCCAACAAACATGGGCTGAGCCAATAAATAAACAGACAAATGACTCGTGATGTCCAATAGGACAAGATGTAAAGGGTCCAAAATCACACCTGCGGGACAGCCAAGCCGTTCAAGTTGAGCCCCTGCCCTCACCTGGCCCAGGGCCCCATGTTCCCAGACCCATCCCTGGGCCCAGGCAGCACAGGCCCCCTCCAGTCTCTCCAGGGTCAGGCACAGCCCCCAACCTGCGCCCGAGGTGATGCCCACCAGAGACCACGTCCTCAGCTCAGGCCATTCCTCCTGTCCAAGATGCCCTCTCTAGGCCCTTCAGCTTGTTCTCCTTTTGACAGCACTCAAGTCCTGCTCAGGTTTTGCCTTCTCCAGAAGACTCCAAATCCCCCCTCTCTATGACCCTACTGTGGATTCCGAGAGCACCTGAGAGCTGTAGCTGAAACCACAGATGACTCTCTCATCTCGTCCTGACCTCTTGTTGAGCTGTCTCTAGCTCTTTCTGTCCCTAAACCAAAGCTGCCCAGGAGTCAGAGTTGTGGGGCAAGTCAGTGACTCAACTAAAGTGGCCAAGTTCTGCATTCTGAGTGAGGGAACTAGGGTTCGCGTCCCACCTCTGCCATTACCAGCCCCGTGACCTTAGGGAAGTTGCTTCCGTTTCTCTGGGTCTAAATTCCTCACTTGGTAAAGGGAGGTGTTAGAGTCCTTGGTCCCTGGGAGCCTTCCTAATTCTATGATTCTGTAACTCTTAACTTTCCATTCTGTACTCCTATGACAGTGCCCCAGCCCACACCAGCCTCCCTACACACACACACACACACACACACACACACACACACACACCCAAGTCTGGCTCCCCACCCAGCGTTGGCTTACCCTTCCCGGTGACACAGGCGCACAAACAAGGAGACACCACCAAAGTGGCACAGGCCGGGCCACAGAGCAGGGCCTCCCCCAGCAGAAACCACCACGGGAACCCAGCCTGGGACACGGGCCGGCTCCTCCAGCCCCATGAATAAAGAAGCAGGCACAGCTGGCCTATTCATAATCAGCATAAAAAATTGATTAGCCCTTTCCAGATTAAACATTATTGTTCCAACGATGAACATAAATCAGCCCGACGTGGCTGGCTTGCTTCTCTCTGCTGCCAAGGAGCTGCAGCAGGTAGACCACACGTGGGGACCTGGACCCGGCGGAGAGAGAGGACTCCTCCCTGCAGAAAGGCCCAGCTCTCAGAAGGTAGTCGGGAGGGCAGACTGCCCCTCATCCCCATCACTAGCCCCCTACCTGCGAGCACAGAGGGGCGGCATCTTTTCCAGAGGTGAGAAGGAGGAGAAGAGCCAACCGACCTCGCCACGTGCTTCTTCGAGCACTTCCTCAGCCGTGTGACTGGCCCTTGAGGCAACAAAGATCCAGAGCCGGGCCGGGGCCAAAGGCAAGATGGTGGGCTGATGCATTGTTAGGGGAAAGAGTGCGGCCCTTGGGTGCACACTGGGTCTCTCAGGCCCTTCCTGTCCCACACGTCCTACAGCAGCCTGTGGGACTCGAGCGTGCTATGTCTCTACAGTCAGGTAACACTCAGGTTCGGTTCCAGCTGAGCTGCTGTCCTACTGTGTGATCCTGAGTAAGTTATTTAGCGTTACAGCTGAGTAAGCTGTGACTGGGGAAAACCAGGAAAGGACACCTAACTCACCTCAATTTGTGAGGACTAAAACGAGGATGTGATGCTTGCTTCGGCAGCACATATACTAAAACAAGGATGTGTATTTGAAAACATCTAACGCATCCCAGGGAAGGACAAAACAATAGGCAGTTCCTTGACCTGCAGGGGTTCCCCATCTGTCTGTCCCACCTCCCACTTGGGAATGCCGGGAGAAGCCATAAACTGCTAGGACAGGAAACCTGGGGAAAGGCCCAGGGCTCCTTCCAGAGAGCAAGAGAACATGAGGCTTAGGACCTTGTAATCTGCAGTCAGCCCTGGTTTTGCTCCCGACTCAACCTCCTATCTCTGTGCAACCTCAGACACGTGTCACAACCTCTCTGGCCTTGACTTGGATGCTAGTACTGCGCCACACGGCAGCTCTGGGGATTATAGGGGGCACCATTGCGCCACACCTGCCGCACCCATCCATCCCTTCAGATCTTTCCCCTGCTGCCTCCTGCAACATCAGCATTTTCGTCTGCTCCCAGGGGGGCTCTTTCTCCATCTGGAGAAATTCGCAGCCCTCAGGAGCTACCATCTCTGTGAAGGTAGGAAGCTGGTGTATAAACACCCAACCTTCTCCCTTGGCCCTTGGAATGATTTTTTTTTTTTTAAGATTTTTTTTTTTAAAGGTTTTATTTATTTGACAGACAGAGATCACAAGTGGGCAGAGAGAGGAGGAAGCAGGCTCCCCAAGGTGCAGAGGGCCCAATGCAGGGCTCAATCCCAGGATCCTGAGACCATGACCTGAGCCAAAGGCAGAGGCTTTCTGGGTTGGATGATTTTAAAGTGAGTGTTGGACACTAGTTCCCTGTGTCCCTATGGCGGGAGCGGGTTTAAGGCCCTTCTCTTCCTGAACCACGCTCCCACTTCCCTCCTGGCTGCCCCTGAGCTTCCCACAAAACCACTCCCACCAGAATCCTGTCCTTGGAGTCGTCTCCTGGGAGTGCCCGGCCGGGATGAGCACCTCCCACGTGGTTAGCATCCCGCTAAGGTCGGCGATCATGTTCCCTCTTAGACACTGTGGGATCCGGGACTCCAAACCATTGCTTCTGCCCCAACCGTCACCAGTAAAGAAAGAACATCCTCTGGCTCACCTGGACATGGGAAGAAGCCATCGGAGCCCCAGCAATCACACCCACCCTGCCCACGCTGCCCACCCCAACCCTGAGCAGTCTGCAAGAAGAGACCCACCCCTCCCCTTACGGGAGGGAAGGCATGCCATGAGTTCATGCAAGGAGAAGATAAGGACCCCACCCGTGGTTGACTTGGCAGTCCCAAGGGCAGAGGGCCAGCTGTCAGGGCCACTCCTTCTAGAGCAGTGGCTGTGGCTCTCCATCTCTGACTTGTCGCCTCCTGACCCCACTGCCCAGTCAGGTACACTCACTCTGAGTGCCACTCTGAGTGCCAACCCAGGCAGCGGTGAGAAAAGCTGGCCACGCCCCAGCTCCAGGAAACAGCACAAATAGGCTCAAAAGAAAGAGTTCACCTTGACCAGATGTGGAAGAAGGAAAGAGCCTCCTGGCACGGCTCCTGCCTTGCACCCCTCCAGCTGTCCTGCACTGTTGGCGGACTCTGCCCAAAAATCAGCCGCAGAGGCCCACGCACACATACACACGCACACACACACACACACGTGTGCATGCACACACATATACAGACACTATCAGCTGATCAGACTGAACACAGTTCTAAGATCTGGGGCCCATGGTGACGCCCTAAAGCCTGCACATCAAGATCCAGTGCTACAACCCTACCCCCACTGTCTCGCCCTCCAGAAACCAGGCTATCCTCGGGGGCGGCAGCTGCACAGTGGGAGGGGTGAGGGCTCAGGCAACAGTGCTCAAAGCGGGGGCTCTGCCTCTTCTAGCTAGGAGACGGAGGCTGCTGCTTAACCTACCAGAGCCCCAGCTTCCTCATTTGGAAAACTGGAAGGGTAAAATCTACCAACCTGTCGAGTTATTGTAACCATTAGAAACAATATCTATAAAACAGACAGCCACTGTGTGTACTACCTGGCAAGTACCAAACAGAAAGTCTCCTGCCATTATCATCTGAGGACATGAACATCTTTTAGGCTACGTTCTGCCCTACTGCTTCCCACCCCACCCCACCTGTCACCTTGGGGTTTAAATGAGAAGGATGGTATCTTCTGACAGACCCCACCTTCTCCGGCCTCCATGAGTGGCCAGGGATGTGTGTATTTCCCAGGGCGACTATAACAAATCACCACGAACAGGTGCTTAAAACAACAGAAATGTATTGACTCCCTGTTCTTGGGGCTAGCCATCTGAAATCAAGGTGCTGGTGGGCCTGCATCCCCTCTGCAGGCCCCAGGGAGGAGCCTTCCCGGCTCTTCCTAACTCCCAGCGGCTGCCAGCGATCTTGGCATCTCCTCGGTTTGCAGTGGCATCCCATCTCTACTGCCGCCGCCGCATGGCTCCCTCGCAAGGCCACCAGTGGCCGGATGTAGGGTCCACCCCAATGCACTATCAATTTAAGTTACCGAATTACAGCTGCAAATACCTCATTTCATATTCTCAGGTTCTAGGAAGACAGGAATGAGGTGGAGGAGTGTGGGGGGACACCATTCCACCCAGCACAACCCTTGACTTAGGCTCAGTTGGGCAGAGTCCTGATCCAGAATTTCGTAAAAGGAAAGTGGAGTGTTTGGGACAGGAAGGAGGGTAAGACCCTGCTTGGGGCAAGCCCGGGAAAAGGTGAGGCTGAGCGCTGCCGGGGGCAGCAGCCCACAGAGGAAACCAGCTGTGAATAGAGCCGGCCTGCAGGAAGAACATGAGAGACAGAGAGGAATCCTAGAAGAGCACCCCAAAAGGCCCACTCAGCCCCATGCCTGCCCAAAGCATAGTCACAGGACACAATATGTCAGTCCTCTTGCCTCAGCTGGTTCCCAGCAAAAGCGCTCATGCCCTCACCGAAGCCAGCTTGAACTGTGGCCCCCAAATATTCACAGGTTGGGGTCCTAACTTCCAGGACCTGACTTTCGGAATGTGACCTTACTTGGAAACAGTGTCACTGCAGACGCAATTAGTTAAGATGAGGTCACCCTGGCATGGGGGGTGGGGGGCGCTAAGCCAATATGACAGTGTCCTTAAGAAAGGGGGCAACTTGGACACAGAAACAGACACACACACAGGAAGCACACTGGATGAGCATGAAGGCGGAGATCAGAATGGCACTTCTGTAGGCCGAAGAAGGATGAAGACGGCCAGCAAACCACCCACAGCTAGAGGGGAGGCTGGGAGCAGAGCCCCCTCCCTGCCGAGGGTACACCCGCCCCTCCCCAACCCCCGGGCACCCGGGTCTCGGGCTCCTGCCCACCAGAACTGAGACAACAGATTTCTGTGGTTTGAGCCGCCGGTCCGTGTCACAGCAGCCCTCACGATCTAACACAGCCCAACCACAGGGCCCCACCACCCAGCCCCGCGCCTCTGCTCCTGGGTCCCATGGAGACGCTGCACCGCCAGCCTCCAATGGCCTCGGGCTTTCGCTCCTTCCATCTTGCTCATCTTCCGAGGGCCACCTCCTCTAAGAACCCTCTTCTGAACTTCCCCCTGAACCTTTCCTGTACCAGCCCCACAGCTGAGTGCTTAATTGTTCTCTGTAATTACTTCCTCTGTGAATTGTTCTGTCTGCCCGGCTTGGGGAGGGAGGGCCACGGCTTTGACACATTCTATATCCCCCACAGCGTTGGCACGGAGGTAAGTACCTATCGGCTGCTCAACAAATCTGTACTTTCGGAGGGAGCGACGCAGTCGGTGGTGGCCCCCGACCTTCCAGAGTCTGCAAACGGGGCTGCTGTCAGCTGAGGCACTTTCTCCAGCGAGCAGGCCCAACACAGCTCAGAGGAGGGCTGGGTTTGGGCAAGACCCTACAGGTTAGAGCCTAAAGGGCCGGGGTGGGAGGGTGGGTGTGGGAAGGGGACATACCACAGCCTGGTCTGTGGATTGAAGGTGAACGGTGAGCACATGGGTATAATCATCCCAACCACTGGCAAGTCGGAGGGCTTGCTAAAGGATACAAAGAACATCCAGAATCCTCTCAGCATGAGGGATGAACTTAAGAAAATAGGGCTTCCTCAAAGCCCCCAGGAGGCCACAAAGTCCCATGGAGGGCGAAAGCCAGTGGAGCCCCTCTGGGTTTCTCCAACAGCAAGACCAGCGTGTCTCTGAGTGTTGGCCTCACTCCAGGCAGCAAGCTCCCAGCCCTGAACAGGAGGATGAACAACACTGCATCGGAGTCAGGAGACCTGGGTTTGAGTCCTGGTTCCACCAACACCCCAGCCAGTGACTTCCCGCTCTGAGCCTCAGTTTCCTTGCCAATGAAACACAGGCCTTGGACAGGGCGATTTCTAAACCATCACAACTCAGGAGTACGTGATTCTCTTGGGGAACTTTTGTCTAAGGCACCTGCCACTGAATGACGAAGGCCAAACCAGAAAAGCCAGTGTTTGTCAACCGACAGGAAGACCCAGGCACCAGTGGGGTGCTGGATGTAATTGAGGGTCCCAGTGTGCCTGCTTCATTTTGTCCTCACAAGAGCTCTGCATGTGACGACCAGAGCTAACAGCTGCCAGGATTCACTGTGCGCCCCAGATGGGCCCTAGCACTCAATCCTCATCACGGCCCTATTAGTGTGGAGGTTCTGCCATCATCCCTGTTTACAGATGAGAGGACTAAGTCTCAGAAACAACTAATGATGCAGTGAAAATCTGGTAACATTTGGGATTCATGCAAGGCTCTCTAACTCCAAAGTCTATTATTAACCATATGCCAAACTACCTTGGAAATGACCCTCCTGTTCTCTCCAGAAGACAGACCCTGCCCTTGCCCTCAGCTCATAGTTGAGACAGCCCTAGACACACCCTCACACAGCCCTCCACAGGCTCCAACAGGAACACCCCAGGGGATTCTGGAAGCAAGACCCAGGCAGGCGCAGAGCGGGCCACCTCGAGAACTCCAGGACCCATAACACCATGATGTCCTGCATCCGAGTGTCTCCGTGCGGCTAACAACACATTAGTAGCACCTCTGGTGTGCCAGGCACTGGGCAGAACCCCAAGGAGAGTGGGAGACCACCCACCCCGAGAACACACACCCACACTGAAATGACCAGACAGACACAAGAGGGAAACCAAGTACTCTGATTCACAATCCAACCTGGCTGAAGAGGTCGGTGAAGGCTTCAAGGGGACAGGGGCACACAAAGTCATTCTGCAATCAATGCAACCACATTTTCTAACACCTACTATGTGCAGAGCCCACACTAAGTCCCATGGGAGTTTCGAGATGGAAAAACAATCAATCTGAATGCAACAAACAATGGTGTTAGAGCTGTGATAGGACAGAAAGTGCCCAGAGGAAACACAAAAGAGCCACTAATACTGACTAGGGGCGGGGGGGGGGGGCACATGAGGAGGGCAAGGGTATGATTTCACTGGAAAACATGCCTCAGTTTCCCATCTGTAAAATAAGTAATATTAGGACTGATCTCAGAGGGTCCTAGTGAGAAGTAAGATGATCTCCAGGAAACTTCTGAGACAGTGTCTGACACCCAGCGAGCATTCAGGCCGTGTGTCCACGAGTGTGGTGGTGGTGTTAGAGCCGGAGTTCAAAGGATGAGAAGGGGTCTGCTGAGTTAAGGAGGGGAAGTAAGAGCACAGGCCTTGGGGTGCATGCAGTGAACCCCCCGTGGGGCCAGAGTGTCTCTGTGTGAAGACTGGAGCAGGAAAGAGAGAGGGGAACAGCTCTGACCTGCTCTCTGGGGGGCTCTGTTCCACAGGCACAGGAGGGACGTGGCCCAGGCTAGGTAAGGGCAACGTGGAAGCTGTGGGGCCACAGAATGAAGGGGCCCTGGAGATGGAGCACAGCCCCCAAGGAGGAGGTTTCTCGGGGCTGGGGCAGGGCAGCTGCTCAGGAGGAGGCAGGGACACCAGGCAGCCAGGGAAGAAGAGCCAGCGCCATGGCGGCCACCTCAGTCTCTCCCCCAGTGACTAATAGCACACTATCCGTCCCGGATGACATTAATGCTTCCCGCCATCCATCTCCCACTCGTTAAATTACCATTTTATGGCCAAAATCTCTCTCCCATAATTGATAAAAATCTCCTTTTGATGTTCAGTATGATTGGGGGGGAAAATGTTTTTTTATTCTTCATTATGTTTTTAATATAAATGTATTTTTTATGGAGAGCTGCTGGGAAGCCCAGAGGAGGGGAATCACTCTCCCTTGCCCCCCAGTGCTCCCCACAGACAGCTTGGCGGCCACCAGCTCCTTCTGCTCCCCTCCCAGAATGCGCACACCGCAGCCGTCTCGGGGAACCAGAAGCCAGAACAAAGGTTGTGCTGAAGACCGAGGGAAGCAAATCTAAAAAGAGCCGAAGCCTTCCAGGCTGTCCCGAGCTCCAGAGCGCAGAGCAGCTGGGGTGGTGAAGGCTGAGCTGGCCTCAGCCAAGCCGCTACCCGTGTGCAAGGACAGGGGCAAGAGCTCCAGGGGACAGGGACGCCCAGGGGCTGGCACAGCATTGGGCAGAGAGCTACGCTCAGTCAGTGGGAGGAAGTAAGGGCAGGGAGAAGCTGGAACAACAGGGAGAAGCTGGAACAACTGGCAGCAAGGAATACAAGACAGAGGCATGTGTCACCGAGGAGGGGAAGTTTTCCGCAGGCACAGGTCCCCCAGGTAAAACTGGCTCCTCCAGCCCCTCTGCCCCAACCATGTCCCTTGCCCCAGTCCAACCCAGGGCATGTCTGTCCCCACATACGTCCACACCCAGCTCCTCCAAGGCAAGGGAGGCCAAGTCCAGCTGACAGCCTGCAAGGAAGAGGGCTGGGTCCTGAACACAGGACAGCCACCAACTCGTGACCCTGGGCACCCGTGGCTGTCCTCAACCCCTTGTCTGGGGAGTCAGCTCCAGGTACCAATAGCACAAAGCAGATGCTGCTGATGGCCTCAGGACAAGGCTATGGTTGACATGGCCAGGCTGAGCTGCCAGTACCACCCCCACCAAGGTGGGGGGCACAGGTAGGATTTAAGATGCCCAGGGGTCAGGCTCCCAAGGCCCTGGAGGGGAGAGTCTTGACCAACAGATGAAATGCTGGGTACTGAGCAGGGAAGAGAACGGAGAATTCTACTAGCAAAGCCGTATCAGGACAGAGAGCCGTACGAGCTCTCAGAGAACCTGGTTGAAGATCCAACCCTGCCATTTGCAGGACTCTCCGAATCTGGGTTCCTCAGGCATAGAAAGCATCCAGCATAACTCCAGGAGGGCAGCTAACATTGGCAGGCCATTTGCTCTCTGCCTACAGGCTCCACGTGCGCCACGTCTGTGAATTCATTTAACCCCCACAGTCAGGCTGTGGGGCATGTGCTGTCAGTGTCCCCATTTTACAGGTGAGGAAAATGAGAGATGGAGAAGATAAGTAACCCACCCAAGGTCACACAGCCAATACATCGGCAAGCACTTTAGCTCCTACTCTCAACAGGAAACTCGGCTGTAGGGACCAAAGGTACAGATGGGCAGTCCTGACTGAGGGCCATGGGGGACCTGCATGGATACTGTTATGTGTCGACTTTGCGGAGCCATGCTGCCCGGACACTTGGTCAGACTTTATTCTAATGTCTCTGTAAGGATCTTTTTGAATAAGATTTACATTTAAGTCAGTAGACTTTGGGGGGGTCCTGGGTGGCTCAGTTGGTAAGCGTCCAATTCTTGGTTTTGGCTCAGGTCATGATCTCATGGGTCTTAAGAGTAAGCCCTGCATGGGGCTCTGCGCTCAGCAGGGAAACTGCCTGAAGATTCTTTCTCTCTGCCCCTCCCCCCACTCACATGCACGCGTACTCTCTCCCTCCAAAATGAATATATAAGTCCTTTTTAAAAAATCAGTAGACTTTGAGTAAAGCAGACTGTCCTCTGTAACATGGGTGGGTCTCATCCAATCAGTTGAAGGCTTGAATAGATCAAGACTGACCTCCTGGAGCAACAGGGAATTCTGCCAGCAGACAGCCTTTAGACTCAAACTGCAATTTCCACTCTTCCTGGACCTCCAGCCAGATGCCTCCCCACACACATCAAAGAAGCAAGACTTATCAACCTCCACAACTGCATAAGTCAATTCTTTAAACCAATCAATTTTTCTACTTATTACATACACACACACGCACACATACACACCCTATTGGCTCTGTTTCTCTGGAGAACCCTGACTAATAGAAGAAGGAAACCCAGCCCTGGCAGAGGTGCCACCTGCAGGAAGGGGTGCCCAGAGGGGGTGCCTTTCCCTGCTTGTCACACAGCTCTCCACGTACCAGCAGAGGTCTTGCGTGAAATGACAAGGATCAGCCCAGAGTTTGCCAACCCCTATCCATGGCCAGCCCCAAGGCCTCCATGGAAGCCCCTGCTCCAGTCTCTGTCCAGGGTCTGCACTGCCCCCACCGGATGCCCCACCACCACCAGGAAGCCCTCACACGGGCCAGGCATTCTCCTGCCTCACCTGCCTGCGTTCTACTTCTGCTCTTGCCGGTCTCTTGCCAAGAGTGCCTTCTCTCTGCCACCCCTGCCAAGCTTAATAAATGACAGAGGTTCCTGGGAGAAGCGCTTCTTCATCACTTTCTTTTTGCTTATACCTTGAGCAAAGCAGGATAAGAATGTCACCTTCCACCTGTACCTATAGATTTGTAAGAAGCCACAAGGTATGCATTCTCCCACCTGATGCACAGTGGTTCCTTTCCATGTTCCATTGGACCCCCTGGCCAGATGGTCCATCAAGAACACAGATCTCCTGTGACACACAGCATGTGTCCCTGGGTACTATGGGAAGTTATAGAACAAGTTCAAGTCTAGATCCCCACCTTGTGGGAGCTCAGGGGTAAGAGAATGCTAAATCAAATTTCAAAGGGGCGCCTGGGGGGCCTAACAGGTTGAGCATCTGACTCTTGGTTTCAGCTCAGATCGTGATCTCAGGGTCTTGAGATCGAGCCCCATACTGGGCTCCATGTTCAGTGTGGAGTCTGCTCAAGAGTTTCTCTCCTTCTGCCCCCCCCCCCCCACTATACATGCACACACACCCTCTCTCTAAAATAAATAAATAAATCCTTTTTTAAAAAAGAGTCAGAAATTAATAAAATACTGCAGTTTAAAAATAACACCGGGGCACCTGGCTGGCTCAGTCATTAGGCGTCTGCCTTCAGCTCGAGTCATGATCCCGGCCAGCATCCTGGGATCGAGCCCCACATCTGGCTCCCTGCTCCGCGGGAAGCCTGCTTCTCCCTCTCCTGCTTCCCCTGCTTGTGTTCCCTCTCTCACTGTCTCTGTCAAATAAATAAGTAAAGTCTTTAAATAAATAAATAAATAAATAAATGGAAACACCAACATGTTTCAGAGTACACACGCCAAACCCCAACCCCCAAGACCAGTACAAGCAGTGCCCCTTAACAAAGGTGTTTCTGTGCATCACTCTGGCAGCTGATCTCATTTCCTTCCGTTTTTCAAACAACTTTAGAGCTGGAAAGAACCTTAATCTGATTCAAGTATATTCCAAAACAAAAACAAAACTGGATCATTTATTGAAATATATTGTAATGAGACCAGATGTGTGTGTGTGTGTGTGTGTGTTAGTTAAGGAGAGGGTAGGAGAAGGGATGTGAGCATGTCCACAACCATGGATAACTGTAGCAGTGCCGCTGACAATTCTATCATGTCTTCCTAAGTCCCACTATAACTCCTTTCCCCAAGCTCTCCACCTACCTCAAACCTCCCACCTTCCCTTTTCCCCACCTGGAAAAGATGACCTCATCTCCCACCTTGCTAAGAAAATCTGGCTCCACTCCATCCTCCTTTGGTTGGGTCGCTCTCCAAGTTCTCCTCTCCCTTAGGCTCACATTATGAAAAAAGACATCTGAGGCCCTTCACAGTGTGACCTCAGCACAAACTTTGCAACCTCAGCTCCACTGTTCACCAAACTGAACCCCATATGCTAGTCAACAAGACCATTCACCATGCAATCTCTGTGCTTTATGTTCTCCAGTGCCTGTACACTTGCTTAGCCCATCTCATCCTCCAGAAGTCCCCTCCTCCAACCTCTACTTCCAATCCCCGCCATCCTTGAGAGCCTGAGTCAGATGCCATCTGCTTCAGACAGTCTCAATCCACCCAAATGTAACCTAACTCTCTCCCTGTCTGTCTGTCTGTGTCTCTCTCTCCTATAAACCAGGGGGCATTTACATGGCCAGCTACTACAGAGACTTGTACCTCCCAATGACCCCAGACTACAAAGGCTAGAATGAGGTCTTACCCATCCTCGGCTGCAAGCAGAGCTTCCAGCACTGCACCTTCCTCACTAAATACCAGCTACTTGGACAACAAAGAGAGAGAAGGAATGGAAAATGAAGGAACGGCTATCAAAACACAGAACTACAGGCTGATCATACCTGTAGGGGGCCTCTGAGGACTCTTGGCCCAGAAGAGGAATGTGTAAGGATGGGTTGGTGGTCAGAACCCTGCCATGTCCTCCAGCAGGGAGCCAAGAACTCCTGGGGACCAAGGCGGTCTATAGCCTCATGGATTAGGCCTGTGTGTTCCCCATTCAGGGCACAAAGGTGTCAGCCTGAGCTCCTTCCAAGGCATGAGCCATGACCAGGAGAAGAAAGAACTCAAGTCTCAGCCACCTGTCAGGGCTCCCCTCTGCTGGATGGAAAGGACCAAGTCTTCAGCCTTCTCCCCAGACGCTCAAGCTCCGGCGCCATCTGCTGGCTACGGGAAGCACTGCACCCACACCTCCAGTCCCAAGGGCAGTTAGGGGACCAAGGTGGAGACAATTCCCAACCCTGGGAATTTTAGAGTCACCAGAAATGACCCCACCTCCTCGAATTCGGGCTTCTAACTGCCTCCCAGAACCTGTCCTTCAGGACTTCAACCTAGCATTTAAAATAAAAGGAACAAAAAAAAAAAAAAGCAAGTTTCCTTCTGGTAATACTAGCTGAGAAACTTCCAAGACACAGAAAACAGTCAAAGTCCACCAAAGTCAACCACAGAAAGACGATTATCACATGATCTCTCTGATATGAGGAATTTGAGAGGCAGGGCAGGGGGTTGTGGGGGGTAAGGAAGGAAAAAATGAAACAAGATGGGATTGGGAGGGAGACAAACCACAAGAGACTCTTAATCTCACAAAACAAACTGAGGGTTGCTGGGGGGAGGTAGGTAGGGAGAGGGGGGTGGGGTTATGGACATTGGGGAGGGTGTGTGCTATGGTGAGTGCTGTGAAGTGTGTAAGCCTGATGATTCACAGACCTGTACCCCTGGGGCTAATAATACATTATACGTTAATAAAAGTAATTTTAAAAAGAAAAATGAAAGAAAACAGATTTCCAAATTATTTCTGCCAGAGAGAAAGCTCTGTTACATAGGAGACAAAGCACTGGCCTCGTAATCAGAAGATCCAAGGCCTTGTCCTGTCACTCACACCCTTCTCCCTTAGCTCAGTGGCCCCCACCCCACCCCCAACCCCACACAGCGCTATGCCAGGACAGTGCCCCTTTACTTACGCCCCCTCCCATGGACTGGCTGCTGTGCAAAGATGTGCACAGATTCAGAGTCACATGTAGATCATGGAGTTCAGAAGAGATGCAAACTCACTGTCATCTCCTGCACCCTGCTGGGGACACCCCGGGGGCCAGCCTCATCTGCCTGGGACAGGGACTGGTATGAGGACACTAATGACCCTGTAAGACCTCTGATGGTGGGAAGGTTCCTCAAGAGGCACAGATGCAATCAACCCGTGCAGCCCCAACACACCAGCCTCGAGCTCTCTCTGGCCACCCTCCCTGCTCTTTCGGCCTGAGATTTAGGGGCAGCTATGCAGACTTTGATCTCTAGGGGCCTTTGGAGCCCACCTAAGAACTTGAACCCAGCCAGCAGGTGGTGATACATGAAAGTCCCAATTTCCTGTAACCACATTCCTGAAACCAGGGATGAAACAGAGCTTTCCACAGAGGGTCCCAGGGCAGGCGTGGAGCCCACCACCAGTGGGATCCACTCAGACCTCTTCAAGGCAGGGCGAGCTGCTCCGTCAGTGTCACGGGAGAGGCGGGAGGAGGAGGGAAGTGCAAAGTGAGTGACTTTCCCCGCCCTCACACCCCCACATCCACCTACCCTGCTTCCCACACAGCCCCTTTCCCCTCCCTCCACCCACAGACTGAGAAAGTGTGTCACCAGGGAACAAATGCCATCTTCCCCAAGGGAGGAGGAGGAGGCAGGGGGAGAGGAAAGATTTCAATTGTGCGCCTGTGGGGGCCCCGGTAAGAAACCAGAGGCTGCCGAGCTTCCCAGCTGGGAAGAACGCCCCCTCAGAACCGTGACCTTGACATTAGCCTCCTTTCTCCGAGGGCTTGACACACCTGAGGGGCAGGAGCCACAGGCCACCAAGCTCAGGACCACACGGCCAGGGGAACTTAGAGAAGAGGACCTGAAGATCCAGATGAAATCTTTTGACCCCAAACATCCTTTGGCCAGCTGGGTGTGCCCACCACGGGGCTGACACCCCAAACTTCTCATCTCTCTTCACCCTGATTTACAGGGGTGCCACTGACCTGCTCTCGCCTCCTCCTCTGGCTCTCCACAGACAAGCCGGCCTCCAAGGGTTAATCTACTGCCTTTCTTCCCTTGCAGCCGCCCCCACTGAGCTGCCACACGCCAGCAATGATGCACTTCACACTGTTATTACAGTGATTTATTTAGTTTTAATTTGGGGGTGAATCTCGTGCTAGAGGAAGCGGGAGGCCAACGGTCTTGGCAAGAAGCAAAGCCACGCACAGGCCTGTGCCATGCTAATCCTGTCCCCTCCGCCGGTGTCCCTCCATCCTAACCCTGCTCCTCCTGGCCTGTGGCCTTGCTCCTGCCCTAAACTGGGAGGTTATCTCCTCTGCCTAAGCCTTTATCCCTCATCTGCAAAATCAAGTAAATAACAGTACCTACCTCCTACGTCTGCTGCGAGGACGAGGTGAGCTACTGCAGGGAACGCGGTACAGCTGTTCTCACGCAGTAAATACTAAATAACAGACAGATGCTATTGGGATTGAGCCCTATGAATCACATTACTTGGTAGAATAAAAGCAATCGCCTATCAACTATTTCAGAAGGTTCGAGTCATCTTTTTCACGGAGGGCCACAGAGGCGCCTTGTTAACCCCTTTGATTTCACTCCTGAGAGTTGCCAAGAAGTACATTTCCACTCTGGGGCGGAGCCCCAGCCCCCAGCAGCGACAGCACAGCAGCCCAGACCCCGGCCCTCCTGGGCCCGCAGCTACCTCCTTGCCCAGGTCCTCGCGGATGACCTGGCGGACCTCATGCATGCTGCTCTGTGGGGCCTGGCTGTGGAGCACCTTCAGGGTGCTGGTGTACTCCTCTGGCAGCAGGTAGTCCAAGGCTCCCAGGTGCTGGCCCACCTTGATGAAAGTGCCCCGGTTGGCACAGCAGAGCTCGCAGAGACGCCTGGCAGAACGGAGGTGCACCTGCAGGGAGAGAGGCCAGGGCCGGAAAGGTGTGAGTGCCCACTGTCCACTGGACATCGGTCCCTCCTCCGGCCCCCTCTGGAAAGCCCTGAGATTCACTCCCCAGAGCGAGTGAGCAAGTGCACACGCACACACGCACGCACACACACACACACACAGCCCGTTTCACTCGCCTCCTGCCTCAATGCTCTCCTTCAACCTCAGCACCCAGGGCAGTCAATCCCAGCTTCAGCCTAAGGCTGGCCGCCCGCTCCCATGTTTCTGGTCATCTTCCCATTGAAACTCACCTGGCCCAGGAACCAGAGCATTCATTCAAGGCTTTTCACCAAATCTACTAATGATTCAGTTGAGGGCGCACGGAGTAAGTGTACATGCCACCCAAGCCTCAGACACATGAACAACACTACCTGCTTGGAGGTCTACAGTCTCTAAAACATGGTGGTTTGTATCATTTCTTTGAATCCCTACAGGAGCTCAGGGAGCCAGGTACTGGTATCTTTAAAAATAAAAAACCCAGGTGTTGTGCTTATGAAGAAATGCTAATAGAGGTCAAAGGAAGGTCTAGGAAATGCTCCAAACCTAGGGCTCTTTTAACTCAACAAACTTTTGCATGGATCTCCTCTTAAATGGAGTCTTACTCCATTTAAGTTACTCCATTAAAGTCTTACTGGGACTTTACAACTCTCAGGAGTCTTACTGGGAAATGTCAGGGGCATGGAGCACACAGCTAGGCCGGTCGCCTAGGACAGAGCAGGCTGCCTGATGCCCTCTGTCCTTCCAGAGGTAGGGGGTGGCCCCCTCGGGTCCTAGGCTGTGTATCCCCCGTTCTCACTCCAGTTCATTGCAGGGTCTTGGAACTGGGAGGGCCCATCCTTCCTGGCGCTACAGCTTCTGCTGCAGGATGGGGCCATGGGCTCAGACAGAAAGGAGCCCAGTGCCCTGTGGGAAGCTCTTCACCCCCAAAAATGGTAGAGCTGGTCTTCAGCTCGCAGACACAAGCTGCTGTATTGTCCTCTTGATCTGAAGTCCCTTCTTTTTATCCCAATTTATTAAAATTGGATTTCAGGGACCAATCCTGTGTATCCATCAACCAAGAGGGGAAATACCTAGATGGACTTGCACTCTCTTGAGTGTCACAGAAGATGCCAACATAAGCACGTACTGGAGACAATAAACCACCTGAAGAGTTAAGTAACTTCTGGCAACAACAATGGAAGAAAACAGCTAAAGATCCCCTACAATGAGTTGCTAGGTGAGCCACACAGAAAACTGTTACTTCAGAAATTAAAATACCACCACAGCCCTCAAAAGCCTTGTCCCAGCAGCCAGGGAGCCCATTGGCCCCATCCTGCCACAGCCAACTGGATGCTCCCGCCTCCAGCCCTGGGAGCTGTCCTGAGGTTCCCCCCGCCCCCACAGCATCCACTATAGGCTCTGCTGGACACCACCACCTCGCGCCCCAGTGCACTCTCAGGGGGCCTTATATGCACATGGCTCCTTCTCCCAGGGCAGAGTCCTCCAGCCTGGATGTGGGTACCTGGTCCAAACTGGGCCACGGAGAGCCTTTTTTCCCCGAGAGGACGACACAGGGAGAAGGAAATTAATCCTAAGAAATGAAGGGAGAGAGCATGTTCTTAGATGGGTCGAAGAATTATGGGAAAGGGGTAGATTCTCTTTAAAACTTTGCGGCTGGGGACTCAGGGGACCAGTGGCAGATGGCGGGAAATCAGTGCTACGGCCGGCCAAGGCCACGCTCAAGCCCTAGCTTTAAGGAAGCGAGAAAGAGGGCAAACGTGATCAAACACAGAACTGGGCATTTCCTCACAGAGCAAAGGCCCAGGCTGGTATGAACAAATGACTTTTTGGAGCTCAAATAATCATTGCCCAAATTCCAGCCCAGAAGAGGAGAGGCCATAGTCACTGGCAGAGTAAGAGGCAACAGACAGGCATCTACAACCCGTAAGTCCTGAGACACAGAGCGACGGCTGCCACGTCCAGCCCGACAGTCCCGGCCAGGCTGCGCTGGCACCAGCGGCCCTCTCCCCCAGGGAGGCACGCTCAGCCCCCACATCAGAATGCGCTGGAGTCAAGGCCACGCGGAATCAGAGGAGTGGAAGGTGTGGTGAGGATACGCCCCACTTTCCCCTCCCTGCCCAGGAAAGTCCTCCGCCACCATGTATTCACTGGGACTTCCAGCAGGCCAGGTTCCGTGCCCCCAGCACAGGGGAAGCCGTGACCCAGCCACCAGCACACGGAGAATGACTCCCAATACCAGGATCACACCGAGACCCACCGGAACTCAGGAGCAGGGAACAACGGGGCTGGAATCAGAGGCCGGGCTCAGCTCGGAAGAGGGCAAGTGGGTGTGTGCTGCTGGGCGCATGGCCTCCAAGCTCCAAATTCACCCCTCCCCGCCCTGCGCTGTGACCTCGGGGCTGCAGCCTGTCCTTTCTCCTTTATCAGATGGCTTCTTACTTGGCTTTGTCCACACTGAGGCCACAGCAGGGCAAGGAGGCTCTCTTCCCAGTGCCAGTGCGGCCTTTTAGCTCAGCAGCCAGCAGGCCAGTGGTTTCGGGATGCTCCCTGCAGTGGCCTTCCCAGACCGGCCCACCCTCACTAAATTCCCCACTACCAGGTGGGCTCCTGCAATGGACCGACTCTGGCCCAGGCTCTCCAGCACATGCTCTGACCAGGCCAGCAGCCTGCTCCCATGGACCGTGCCTTCCACTGTGCATCTCCTCACCACAGGGCAGACCTCCAACTCAGCCTTGCCGGAGGGAGACCTCGGCTGAGTTCTGCCCTTGCTCACTACCCCCAAGCCCCAGATAGGGTGGGTGCTTTATGAGCTTGCTACTTCTCCATCCATAGAATCTTCTTTTACTCCTTTGAGGAGTTAACGACCTTCTTTCTACTTTCACCAGTTAATAATCTTTTCTATTAGGTTTTCCCCACTTGAACCCTCTTGCACCGTCGGTGGGAACATGAACTGGTGCAGCCACTGCTGAAAACAGTATGGCAGTTCCTCAGCAAGTTATAAACAGAGCTGCCCTGCGATCCAGCAATCACACCAGTAGGTATTTACCCAAAGCATGCAAAAATACTAATTCAGACAGATACATGCATCCCGGTGTTTAATAGCAGCAGCATCTACGCTAGCCAAATTATGGAAAGAGCCCAAGTGCCAGTGACTGATGAATGAATAAAGAAGATGTGATACATATATGAATATATATATATATATATATTTGTGTGTGTATGTATATATATATATGAATATTACTCAGCCACAAAAGAGAACAAAATCTTGCCATTTGCAACAACATGGATGGAGCTAGAGAGTATAATGCTAAGCAAAATAAATAAGTCAGTCAGAGAAAGACAAATACCATATGATCTCACTCATATGTGGACTTTAAGACACAAAAGAAATGAGCAAAGGGGAAAAAGAGAGAGAGAGAGGCAAACCAAGAAACACTCTTAACTACAGAGAACTGACAGGGTGCTGGTGGAGGGAGAGAGCAACAGGGGACCGGGATTAAGGAGCACATCTGCCGTGATGAGCACTGGAAGACTGATGGGAGTGCTAAGTCCCTGTATTGTACACCTAACTCCAATATTACACTCTATGTGAACAAACTGGAATTGAAATAAAAACTTTAATAAATAAATAGTCAATCAAGAAATAAAAGACTGGGGGTGCCTGGGTGGCTCCATGGGTTAAAGCCTCTGCCTTCGGCTCAGGTCATGATCCCAGGGTTCTGGGATCGAGCCCCGCATCAGACTCTCTGCTCCTCGGGGAGCCTGCTTCCTCCTCTCTCTCTCTGCCTGCCTCTCTGCCTACTTGTGATCTCTGTCTGTCAAATAAATAAATAAAATCTTTAAAAAAAAGAAAGAAAAGACTGGGTTCCATTCTACACATTTTAATACAGTGTGCATTCCGCAGTTTACTTACACGATGATCAGTGTAAAATAAGATCTCGGAAATTAAACAAATAAAATGGTTTCCCCCATCAGATTACTGGCGTGACTGGTCCCTGATGGATACACAGGATTGGTCCCTGAAATCCAATTTTAATAAATTGGGATAAAAAGAAGGGACTTCAGATCAAGAGGACAATACAGCAGCTTGTGTCTACGAGCTGAAGACCAGCTCTACCATTTTCCTTAGACTCAATTCACATCTGTTTGTTTCTGCTGCTGGCAGCCCTCAGGAAGCACTAGACTAGAGGATGTTAGTGGAAAGATTTAAAAAAAAAAAAGAAGAAGAAGAAGAAGAAGAGAAAACAAGCATCAGCCCCCTGGCCCTCACCAGCAGCTGGAGCCAGCCCTACGCGGGGTCTCTTGGCACAAAGTGATGGTCACCTTCAAGACAATGTGTGGACAATATGGGGAGCCCTCTCTGCTCACAGAAGCCCAGGAAAGCTGGTCGAGGCCCAACTCACCAGCCTCTTGGTACATCAGCCATAGGGGCACGGATCGTGTGTGTCCCCTGCACCCTCTGTGTACCTCAGGGCAAGCTGTGCATACGCCATTAATGTAGATTGATGACGACTCTGGGTTACACACTCACAAAACCACCACCCATGAAGCTGAGTCAGCATCTATGGCAAATGGCACCCACATTTCAACTAAAGAAGCCCCAAAGTCACCTTCAACCAGCTTCTTTATAAATTGTGTGTGTGTGTCTCTCTCTCTCTCTCAAACACACACACACACACACACACACAGAAGTGAGGGATGCTGCCATTCACCAAAAACCAGTAAATGTTTGTTTTAAGACCAAATGACACAAATGCTGATCTCCAGGGTCCCTTTTCAGCTCCTGCTTCAAGGGCTTCACTGTTCTTCGGAAGCAGAAGACAGGTCCCACCATTCACCTCCTTAATCTGATCCCCTAAGGGGCTGTACCTGTTGATGGCAGGGACTATCCACAAGGATTTTACAGTTCTCTCCCCGCCAAGGGGCCTTTCCTTCGACAAGGAGTCTGCTTGATGAAAAGGCAAAGCTTCTGGAACCTTGGGACCTCAGCATTCCCCTGAATCTAATCCTGTATGCTACATAACTTCAGGCATTGCACTTACAACACAGGCCCCAGGAAGGACACGCAGGCAGGTGAAAGTTAGTGGTACCAGTTCTGTCCAGCAGAGCCTTCTGCATCTGCCCTGCCCAATAACATAGCAGCCACCAGCTACCAGTGGCCCCTGGACACTTGAAATGTGGTTGGTGTGACAGAGGAACTGAGTTCTTCATTTTACTTAATTTTAAATAATTTAAATTTAAATCATCACATGTGGCTAGTGGCTACCATACTGGACAGCTCAGTCTTATAAATCAGTAACTATAATAAATAATCATTTACATAGTACCCTGTTTTTGTTTTGTTTTGTTTTAATTTATTTGACAGAGAGATCAGAAGCAGGCAGGGAGGCAGGCAGAGAGAGAGAAGAGGAAGCAGCTCCCCACCGAGGAGAGAGCCCAATGCAGGACCCAATCCCAGGACCCCAAGATCATGACCCAAGCTGAAGGCAGAGGCTTAACCCACTGAGCCACCCAGGCGCCCTGTAGTGCCCTGTTTCAAGTACTATGCCTGAGCTACAATAAAAGCTAAAATATAAGTGGTTGTTACTGTTTTTAATCCTGCCTAATATCTCTGTAAAATAGATCTTAATATGTGTCTTTAAGGATGACAAAATAATCTCAAAAAGGTTCGGTGACATTCCAAAGGTCCCAGCATCAGCAACGGTGAGATGTTGGTGTGTTTAACCATGTGCCAGGGGCCAGGCATGAGCTGAATTTCTCTATGTATGCACACTGTGGGGACGCAAGCATTGTGGGGATGGTCTCCATGGGCAAGGAGCTTATTATAATCCAGACAGGGGGGTGGACGCGCGCCCATGAGCTGGAATCACCAATGGCAGGCGATAAAGGCAGCCGGGTATGACATGGGCTGGACAGAGCACCTGCCTGGTGCCAGGGTGGCCACGGAAACTGGATCAAGTGTATACAATTTGGAAGGCCAATGAATGCCATAGTCAGTCTTGAATACAACAAGAGTCATAAAACATAATGATTAATAGCATTGGCTTTGGAATCAAAAAGTCCTGGGTTCAAATTCTACTTTGCTACTTACTTGTCATAAAACCTTGCACAAGTTCATTCACTTTAGGGCTTCATTTTCCTCATCAGTAAAAGGAAGAGAACAGTGGAAACTGTCACTGGAATGATCCCATGAATCAAGCATAAACAAGAGCTCAGCACGGGATTCAACCCACAGTCAGTGCTCAATATATCAGTCAAAAAAGATGGCAGGTGGGGGGAGCCAATGTTCCTAGAAAAACGAAATTTAATAAAAAAAAAAAAAAAAGAACATTCCAGGCCCATCCACTCTCTATACTTTGTTCAGACTCACAAGTCTGGACCATAATCTAATAGAAACAATAGCTAATTTCATACTCTGTCATCTAAATGGCATACCATCCTTGCATAAGGAATGCAAATAGTAATAGAGCGTTATCCTACTAAATACACTGACCTTACGATCTCTGCCCCAAAGGCCCGCCTACTTCTTCTACTACCCTAACACTGACCACCCATCTGCTCACTGACCCAAGTGCCGCCTTTACCAAGCACCTGGTGTGACTGGCTGGCTAGGTGTGTGGCTGCAGCAGCCCCCACTACAGAGGCCTGACGTTCCCCCTTCTATCCCTGCCAAAACAGGGTAGGAACAGCTGGTGTGGTCTCCCGGCCCATCCTCCAACTTCATTTTCACTCCCAGCTCAATAACTTGCCTTATGATTAACTCATTACCAATAACCTTGCTGTAATGAGTTTTAATCTGCCTCATATTAATTAAAAGCATTGTTATTAGCCAGCTTGGTTTGGGGCTTGAGAAGGGGGCAGTGAATAGCTAATAAGATCAACTCGGTGCTGATTAATTATTGGTTGGGAGGGATACAGCAAAGGCCCAAAGAGGGCAATTCCTGACTCATGTCTAAATACCCAGAAGCAGAAGTTTTGGCCTCCAAACTCAGCAGAAAGGTACCAAAGTCAGGCTGAATCAATAAGGCTCCCCATCAGAACTGGACCATAATCTCCAATGGGGTTTAGGGGGGTTTGTGACACAAAGAGGAAAGAGACAGACACACATTACCAACCACACATGATACAGGAAAAAAGAGAGAGAGAATGAAAGAGAAAGTAAGAGATAGACCTCAAAACAAAGATTTTTGATTAATTCTTCTAGTCAAAAAGTCAAGACCCAAAGGAAATGTAATGAAATATAAACAGTGGCATTTCTAGGCTGTGAGACCACAAGAGTATTTTTTCCTTCTCCATAGCTTTTTTCTATATTTTCCAAATTTCTTAAAGCTCACATGTATTGTGTCAATAGTGGGGAAGACATTTTTTTAACATCCCTCTTTCAATATCTTCTACAAACACACAAGTCCAGCTGATTTTTTTTTTCAGATTTACAAAATAATGGTTGTTAAAAGACTGGACACCAGGCAGCAAAGGACAATGATTCTTGAGCAATGAGAAACAAACAAGGTGAACCCTGTGATAGTCCCACTTTACTGCATCAAGATTTCTAGGCCCAGTGTCAGGAAAGGGAATCCAGGAAGTGCCGGGAGAAATACCTGAGTTGAGGAGATGGAGCTGGAAGTCAAAAGACCGAAACAACTAGGCTCACAGGACAAAGTACTGTGAGAGGAGAGAGCTATACAAAGAAGGAGCAATGAAGATGTCTGGAGGATCCATCTCACATATTCAGTTCACACATGAGAAAACCATTTGAGTCCAGAGAAAGAATAACCCAAAAAGACAAGAGTTAACAGTACTCAGTGCTCACATAGGACCTTCTCCACCAGCCAGACTGGAGAATCTTGTAATTATTGAGGCACTTGTTATAATACCCAGAAGGGGCTAGCCTCAGTAATGAAGAATATCCTAAACTAAATACTGCTCCATTCCCATCCAATGAATATTAAAAGAAAGGTCTGAAAAAGAATGAAACTGTTTCTGAACAAGTGTTTCTATGTGCCAAAACAAAGCTTAAGAGTATTTAGAATATAAAAATATTTAGAATATTTAGAATACAAAAAGTATTTAGAATACAAAAATTTCTGTGTGCCAAAACAAAGCTTAAGAGTATTTAGAATACAAAAAATACCTACCATACAAAAAAATAAAAGTGTACTATTTGGCACCTAATAAGAAATTACTAGGTATGCAAAGAAGCAGAATAATATGACACAAAATGAGAGGAAAACTAATTAATCAAAACCAACTCAGAACTAAAAATAATAATAATAAAATATAATTTTTAAAAACCCAGAAATGAAACCCATATTAGAATTATTACAGAAGAACATTAAAACCATCATTATAACTGCACTTCATATGTTCAAAAGTAAAGCAGAAACAAGAACAATATTTTTTTTAAAAAGAGAATGAGACCCAAATGAAAATTCTTGAGATGAAACTATAATGTGAAATATAAAAAATACACTAGATGGGATTAATAGCAAATTAGACAATGTAGAAGAAAAGATTAGTGAACTTGAAGACTAGCAATAGAAACTCTTCCAAATGAAATACACACACAAAAAAAAATTTTTTTTAATGGAAAGAGATCAGTGATCTGTGTGACAAATTCAAGCAACCTAGAATTGCAAACTAGAACCTAGTAAACATGTAGTTGGGATCTCCAAAGGAATGGAGATAGGAGAGGGTAGAGAAAAAATATGTAAAGAATAATGGCTGAAAATTTTTCAAATATGATTGAAATGATTTCAAAATTGATTGAATTTTCAAATATGATTTTTTAAAAAACTATAAACAGATCCAAGAATCTCAAAAAGCCCCAAGCATAAGAAACATGAAGGAAACTGCATAATTAAGTTATTCAAAATCAGTAATAAAGCGAAAAATCTTACAAGCATCCAGAGAAAAAATATACATCATGGAGAGAGGAACAAAGATAAAAATGACAGCAGATTTCTCGTGCCAACAACACAAGCAGAAGTTAATAGAGCAATGTAGAGCACTGAAAGCACTGAAAGAAAATTCCATACCCAGGAAAAACAGCTTTCAAAGGACACCTGGGTTGCTCAGTCGGTTAACGTTCTGATTCAGCTCAGGCCACGATCCCAGGTTCCTAGAATCAAGTCCCACACTAGGATCTCTGCTCAGTGGGAAACCTGCTTCTTCCTCCCCTCTCCCTGCTGCTCCCCCCACTTGTGCTTTCCCTCTGTCAAATAAATAAATAAAATATTTTTTTAAGTTGTTTAAAAAGATACAGAAAGGTAAAATGAAACTCTTTCAGGCATATAAAAGCTCACAGAACTCATCTCCCTGTACAACAAAAAAATGTTAAAGGATATCCTTCACATAGAAGGAAAAGGACATGGGAGAAAAATATGGAACTATATGAAAGAAGAGAGACTAGAAATAGTAACTTTATAGGTGAATATACAAGAATTTTCCTTATATTCTGTATTTCTTTAAAAGACAAGTGACTGCTTAAACAAAAATTATAACAAAGTAATGTGGAATTTATAACATATGCAAAAGCAAAATGTATTACATTAACAGCATAAAGGCTGGGAAGAAAGAAATGAAAGTATACTATTATAAGAATTTGTGAAATGGTATAGTGTCACTTAAATGCAGAATGTGACAAGTTAAAAATGTATGCTGTAAACTCACACAATCACTAAAATAACAAAAAAGCAACAAAGGAAATAAAAAAGAACCATAAAAAATACTCAATGCAAAAGAAAGTATGAGAGGAAATAATAAATAAAGAGCTAATAGGACAAACAGGAAACAAATAACAAGATGAGATAAATCTAACCATAACAATAATCCTATTAAATATAAATGGTCTAAACACCCCAATTAAAAGCCAAAGATTGTCAATTTGGATAGAAAAGAAAGACTCCTGGGGCACATGGGTGGCTCAGTCAGTTAAACTCTGGATTTTAGCTCAGGACATCATCTCAGGGTTGTGAGATCAAGCCCCACATTGGACTCTGTGTTGGGTGTAGAGCCTGCTTAAGATTGTTTCTCTCCCTCCCCCTCTGCCCCTTCCCCTACTCATGCTTGCTCACTCTCCCTCACTCTCTCTCTAATAAATGCCAACACTAATTAAAATAAAGCTGGAATGGTGATATTCATATCAGACAAGAAAATTTCTATCCATTCTACCTAATTCTATCTAATTGGATTGTGTCACAGCTGAATTCCACCAAATATTTAAGCAGGAAATAATACCAAGTCCACTCAAACTCTTCCAGAAAACTGAAGACAGAATACTTCCCAACTCATTCTACAAGACCAGCATTACCCCCATATCAAAATCAGACATTAAATACAAGGGGGGATAAAAGCTACAAACCAATATTCATTGTGAAAATAGATATAAAAATTCTTCTTAAAAAATTTTAGCTAATCGGGGCGCCTGGGTGGCTCAGTGGATTAAGCCGCTGCCTTCGGCTCAGGTCATGATCCCAGGGTTCTGGGATCGAGTCCCGCATCGGGCTCTCTGCTCAGCAGGGAGCCTGCTTCCCCCTCTCTCTCTCTCTCTCTGGCTGCCTCTCTGTCTACTTGTGATTTCTCTCTGTCAAATAAATAAATCTTTAAAAAAAAAAAAATTTTAGCTAATCAAATCCAACAATTTAATAAAAGGCTCTATTCTCATTACATCCTATCAGGTGGTACACAATTTTGATTTGTCTCCCTACAGGCAATGTTAATTTGATCACTTCATTAAGATGGCTATCCACCTGCTTCCTCCCTTAAAAGTTACTTGCTTTCTTTTTATAATTAAGTATTGTGCAAGAAGAACTCCTGAATCTTATCAAACTCTCAATTTATTCATCTGTTTATTTTTGTCCATTTGGATTCATGGATTTCTACTTTTTTCAAGAGATCATAGTCCATTGCTATTATTGTTACCTCAACCTCCCTGAGGTATGTTGACCCACGATAAACTACACAGGTACCATCTGATACTTTTTTTTTTTTTTAAGATTTTATTTATTTAGGGCACCTGGGTGGCTCAGTTGGCTAAGCCACTGCCTTTGGCTCATGTCATGATCCTGGAGCCCCAGAATTGAGTCCTGCATTGGGCTCCCTGCTCTGCAGAAAGTCTGCTTTTTCCTCTGACCCTCCCTGCCTCTCATGCTCTCTCTGTCTCTCATCTTCTCTCTCTCTCTCTCTGAAATAAATAAATAAGTACATAATCTAAAAAAAAAAAAAAAAAAAAGAAAAGAAAAGAAAGAAAGGAATAAAGAAAAAAGGTTTTATTTTATTTATTTGACAGAGAGAGAGTGTGCACATGCACAAGCAGGGGGAGCAGCAAAGGGAGAGAGGGAGAAGCAGGCTTCCCACATAGCAGGAAGCCGGATGCAGGGCCCAATCCCAGAACCCCAGGACCATGACCTGAGCTGAAGGGAACACTTGACTGACTGAGCTACCTAGTCACCCCTGATGGTTTTTGATATATGTACACATCCATAAACTGTCACTATAATCAAGCAAGCATATCCACCACTCCCCAAAAGCTCCCAATGTCCCTTTGCCAAGCTCCAACCCTCCACATACCTTCCATCTCCAAACAACCACTGATCTGCTTTCTGTCAGTAAAATCTAGAATTTTCTAGTTTTATATAAATAACGTGATACAGCTCATAACTATTTTTGGGGTGGCTAGCCTTTTTCACTCAATGTAACCTTTTGAGATCCATTTTGTTCTTGCATGTATCAAGAGCTTATTGCTTTCCCTTACTGAGTAGTATTCTACTGTATGAATGTACCACAGCTTATTTATTCATTCATCTGTTGATATTTATTTGGGGTGCTTCCAGTTTTGGAGTACAATAAAGTTGCTATAAACATTCATGTACAAATCTATGCGTGGATGTATGGGTAAACACTCAGATATGTAATGGTCAAATTGCATGACAGGTAAATGTTTAAATTTTTAAGAAACTAAACTATTTTCTAAAGTGGTTGTGCATGTTACATTCCCACCACGGTGTATGAGAGCTCTTCCACGTACCCTCAAAGCTTGGTGTAAGGAGTATCTCTCATTTTGGTCATTCTCATACATGCATGATGATATTTCATTACGGTTTAAATCTGTATTTCTCAAAGACTAATGATATTGAGCATCTTTTCCTATGCTTACTTGCCATCTCTACATCTTCTCTGGCCAAAAGTCTGTCCAAATCTTCTGTCCACTTTTTAATGGGTTGTATTCTTATACTTGAGTTACAGAAATTCTTTTTTTTTTTTTTTAGGAATTCTTCATATATTCCATACACAAGTACTTTATCAGATACATGATTTGCAAATATTTTCTCCCAGTCTTAGCTTGTCTTTCCTTTCTCTTAACATCTTCCAAAAAGAACTTGTTTTTAATTTTGATGAAGCAAATTTATTCACTTTTTCTTTTATTGTTCATGCTTTTGGTAGCATACCTAAGAAATCTTTGTCTACCCCCAAGCTATAGCCATTTTCTCCTATGTTTTCTGCTACAAGTTTTATAGTTTTAGGTTTTTACATCTGGGTATGTGACCTATGTGAAATCAGCTGTCACATGTAGGAGGAGGTATAGATTAAAATATAATTCTGTGTATGAATAATTTAACAGTTCCAGTAGTTTATTGGAGAGACAGATCTTTCTACAGTAAATAACCTCTGTCCCATCATGAAAAATCACTTGTTCATATACACGTGGGTCTATTTCTGGACTCTCTTACTTGTTCCATAGATCAGTCTGTCTGTCTTTACAATAATCCCACACTATCTTGACTACTATAAGTTAATAGTAAGGCTTGAAATCAAATAGTATTTGTCTTCTAACTTTGTTCTTCTTTTTCAGGGTTACTTTCTAGTGCTACCTCCAAAACCCCTGCATTACCGTATCAACTTTAGAATCAGCTTGTCAATTTCTACAAAAGAGCCTGCTAGGATTTTGACTGGGATTGCTATGAATCTAAGGATTTATTTGGGAAGAACAGACATCTTAACAATATTGAGTCTTTCTACCATGAGCATTATACACCTCTCCATTTATTAGACCTTTTTAAAAATTTCTTTCAGCGATGTTCTGATTCATCATATATAGATATACATCATATATATATGATATACATCATATATAGAAATAAAAATAGAATAGAATTAAAAATTTCTCCTAAGAAAATAATCTAAGACATGGAAAATAGTCTATATACAAAGATGTTCAGCACAGTGTTAATTGTAATAGAAAAACATATGCAGATGCATCATAAAGTAGGAAATGGGAATAGCTAAGCAGATCATGTAACAGTAAAAGAAGTATTAAATAGCTATTTTAAATGGACTACATGACAACATGGGAAATGCTAAGGATAACATATTAAATGAGAAAAACAGTTCATTATATTGATAGAACACTATGGATGTAACATAACAGTGTTAAAGTATATCAAGTGGTGCCCTCGGTGGCTCAGCCTGCTGAGGGTCCAATCGGTCCCACCTCAGGTTGTGACCTCGGGGGCTGTGGGAATGAGCCCACAGCCTGCTTGAAAGATTCTCTCCCTTCTTTGCTCCTTCCCTTACTCATGTGCTCAAACTCTCTCTCTCCTTCTTAAAATGAATAAATAAATATTCTTTAAAAAGGAAAAGAAGGTATATTGAAATCATAATGAGTTTGATTTGCTAAAATTATGGGTAATTTTTTCTTGAATCTCTAAATTTTTTAGCAACATTATTACTGCTTTAATAAATGCTTCTCTAATTTTAAATTAGGAAATAATTCCCAAACCAAAAAATTTACCATTTAAAGTATACAATTCAGTGGTTTTTACTATATCCACCAAGTTGTACAACTATCACTACTACCTAATTTCAGAACACTGTTTTATTTTTTTAAATCAGTTATGTTTTTTTTAGTCACACTTCATGTATATATGAAGTCTTGAGCCTTTGAAATAAAAAAAAAACTTCATTCAATTTATCAGTGCTCATTAATAGATGGTAAATGTTGTGAATATCCATGTATGAACTTCCTATCATCTTATATTTTACTGACATCTAATAATTTCATATTAAAATAAAGATCAAACTTAAGTTGCCAAATGACCCATCAGTGTAATGCAAGCACAAATAGGTTCTTGATTTATAAGTTTCACATAATCTTCTCCATAATCAGCACTATCGAGTTGCTGATTCCCCATACCAGCATTGAATATAAGCTGTCAAGAAACAAAGTCTTGCTCATCACACACTCTGCACTAACGATCGTCACCAGTAAAGGCACAGTCCTTTTACAGCACATGAAACCTTTCACACACATTATCTCACCTGATTGAGGGTAAGAGCCCTTGTGGGGAGGGAACTATCATTCTCCCCATTACACAGATGTGGGAACTAATGCTCAAAACTGTTAGGTGGCTTCCCAGGGTTATTTAGCCAATACATAGTGGGGAGATCCGGGATTCAAGTCACTGCCTTTGATTCCAAAACCCATCTCTTTCTACTGAACTCTGCTGCCCACTACATACACTGTCAAACACTGCTCATGGGTTAGAAGAAAACTCCAGGCAGCCAGTGCCCGCTATGGGCCCTGAGTGTGGCCTCCCTGCGTGCTCACAACGCCCCACTCCCACCACTTGCGGAGCCTCAGCTGTTTCCCACAGCCAGGCCACACAGCCACCGTGGTGCCTGGTCAAGCCTGGACTTCCCGAAGCTGCTCCAGTAAGCCAGCTAGGCCACTGAGATTAGAGATAAACTCACGAACACACAGGGGCCTGGAAAGCACCAGGAGTACTGAAATCAGGGTGCCACTAAGAGAAGGAAGCAAGAGAGGCTCAGGAGTAAGATCTCAGTACAGTGACTGGATAAGACCACAGTCCTGGGCAGCCCACAGAGGCAGGTCCAGGCCTGTGCAGCCCACAGAGACAGAACGCTGTGGACACTGGCCACGGTGGGAAAGGAAGACAACCTTCACTGATAACCCTCCGAAAGTCGCCAGGGTCTTCAGTATGAAATCCAAACTTCCACTTGCACTTGCAGGCCCGGAAGGATCCACCCCAGGCACCCACTGGCTTTATCTCTTGCCCTACCTCAATGGCTGTCCCCCAACCCAGTGACCAGTCATGTCCTACGCCATCCTCGGCTCCCCATTCTCCATACAGGTCACTCCACAATCTTACCACCCCTCCTGCTTTTCCATCTGTGAAAATCCTCTGCAGCCTGAACCCAGGCCTTCCTCCCCTCCCCTTTGCGCCTTAGCCTGGCCCGTTCTCTCCTCTTCCCCTGCTTCTCTCTCTGCCTGCTGCTCTCCCTGCTTTGTGCTCACGCTCTCTCTCTCTTTCTCTCTCGGACAAATAAATAAAATCTTTAAAAAGCTATTAAAGAAAAGGAAAAAAAGAAAAAAACTATGGGAATTTCGTCACCAAATTACAAATCCCAAGAGCACTTCAAACCCAGAAGATCCCAGAGCATTCGACAGGGAAGGATGAGAAGCAGGTGTCTGAGGGGTAACCCTGAGCGATTCTGTAAACAGGGTGACTGTGGAAAGGTTTGGTGCCCATATCCATCAAGAACCTAAACAGACAATGAGGTACGCTTGGGTGGCTTAGTGAGTGAAGCATCTGACTCTTGATTTCAGCCTAGGTCATGATTTTGGGGTCATGAGATTAAGCCCTGCATCAGGCCCTACACTCAGTATGGAGTCCGCTTGAGAGTCTCTCCCTTCCTTTCCCCCTGTCTCTCCCCCTCCCCCACACTGCTCACACACACGTTCTCTCTCTTTCTCTAAATAAAATCTTAAATAAAAATGACAATGAAATAAAATTTAACATTTAAATTAAGTTACTAGTATTTATTAACTATTTACTATGTGTTGGCACTAGCCTGAACACTTAATATATGTACTCTCTTATTTCATTCCCTAACCACCCTATAAGGTAGACACAATTATTATCACCTACTTTACAGATAAAGAAGCCGTGGCTCAAAAGGATTAAATCACCCACCCAAGGGCACATAGCTAACTTGGGGCAGACCTCGGACCTGAACCCAGGCACTGCAACTTTCAAGACCACAGTGGTCTTAGGACATCTGGGTGGTTGGGTTGGTTAAGCGTCTGCCTTCAGCTCAGGTCATGATCCCAGAGTCCTGGAATCAAGTCCCATGTCAGGCTCCTTGTTTAGCGGGGAGCCTACTTCTCCCTCTCCCTCTGCCTGCCACTCCCCCTGCTTGTGTGCACGTGCTCCATCTCTGACAAAAATAAATAAATAAAATCCTTAAAAAAAAGAAAGGGGCCACAGTGCTCTTTAACCAGTGAAGTGCTTCTTAGAATATGTGGCTTCTTCAGAAGAAAAGATTCTGAAAGAGAACTCAGAAAACCTGGATTCTGTGCCAGTTTTTTTTTTTTTTTAAGATTTTATTTATTTATTCAACAGAGAGAGACACAGCAAGAGAGGGAACACAAGCAGGGGGAGTAAGAGAGGGAGAAGGAGGCTTCCCGCTGAGCAGGGAGTCCGATGTGGGGCTCGATCTCAGGACCCTGGGATCATGACCTGAGCTAAAGGCAGACACTTAACGCCTCAGCCACCCAGGCACCCCTGCACCAGTTCTGCCCCTACCTTACTGGCCCTGCTGGAGAAATCCTGAATGAATCCTCCCAGCTTTCTGGACCTCAGCTGGCCTACCTGGAAAATGAGAGATAAGCCAGAAGCAGCAATAGCAAGGCGGGGATGGGGGGCGTACGTGTCTCCCCTCTATTAGCACACACCAGACGTTACTGATCAACGACAGCAGACAGTCACTGAGCCCAGGTGAAGACATGTGTATGCTCTACCCTGTGTCAGACAAATGCTACCTACCGAATGAAGTCAGCGGATGAAATGTGTTTGCTTTCCCAGAGCTAGACTGTTCCTAAGGGGTCTTCTGACTCTCAAAATCCACAACTGTGTTACTGGGGCTCTAAAGTCAAAACCCTCATTCTAGCCCCATTGCAACGAGAACGCTGTCCCTACGCCTCGATCTTCCTTCTGCAAAATGGACATTAGGTTACATGTGGCCAAATCTACTTCTCTCTCCCATCTTGGGATGAACAATGCTCCAAGCCAATGCCTGATCTGTGTTACACAGAATGATCTGCTCTCAATGCGTCCTGCCAGGCACCTTTCCTCTGCTTTTCTAACACAGCCTGATAAAGGGGGGATCCAAAGCCATCATAGGACGATATGATAGGATGAAGAGGTACCCTTTCCTTTGCATTAAGCACTGTGTTTCCAGAAATTTCCAGTTAAAATGCAAATATGCCCTCAACATGATAAAACACGAAATTATCTGTCCTTGTCACCTTGGCAGGAGTTTCTTTACCTGTTTTTCCAGCCTCAGAAACTGAGAGCAGCATTCTATGGAAAGAGATAGGTTCCAAATATAGGTTCTGTTTCAGAGAAGGCCATCCTAAAAAGAAAGTTGTAGGAGGGGGCATTTGGGGAGGGCAGCTGCTAGTGGCTGAGAAGGCTTAATGAATAAAACATGCATCACAGCTGCCAAGGATACTTGCATTTTAATAGGAAACAGTTTTAGGCCAAAGGAATTAATCTCTAATGGTGGAATTACAAGCATCAGCAATGATTTAGGGGGTATTAAGCGAAGAAAGTTGTTCTAGCATCCCTGAAATCCCAACAAATGAGCTGATGTGAGTGTGCAAGCCCTCAGCAAACAGTGAATATGCTGCAAATTTAAGGGATTAATAATATTATTACTGGCAACTTGTAAGTCTGCCTGCCAGTGAGCAAGCCTGCCACCACACAGACAAATCCAGATGCCCATAGGAGCCCAGGACATGCACTCTTTGGTCTGGAAAGCATCCATTTGGGAACCTAGTTGCCAGAAAAACTGAAGAGAACCCTTCCCTCCATCTGCCCCTTAATCACACACACTGAGAAGATGCATAATTAATTTGTTCTCAACAGTTGCTCTGTGGCTAGAAGAGCGAGGGCATTTCTGGAATGGCAATTACAGACAAGAAAAACAAATGTTCGGCCACAAGCAGAATAACATATCCAGCCAGCCTGCTTCCCCTCCCTCCGCCATCCCTGCTCAGGCCATGCCTTGGGTGGGGGACAGGAGTCCTCTTCATTTCCTCACAGTCTGGAGACCTTGGGGACCGGTAGTAAGGAAGAGAAAACAAAATCCTCAAAGATACAGGAAAGGAAGCCTCACTCTAACCTCAGAAAGAGGGAACAGGCACAAAGTTCAGGTGCACCATGAGGGTCAATGGGAGGGGCATTTGGGGGATAACAGCATAACACATATAGGAATTAGACGAAATTAAAGAATTCTTAGGGGTGCCTGCGTGGTTCGGTCAGTTAAGCATCCAACTCTTGGTTTCAGCTCAGGACACAATCCTAGGGTCATGAGATCCAGCCCCATGTTGGGCTCCACACTGGACGTGGAGTCTGCTTAAGATTCTCTCTCTCCCTCTCCCTCTGCCCCACCCGCCACCCCTCCCTCTCTAAAAAAAAATAATAATAAATTTTTAAAAATGAAAGAATTCTTGCTGATGTCATTCATTGTCATAATAATGGGAATACTTAGAAACTCTTTAAAACTCTTCAGCAGAAAAAAAGAAACACTTTAAAACTCTTCAGCAGAAAAAGAAAATGAAAGAATGATAGCACCATATTTTTTTAGACTTTTTTTAAGTAGGCTCCACTCCCAGAGTGGGGAGCCAGCATGGAACCCAGCGTGGGGCTTGAACTCATGATCCTGAGATCAAAACCTGAACTGAGATCAAGAGTAGGATGCTTAACTGACTGAGCCACCCAGGTGCCTCTATAGCAACATATTTTAGATCTAGTGCCAGAGTTCATCATATTTTCTGTCTAATTTTTAATTCATCTGAATTTTTAAATAGATTTTTTTTTTTAAAGACTCAAAGACAGATCCTAGCCTGCTGTTCTTAACCCTTCACTGTGTGGCCTAGGAGCACTGTGTTCTTGGCCCAAGTCAACCTCTCCTGCCTCACTTTGCACCACATGTTCTGTCAATCACTTTACTCCATCCTACTGTCCTCCATTCAGGGCCTTGAATAAAACAGGCTCATTCCCATCTCAGGGCCCTTAGGCTTGATATTTCTTCTTCCCAGGGCACACTGGACCCACTCTTGGAAGGGCCCCATGCTTGCAGTTTAATGTGAAAGACAGAATAATGCCTGCTCCCCAGCAAAGATGTCCACACCCTAATTCCTGAAACATGGGACAATGTTACCCCATGTGACAAAGGGGAACTCAGGATGCAGATGAAATTAAGGTTGCTAATCTTGAGATCTTGTGATCAAGATTTGATCTCAGATTATTAGGTGGGCCTAGTGTAATTTTAAGGGTTCTTTTGTGTGGAAGAGAGAACCAGAAAAGAACCAGAGGGCTGACAGCATGAGAAGGACTTGGCCAGATGTTACCAACTTTGAAGGTGGAGAATGGGTGCCATGAACCAAGGAATGCAGGTGGAAAACACCAGGACGTGAGCTCCCCCTCTAGAGTCTCCAGAAGGAACACACAGCCCTGCTGACACATTCATTTCAGTCCAGTGAGAAGCAATTCAACTTCTGACCTCTAGAATTTAATGAATCAGTCAGTATTTTAAGCCACGAAGTTTGTGGTCAGTTTGTTATAGCTGCAATAGGAAACTAATACAGTCACTTGCCTCGAAATTCTTAATTTTATCTTTTAATTTATGTTTTGCAAAGGAAGCCAGATGAGACAAAGGAGCATGCCCCGGGGGATTTGGCTCATGCACAGCCCTACGTCCCCAGTGAGTTCTCAGCTGCCCACTGCCCACTCCACCCCCAGAACCCAGGCTCTACCCAGTCTCCCTACCTTCACCCCCAGCCAGGCTGCTCTCTACCCAGAGTAGCAATCAGATCACACTGGTGGGAGAGATCTGCATTCTGCCACTGCCCTCCATTGCCCTGGGGGCCTGAGTGCAAGCCCAGGCAGGGCAGAGTCATACATAGGTCAGGTGGTAACCCTCCCTACTCTAGACTAGCATCAGCTTCAACAGGAGACTCAGCAGGGACCCCTCCCCCGCCCCCAATCCAGATCCTGAGCACATCCCAGCACCGAGGCTGCACCCTCTTGGGAGCTGCCCAGCGACTGTGGCTTGGGGCTGTAGGGCCACAGGAAGAGAAGACTGATGTCCCCAACCCCAGCCAGTACCCAACAGTTTCATTTTGCACTGAGTCCTGTAAATTATACAGCCCTGACTCATCTGCTAACAGAATTCTCCCAGCTCTTCCCCCATGCCATTCTTTCATCACTTCTCAGTTTCAGCTACAAAACCCCACATCAGAGAGCCCTTCCCCAGCCCTGCTTTAGTCACTTTTTATCCTATGACCACAGTTTCTCTCTCTCAGGGCACTCAGCAACAGCTGACATTATCTCATTTGCCTGTCTCACTGATTCACTAAAAAGAGCCCACTGTGTGCCAAGCCCTGTTCTAAGTGCTGAGGGTGAGCAAGCAGGGAAGACACACACCTGCCCTCCTGAAAAGGATGTTCTCGGGAGTTCCACTGATTGTTAATTATCTCTTACCCCTCAAGAATAGACTGCCATAGACCCAGCACCTGGTACAGTGCCTGGCCGATAGCAGGTACTCAATTAAAATTTGCTACACAATTGGAGCACATGGATGGCTTAGTGTGTTGAGCATCCGAGTCCTTTTTTTTTTTTTTTTTTTTTTTTTTAGATTTAGAGAGAGAAAGAAAGAGAGAGAGCAGGGGGAGGGATAGAGAGAGAGCAGGGGGAGGGATAGAGAGAGAAGTAGAGGGAGAGAATCTCAAGCAGACTACCCACTGAGCATGCAGCTCTGAGGCAGCTCCATCCCAGGACCCTGAGATCATGACCTGAGCCAAACCCAAGAGTCAGAGGCTTAACCGACTGAGCCAGCCAGGTGCCCCAGAGCATCCAACTCTTGACACTGGCTCAGGTCATGATCTCAGGATCATAGGATGCAGTCCCAGTCAAGCTCCATGGAGCCTGCTTAAGATTCTCTCTCTCTCTCTCCATTTGACCCCCCCCCCTTTAAAAAATAAAAATAAAAGCTTTTCTTGAATGTATGAATAGTGAGTGGCTTAGGCACTCTGCGGGGTGACCAGGCAGAGCACAGAGACATCCCTCTTCATCCTACAAAGTGTGGGCCATGAGGATCCAGGGTGGGGGAGGGGCACTGCCCCAGTCCCTGAACCACGTTGCCTGAAATTAGCCTCACAGATGTCCCGCCATTACCAGTCAACAGTTTATCTGTATATTTAAGTGAAGTTATTCTGCTAATTGGACCTATGTCTTACGGTTCTACAAGGAAAAGTCTATTAAAAAGTCTTGCCGTAACAGGCAAGAGCTTTGAGGGTAGTTTTATTCAGGAACAGGAAGGGAGCTGAGTGGATTTTAATTTGGTAGAAAATAGCTGCTTGGGGCCAAGCGGTGAGAAGCGGGAAATCAAGAACAGGCTATTAGATTATTAGTGCGGTTAACAAGCATCTCCATCAACCTTATGGCTGCAGACTGCCTTCCACCGAGTTTATTAGTTATATCATGGCTTTCCATCTACCCCTGCTGTTCCAGTGAGTCCCATTTTGGAGACATGGACACTGAGGCAGGAGAAGTGCATCCCACCCAAGCCAGTATGAGTTGGGCCTCACAGCCCCTGTGGCCTCAGCTCCTGAGCACAGGAAGGTGTGGGAATTGTGGAGTCAGGGACAAACATCCCAAAAGGTTTCAGGAGAGATGGCAGAGGGCTGAGGGGGTGGGAGAGAGGGCCAGGAAAACTCTGATTTGTCATGGCTTAACAAATGCTCAAACTCCCTTGTACAGCAAGGAAATCCATGCCTCGGCTGCTGGCCTAGAGGAGCCCTAGAAGTTCATCCAGTCCAGGTGACAGAGCCAGGAGGCACCCAGTTATAGACAAGGGCTCGGGAGCCACCTGATTTGCAATTAAATCAAAGACCCTGTAGTGGGTTGAATGGCGGCACCCAAAAAGGTATGCCCTTGTCTTAACCCCACTAGACTTGAGACTGTGACCTTATTTGGAATAAAGGATCTCTGTACATGGAACTAAGTTAAGAATCTTGAGATGAGATCACTCTGGATTGCCCAGATAGGCCCTAAACCCCAGGACAACTATCCTTCCAAGCAAGAAAAGACAGAGGCAGAGACTGGAATGACACAGCCACCAGGAATGTCTGAAGCCACCACAAGCAGCATGGCCTCACTGGCACCTTGATTCTGGACCTCTGGTCTCCAGAACTGTGAGACAATACATTTCTGTTGCCATTGGCACCCAATTTGTGATGATTTCTTACAGAGATTACAGGAAGCTAATACACCTGCTTACTAGCCGTAGACCCTTGGACAAATCACTTAATCTGTGCTTCCATTTCTTCGTCTGTAAAATGGGGGTAGATACCTCAGATTGTCATTAAGTTAAAGGAGATAATACAGAGAGAACACTTAGTGCTGTGCCTGTCCCATGCTTTTCGGCCACGTGTTCTTAGCCTCCGAATCCCGCCTGAAGAACTCATTAAAAGTAAGGTTTCCCAGGCCTCAAACCAGAATCACTGAAAACAGAACTTTGGAGTATAGAGTCTAGGGACCTGCATTTTATAAGGTCCTCAGGTGTCACTGATCCTCTGAGAGCCATTCCCACCTCCGTGAGAGCCAGCCAGAATCTCTTCTGTTTCTGGAAAGCTGCCCTTCCAGATAGATTTCCCTGCCATCCTTGGTAACCCATTGCAGTAGAAAACCACCTTAGAGGTAAGGAAGTCCAAGCTTATGCCGTCCCTCATCACGTAGCATCACCCCACTTCTCGGTACCGCGTTCAGCAGAGGGAGAAACAACGAGGACGTGGTGGAAGCACCCAATCCGGGGCAGGAAAGGAAACTGTGGGGGGGTTTTCAGTGGGAAAAGCAATAAAGCAGAGAGAAGCCCAGCCATGGTTAGTCCGGATGGAGTCTGAGATGGGCAAGGACGGTGTCTCCCGCTGGCACTTCTCCAGCTCCTGCTCCCTTAGGTGGAGGCTAACCCTCAACACAGCATCAAGTCTGGGGAGCAGTACTCACTGGCCTCCTCCACCCACCCCACAGGAACCAGGTAGTGGGAACAGTTGGAGAGTGGCTCTGTGGCAGCAAGAAGCCAGCCTTGTGTGTCCAGGCAGCCTGGGTAGACAAGAAAGCTACAGATACATGCAAACATGGAACTAAGGCGGTATTTGCACTGACCAGTATGGAGGGATGCCTAGCACATGGCTTTGGCCTCCCATCACCAGAAACACAAGGCTTTTGGTTTCATTTCATCTGTGGCCTCTGGAAAGAGATCACTGCTTCTGAGCAACTGCAAATACCATCTCATCAGGCAACTGCAAGTCCAAAACAGCCCCAGGAAATACACACGGTGAGCTAGGAGAGGAGAAGAGCTAGAAAGAGAATGGCCAAACCCAGTAGGGGGAAGACCACAGTAATGGTGGGCACAAGCCAGAGTTCAGCCCAGCATCTGCAATCTGTTGGTAAAGTCTTGTTTCTCCCCGGGGCGACCCGGTCCCGGTGATGGTGTGCAAAAAGATGGTAGGAGAGGCGATTTCCAGTGGTACCTGGACACTTCCTTTTTTTTTTTTTTTTTAGGTTTTATTTTTATTTTTTTTTGACAAAGAGAGACACAGCTCGAAAGGGAACACAAGTAGGGGGATTGGGAGAGGGGGAAGCAGGCTTCCTGCTGAGGAGGGAGCCCGATAAGGGACTTGATCCCAGAACCCTGGGATCATGACCTGAGCCAGAGTCAGACGCTTAATGCCTGAGCCACCCAGGGACACCCCCACCCAGGACACTTATTTGCATATGCAGTCCCCCCCAAAAAAGATAGCTAATCTATCAAGCCTGCAATCTTGCTTAGAACAAAACCAAGTAAAGGAAAAAGTCAACAGGATAAAAAATAGCATACAAATACATGAATAGTTGGTTTCCAAAAAGTACATGGGAATGATAACTAATGAATTCAAGATAGTGCTTGCTTCTGATTTTGTAGGAGAAAAGTTGGAATCAGGGAAGTACCCCAGTGGCTACAATTGTATGGGTAAGGGATTATTTCAGATACAGTGCAAAAGAAGAGTGATCGCTAAATTATTTCTTATATGTTTCTTTATATCTTATGTATTTCACCTTTTTTAAAATTTTATGTTGTTGGGTGCCTGGGTGGCTCAGTGGGATAAGCCGCTGCCTTCAGCTCAGGTCATGATCTCAGGGTCCTGGGATCGAGTCCCACATCGGGCTCTCTGCTCAGCAGGGAGCCTGTTTCCTCCTCTCTCTCTCTCTCTCTGCCTGCCTCTCTGCCTACTTGTGATCTCTCTGTCAAATAAATAAATAAAATCTTTAAAAAAAAAATAAATTTTATGTTGTTGCTTTTTTTCTAAATACAAGGATATGCCGGTCCATAGGTCACTGATACCTCTAGAACAACCAAGAAGACAACATGAGGGACGCCTGGGTGGCTCAGACAGTTAAACAGCTACCTTCGGCTCAGGTCATGATCCCAGGGTCCTGGGATCGAGTCCCACATTGGGTTCCTTGCTCAGTGGGGAGCCTGCTTCTCTCTCTCTCTGCCGCTGCCTGCCTCTCTGCCTGCCTGTGCTCTCTCACTCTCTTTCTCTCTCTGACAAATAAATAAATAAATAAAATCTTAAAACAAAAAAAAGAAAAGAAGACAACGTGACAGGTGCATGGCCTGCTTGGGAACACAGACAATCCACTGCACACAGAGCACAATCTCCTGGGCGATGCCCAAGTGACGCCATTTTCCTCCAGGGTCCCCATGGATGGAAGCAGTCCCACCAAGTCTCTCCCCAGACCACACTAAGGCCCAAGTTGGTACTCCTCCAGAACTCACCCCAAATCAGGGCCAACATGCAAAGTTGTGCAGGTTTGCAACACAGTGCTCAAAAGGGTTTGGGTACAAAGCTAAAAAGGAAGCCCTGGGTGCCATTGCAGGCTCTCTGTCTCCCTTTTCCACAGGCCTGGTCCTTACGTGACCCAAGCAGAACACATTAAATGCAGCTCATGCTCCTGCAAAAATTACTGCAAACTCCAAGAAAGCCAGTCACCAAGACAGCAAGGATTCCATTTCTCTCCTTTGCTCCTGTGCACAATACTTTCAGACAAAATGTTCTGGGATGAGAAGGGAAAGCAGCAAAAGGGGGCCTGAGGGACAGGGTGCATGAAAACTCACCCAAAAGCTTGCACACTGGGTTGACAGATGGTGCACATGCAAAGGAAGGGCAGCACAATTAGGTCTAACCATAAGAGAGGAGGCCTTCCCAGGTACTCACCCCACCATCACCCTCCATGCTGGGTTAGGAGCCCCTCCCGTGCAAGGCTCCTGCCCCCCTCCCACCCACCCAGCCCCCACTTCTTGGCTGGGAGTCAGCTGCTGTCAGGAGCCAGAGCTGGAATGAAGACAAATCGATCCTTCTGCAATGGGTGATTTCACACCTGCTTCCCCCTGCTGGACTGTAGCAGCTGGAGGGCAGGGGTCAAGTCTTATTTCCCTTCATATCCTCTGAGGCTGGGCCTCACGCAAGACCTGGCACAGAGCAGGCTCAGTTAAAGTTTGTTAAAATAACGGATGGGTGGAAGAACAGTGAAGACATGCTGTGGTGTGGCCAGGACAGTCCCCAGGTTTCAGAAAATATTCCTGAAGAGCCACACATGGCTACAGTTCCTCTTAATGGGCAACAAGAACCTTACAGTGCTTCTTGATTTAGCACACCTTCACTAAGCAGGCGGCATGGTTATCCTCAGAACTGCCAGTTGTTCAGTAGCTTAAGGGTTGAAACCCCTTCCCAAAGCAAAGAGCTAGCATCCACCAGTTCCTTTGGCGGGTCCATACTTCCCCCCACTGGGAAATGCAAATCCTAAATCTTTGTTGGATTAACTCTCTGGTTGGTTGATTAAATATAAAAAGGAATTCCCTGGTGGCTCAGTTGGTGAAGCATCTGGCTTCAGCTCAGGTCATGATCCCAAGGTCCTGGGATCAAGCCCCATGTTGAGCCCCATGTTGGGGTCTCTGCTCGATAGGGGGCCTACTTCTCTATCTCCCTCTGCCTGCCGCTCCCCCTGCATATGCACTCACTCTCTCTCCATGTCATATAAATAAATAAATAAAATCTTAAAAAAAAAAAAAAAAAAAAAGATGTTTCCTGGAAAGGGATTCTATTGCCCTTCCTCCTCTCTTGTGTTTCTCGAACCCATACCAGCAGGACAACAGCCTCAAGGCTCACACCAGCATGGATGGACTCAGGGGAGAAGCAACCCATCAGGGAAGATCTAGATGTCAAAGTCCAAGTCCAAGATCTGCCACAAAACTGCAGGAGGCTTGGGATATCTGGGTGGCTCAGTCAGTTAAGCACCCAACTCTCAATCTCCACTCAGGTCTCAATCTCAGGGCTGTGAGTTAAAGCCCTGCATTTGGCTCCACACTGGGCATGGAGACTACTTAAAAAGGAGGCCAAGATGGCCGTGGAGTAGGAGACTGAAATGACATCAAGGCCCAGGAGTTCAGCTAGATAGTTATCAACCATTCCAAACACTTACAAACTCAACAGGAGATAGAAGAGAAGAGGAGCAGTAATTCTAGGAACAGAAAATCAACCACCTTCTGAAAGGTAGGACTTGGGGAGAAGTGAATCTGAAACAACAGGAAGATAGACCCCGGGGGAAAGGGGCCAGCTCATGGCAAGTGGTAGAGCAATGGAGCACAAAAATAGAACTCTTAGAAGTCTGCTTTACTGAGGGACATAACTCCAGAGGCTAAGCAGGGGTGGAGCCCTTGCGGGGACAGTGTGGTCTCAGTTCCCACAGGGTCACAGAAAGACCGAGGGTGCCTGAGTGTGGCAGAGCCCCCAGGTATTGGAGCAGGAAAGCCGACTACAGACGGAGCCAAGGAGTGAGCTTTCAGATCGTGGTTACCTTAAACCATGATCCAAGGCACAGTCAGGCCACTGCTCTCTGAGCAGAGACCCCACAAGTGGCTGAACCAGAGAAACTCCCTCCTTCCTCCTCCAGGACAAGTGGCGCAGGAACACACAGCAGGAATCTGCTGGGTTTGGAGACTCCAAATGGGGCCCCCAGCCAGAAATAGAAATGCTCGGTCACAGGCCAGGTGAACACAGAGCGCAGACAGAGACCAGGGAGACAGGAGGGATTGGCTGCTTATCTCTGAGGGCGCACTGAGGACTGGGGCCCCGAGCTCTCAGATCCTCCAGGGCAGAGATTAGGGGGCCGCCATCTTCATTCCTGTCCTCCAAAGCTCTGCAGAAAGCATTCAGGGAACAAAAGCTCCCAGAGCAAACCCGAGCAGATTACTTAGCCTGGCCCCTGGCAAGGGTAGTGTAATTCCATCTTGGGCAAACACATTTGAGAATGACTGCAACAGGCCCCTCCCCAAGAAGATAACCAAGAACATCCAGCCAAGACCAAGTTCATCGATCAATGAGAACTCTGGAACTCCAGAGCTGGGGAACACAACACATAGAATTCATGGCTTTTTTCCAATAATTCTTTAGACTTTCAAGGTTACGTTTTTAAATTTTATTTTCTTTCCCTTTTCCTATTTTATTTAATGTTTTTTCTTTCCTATTTTAACCTATTTTAACTATTTTATCTTATCAATATCTTTTTTAAAAATTTTTTTTTAATTCTCACTTTTATAGTCATATTCTATCCCTTCATTGTATTTAACCATATTTTTTATATACATTTAAGTTTTTCTTTCTTTAAAATTTTGGGATACAGTTTCTTCTAACAGACCAAAACATACCCTAAATCTAGCATTCTACTCTCCAGCCTGATCACATTCTCTTTTTTTTTCAACTAACTTCTTATCTTATCAATATCTTTTTAAAAATCTTCTTAAATTTTCATGTTTACAGCCAAATTCTATTCCTTCATTGTGTTTACTCTTATATATATATACATAATATATGTATATTATATATATAAATATATATATATATATATATAATTTCTTTAAAATTTTGGAAGACATTTTCTTCTAACAGACCAAAATACATCCAAAATCAAGTGTGTGGCTCTGTTCTATTCACCAGTCTAATTATATATATATCTATATACAACTATATATAGATATATATATAGATACAGATATAGATATATATATACACACTTTTTATTCTTTATTCCCCCTTCCTTCTACCCCTGGTTTTGGGTCTCTTATGATTTGGTTAGCATACATTTTTCTGGGATCCTTGACACATTTTTACTATATTATTCTCTCATTCATATATTCTTATCTGGATAAAATGACAAGGCAGAAAAACAAACTCACCACAAAAAAAAGAACAAGAGGCAGTACCAATGGCTAGAGATCTAATCAATATGGACATTGGTAATATGTCAGAACTAGAGTTCAGAATGATGATTCTCAAGGTGATAGCTAGGCTCAAAAAAGGTCAGGAAGATACTAGAGAAACCCTTTCTAGAGAAATAAAATCTCTTCCTGGAGAAATGAAAGAACTAAAATCTAACAAAGCTGAAATCAAAAAAGCTATTAATGAGGTGCAATTAAAAATGGAGGCTCTTGGGACGCCTGGGTGGTTCAGTTGTTTGGACGACTGCCTTCGGCTCAGGTCATGATCCCAGAATCCCGGGATCGAGTCCCGCATCAGGTGCCCAGCTCCATGGGGAGTCTGCTTCTCCCTCTGACTTTCTCCTCACTCATGCTCTTTCTCACTGTCTCTGTCTCAAATAAATAAATTAAAAAAAAAAAAAAAAGATTTAAAAATAAAATGGAGGCTCTTACTGCTAGGATAAATGAGGCAGAAGAGAGAATTAGTGATACAGAAGACCAAATGACAGAGAATAAAGAAGGTGAGCTAAAGAGAGACAAACAACTACTGGACCATGAGGGGAGAATTTGAGAAATAAGTGATACCATAAGACAAAACAATATTAGAATAATTAAGATTCCAGAGAAAAAGAGAGAGAGGGGCAGAAGGTATCTGGGAGAGAATTACAGAGAACGCCCCTCAAAATCAATAAAAATAGGTCCACACCCCATCATCTAATAGTAAAACTTACAAGTCTTAGTGACTAAGAGAAAATCCTAAAAGCAGCTCAGGAAAAGAAGTCTGTAACATACGATGGTAAAAATATTAGATTTGCAGCAGACTTAACCACATAGACCTGGCAGGCCAGAAAGAACTGGCATGATATATTCAGAGCACTAAATGAGAAAAACATGCAGCCAAGAATACTATATCCACCTCGGCTATCATTGAAACTAGGAGAGATAAAAAGCTTCCAGGACAAACAAAAACTAAAAGAATTTGTAAATACTAAACCAGACTGACAGGAAATATTGAAAGGGGTCCTCTAAGCAAAGAGAGAGCCTAAAAGTAGTAGACCAGAAAGGAACAGAAAAAATATACAATAACAGTCACCGTACAGGCAATACAATGGAACTAAATTAATATCTTTCAATACTTACCCTGAATGTAAATGGGCTAAATGCCCCAATCAAAACACACAGGGTATCAGAATGGATAAAAAAAATAAGACCCATCAATATGTTGTCTACAAGAAACTCATTCTATTTTTTTTTAAGATTTAATTTATTTATTTGACAGACAGCGATCACAAGCAGTCAGAAAGGCAGGCAGAGAGAGGGGGAAGCAGGCTCCTTGCTGAGCAGAGAGTCTGATGCAGGGCTTGATCCCAGGACCCTGAGATCATGACCTGAGCCAAAGGCAGAGGCTAAACTCACTGAGCCACCCAGCCACCCCAAGAAACTCATTTTAGACCCAAAGAGCCCCCAGATTTAAAGTGAGGGGGTGGAAAACCATTTACCATGCTAATGGACATCAAAAGAAAGCTGAGGTAACAATCTTTATATCAATAAATTGGGTTTTAAATCAAAGACTATAAAAAGAGATGAGGAAGGACACTATATCATACTCAAAGGGTCTGTTCAACAAGAAGATCTAACAATTTTAAATATCTATGTCCCTAACATGGGAGCAGCCAACTATATAAAACAATAACAAAATCAAAGAAACACATTGTCAATAGTACAATAATAGTAGAGGACTTTAACACCCCCATCACTGAAATGGGGAGACCATCCAAGCAAAAGATCAACAAGGAAATAAAAGCCTTAAATGACACACTAGACCAGATGGACGTCACAGATGTATTCAGAACATTTCATCCCAAAGCAACAGAATACACATTCTTCTCTAGTGCACATGGAACATTCTCCAGAACAGATCACATCCTGGGTCACAAATCAGGTCTCAACCACTACCAAAACATTGGGGTCATTCACTGCATATTGTCAGACCTCAATGCTTTTAAATTAGAACTCAATCACAAGAAGAAAGTTGGAAAGAATTCAAATACATGGAGGCTAAAGAGCATCCTACTAAAGAATGAATGGTCAACCAGGAAATTAAAGAAGAACTGAAAAAAATTCATGGGAACAAATGATAATGAAAACACAACTGTTCAAAATCTGTGGAACCCAGCAAAGGCGGTCCTGAGAGGAAAGTATATAGCCATACAAGCCTTTCTCAAGAAACAAGAAAAGGTCTCAAATACACAACCTAACCCTACACCTAAAGGAGCTGAAGAAAGAACAGCAAAGAAAACCTAAACCCAACAGAAGAGAAATAATTAAGATTAGAGCAGAAATCAATGAAATGGAAACCAAAAGAACAATAGAACAGATCAATGAAATTGATCTGATAAAACCCTGGCCAGACTTATCAAAAAGAAAAGAGAAAGGACCCAAATAAAATCATGAATGAAACAAGAGAGATCACAACCAACACCAAAGAAATACAAACAATTATAAAAACATATTATGAGCAACTATTTGCCAGCAAATTTGACAATCTGGAATAAATAGATGTATTCCCAGAGACTAAAAACTACCAAAACTGAACCAGGAAGAAATAGAAAACCTGAACAGACCCATAACCAATAAGGAGATTGAAGCAGTCATCAAAAATCTCCCAACAAACAAGTGCCCAGAGCCAGACAACTTCCCAGGGGAATTCTACCAAACATTGAAAGTAGAATTAATACTTATTCTTCTGAAACACTTCCAAAAAATAGAAATGGAAGGAAAACTTCCAAACTCATTTTATGAGGCCAGCATTACATTGATCCCAAAACCAGACAAAGACCACAACAAAAAAGAGAATTATAGACCAATATCCTTGATGAATACAGACGCGAAAATTCTCACCAAAATACTAGCAAATAGGATGCAACAGTATATTCAAAGGATTATTCCCCACGACCAAGTGGGATTTATTCCTGGGCTACAAGGTTGGTTCAACACCTGCAAATCAATCAAAGTGATACAATACATTAATAAAAGAAAGAAAGAACAAGAACCATATGATATTCTCAATAGATGCTGAAAAAGCATTTGACAAAGGACAGCATCCCTTCCTGATCAAAACTCTTCAAAGTGCAGACATAGAGGGTACATACCTCAATATCATCAAAGCCACCTATGAAAAACCCACAGTGAAATCTTTCCCCTAAGGTCAGGAACGTGGCAGGGATGTCCACTATCACCACTGCTATTCAACATAGAACTAGAAGTTCTAGCCTCAGCAATCAGACAACAAAAAGATAGAAAAGCTATCTGAACCAGCAAAGAAGAAGTCAAAGTCTCACTCTTTACAGATGATATGATACTTTCTGTGGAAAACCCAAAGACTCCACTCCAAAACTGCTAGAACTCATACAGGAATTTAGTACAGTGTCAAGATATAAAATCAATGCACAGAAATCAGATGCATTTCTTTACACCAACAAGACAGAAGAAAGAGAAATTAAGGAGTCAACCCCATTTACAATGACACACAAATCCAGAAGATACCTAGGAATAAACCTAACCAAGGAGACAAAGAATCTGTACTCAGAAAACTATAAAATACTCATGAAAGAAATTGAGGAAGACACAAAGAAATGGAAAAACATTCCATGGTCATGGATTGGAAGAACAAATATTGTGAAAATGTCTATGCTATCTAAAGCAATCCACACATTTATGCAATCTCTACCAAAATACCATCAATTTTTTTCAAAGAAATGGGACAAATAATCCTAAGATTTATATGCAACCAGAAAAGACCTCGAATAGCCAGAGGAAAGTTTAAAAAGAAAGCCAAAGTTGGTAGCATCACAATTCCAGACTTTGAGCTCTATTACAAAGTTGTCATCATCAAGACAGTAGGTACCGGCACAAAAACAGACACATAGATCAATGGAACAGAATAGAGAGCCCAGAAATAGACCCTCACCTCTATGGTCAACTAATCTTTGACAAAGCAGAAAAGAATGTCCAATGAAAAAAAAAAGACAGTCTCTTCAGCAAGTGGTGTTGGGAAAATTGGACAGCCAAATGCAGAAAAATGAAACTGGACCATTTTCTTACACCACACACAAAAATAGACTCAAAATGGGTAAAAGACATCAAGGTGAAACAGGAATCCATCAAAATCCCTGAGGAGAACATAGGCAGCAACCTCTTCAACCTCAGCTTCAGCAACTTCTTCCTAGAAACATCGCCAAAGGCAAGGGAAGCAAGGGCCTAAATGAACTATTGGGACTTCATCAAGATCAAAAGCTTCTGCATAGCAAAGGAAACAGTCAACAAAACCAAAAGACACCTGACAGAATGGGAGACAATATTTGCAAATGACATATCAGATAAAGGGCTAGTATCCAAAAATCTATTAAAAACTTATCAAACTCAACACCCAAAGAACAAATAATCCAATCAAGAAATGGGCAGAGGACATGAACAGACATTTCTGAAAAGAAGACATCTAGATGGCCAACAGACACATGAAAAAGTGTTCAACATTACTCAGCATCAGGGTAATACAAATCAAAACCACATTGAGGTAACACCTCACACCTGTCAGAATGGCTTAAATTAACAAGTCAGGAAACAACAGATGTTGGTGAGGATGTGGAGAAAGGGGAATCCTCCTACACTATTGGTGGGAATTCAAGCTGGTGCAGTCACTCTGGAAAATAGCATGGAGGTTCCTCAAAAAGTTGAAAATAGAGCTACCCTATGACCCAGCAGTTGCACTACTGGGTATTTACCCTAAAGATACAAATGTAGGATCTGAAGGGGCACGTGCACCTGAATGTTTATAGCAGTGATGTCCACAATAGCCAAGCTATAGAAAGAACCTAGATGTCCATCAACGGATGAATGGATAAAGAGATGTGGTATATATACACAATGGAATACTATGCAGCCATCAAAAGAAATGAATTCTTGCCATTTGCAACAACATGGATGGAACTAGAGGGTATTATACTGAGTGAAATAAGTCAATCAGAGAAAGACAATGACCATATGATATGCCCTATATGAGAAATTTGAGAGACATGATGGAGGGTTTGGCAGATAGGGAAGGAAAAAAATGAAACAGGATGGGATCGAAAGGGAGACAAATCATTGGAGACTGTTAATCTCACAAAACAAACTGAGGGTGGCTGGGGGGAGGGTAAGGAGAGGGTGGTTGGGTTATGGACATTGGGGAGGGTATGTGATATGGTGAGTGCTGTGAAATATCTAAGCCTGACGATTCACAGACCTGTACCCCTGGAGCAATAAAAGATTATATGTTAATAAAAATAATTAATTAAAAAATAAAATCTATAAAGAAAAAAATCCCAACACCCCTATAGACCTCCAGTTTCATCTGTACATTAGAAGCCTGAGCTAGCTGGTGCCAAAGAGGTGTTTCTCAAGGTCAATGGCATAAATATAAAAAGAGTCATCACCCCACCTCAGTCCCTTATTTTACTCCTCTAATCAATATCCTTTTCCCCCAAAACACCCTACCATATGCCATGGTTCTAAAGGTTGACAATCGACAACCCTTCTCTCTAAACACAGATTTCAGAAATGTTGAAATTGTTACACATACTCAAGCCCGAAGTAGCCCATGTCCCTAAACAAGGTCAGGTATAAACATCACCAGAATTTAATGGGCACAAACAGTTCTTACAACAAAATTGCCGCTGCTTCCCATGTGCACGTGAGTACTGCAGGTGAACCTCCCATCTCTGTTTTATGGGAGCCCCATAGAGGGGTAATGTTGCTGATCTCTCTCTTCCCTCTTGCTCCCTATGGGAGGAGGAGTCACCAATCAGACTGGTGAGTTTGTGAGAAGAAACAGATCGTGCTCAGCCTATCATGCTCAGCCCACTGCTGCCTCTCATCTCCCTTTTGGGATCAGCACAGTTCCACAGGACGCTGGTGCTCCACTCCTTCCTGCCCTAATAGGTAGCACCCCCCCCATCCCCATGAAAAGCTTGTTCTGCCACATCTATACTGTGTAGGTAAGTCTAGCAAATTCAGGAGTGAAGTACAAGCCCACTGGCTCACAGGCCCGAGACACAAGCTCCAACTCAGCATTTATCAGTAATACAGCTAACATTCTCAGTTCTTCTTGGCAGACACCTACATCTCCTTGGTTCTGCTTCTTAGACAAGGAGAAGCAGAGTATTAATCACCACCTCTTCAAGCATAAGCAGTAAGGACTAGTGTGACTGATACGATGCACACACATACGGCTGACCGGACACATCTGACACCATAGGAGTCCCGCAACCTACTCAGAAACAAGCAATGCAATTCAACGCAAAAGCTTCCTGGTCACAGCAGCAGTTGAGAACCCTCCTATATTCGGATTCTGATTAAGAAAGGAAAAGGCACCCGCGATCTCTGTCTCTCTCTCTCTCCCTTCCTCCCTAGACACACTTTCTCTCTCTCATGCTTCTGCTCATCGTATAAGAGAGTAGATGCTCAAAAAATTTTCAGTGACTGATGACTTTACACCAGGGCATTCGTATTCACTGAAGGCTTAACAAAACTTCACCCAAGAACTTGCCATGGCTCCCTACTACCTCTGGTATAAACCTTGGCCTCTCGTCCCTCTGTGACCTAGCTCTAATTCTCTTTGCCAGTATTACCTTCACTCACCCATACCCTAGTCCCTAGTAACACTGAACTAATCTGTTTCTTATAGACAATCCCCAAAATTTTACCCATCAACCTCAACCAAAATCACCTGTCCCCAGTGTTACACGTTTCAATCCCACCCACTTTCCAAACCCAGCTCAAATACCCCCTTAACTTATTCGGTCTCACCCAGAATGGGCCACTCCCTCTGCTCTTATATGCCTCAAGGGTCTTAACTATTTTGGGGTATACTAGTTGAACAAGTAAGTAAATATACTATAGATAAAGAGAGGTGGGTTTCTCACTGTTAGAGAAATAGAGAAATAAGTTATACATAAGGAATGGGAGAGAACTAAAATTCTGTGACATTAGATGGGAGTTGGAGATATCCTTATGAACTCATGGTTTCTTCATAGATAGGTGTGTGTGTGCATATGAGTATACACACATATATCTCCTTGCTTTGTCTCCTGGGAGGGCCTAGAAACAATGGCACTCCCATAGCAATGTGCACATCTAGCGCCAACAACTTGGTTTCTAAATACCCTCTTCCAATAAAAAGAACCAAGGCTCCTTGGAGAAGTGATTGATTCCAGGGCTGCAGGAAGGAAAATACACAGTGAGTCTGGGGATTAGAAAATTAAGATAGTGAGACACCTGAGTGGCACAGCTGGTTGAGGGTCCAACTCTTAATTTCTGCTCAGGTTGTGATCTCAGGGCTGTGAGATACAGCCCACACTGGGCTCCATGTTTGGCATGAAGTCTGCTTAGGATTCCCTCTCCCTCTCCTTGTGCCCCTTCTCCCATGTGTGTACCCATTCACTTGCTTGCACTCTCTCTCTCTCCCTCTAAAGTGAATAAATAAATCCTATTTTTTTTTTAAAAAAAGAAGAAAGTTAAGATAGTGCTCAAAAAAGAATGGACACAGAAATCAACCTGAAGGAGTTCCCAATGGCCAAAATTAGAATAATTTGAACAATAAAAATAATGATGGTTTTGGATTATAACCCATAGAATAATATAAATATCCACATGAGTTCATACTGATAAAAATAATTAAATAAACAACTGAAGGAGAAGGGCCAGCTCTTCCTTACATGAGAATTCCAATTAACAAATGTAGAAATAAGGAAAATAGAAAATCGTTAACTTGTTCATTAAAATGATAAGGAGTCATTGAGGTAAAACTTGTGCCTCTGGATCTCCTCTCTGGCTGCATTAAATAATCCCCAGTGTTTATTTAAACAAGGCTGCTCATCTCTGTTCTACCAATTCAGCTGGGGCAAAGGCCACTGCCACCACTTTACAGATAGGATAGTACAGGTGTTTGGTGGTAGACCAGAAGCCTGGCAGACCAAAAGCCTACTAGTCGACTCAGCATCATGCAAACCTCTCATCATCCTGTTTAGGCCTTGGAATTTCTCGATTTCATTTCTTTCCTTAAATTACTAGACCTTCTGTGATTTATCAAAACCTTAACTGAGCTTCAAGATCCAGCATGCTTCTCTAATGGTACCCAGTGTATCAGGATTCATTTGATTGCAAGTAACAGAAAACTGATCTCAAATCCTCTGAAGCAAAAGAAGAATTTCCTGGTACATATAACTGGAAAGTCCAATGGGGCTTCAGGCTCAGCAAGATCTAGGGACTCAAATGACACTTCTCTCTACAATACTCCATTCACAGACAGGCTTTCCCTTCATGGTGGCAAGATGGCTGCCAGCAGCTTTTAAGTCAATACCCTTTACTGGCAGCTAATGCAGCAGAAAAGGCAGTGTCTTATGCAGGACACCCCCAAAAGTCCTAATCAACACTGGCTCAAGTGCCCATCCCTGAATCAATCTCTAGGGCCAGAGGAATGAACTCCATCGATAGCCTAAGTCATGTGCCCACTCTTGGAGCTGAGGGTGGGGTGACCCTCCCTCAAACCCCAGAATGAGTACATAAGATATGGGTGGATCCCCAAAGGAAGTTTTAGATGCTACTACCCAAAACGTGAGTGGCTCTTGAGCTGAAAAATTAACATATGTCTACGATACCAGAATCCCTCGGTCAGAATCAGCTCAGCCCTGCCTCCTCCAACCCTATCTGGACATCTGTACCGGCCGTGACTTCCTCCAGGCTGGTCCACACCTATCGCCTCTGGTTATAAGCAGCCTGGACACCCAGAGTCTGGTTCTTCAAAGTACTGGGGCCTCAGCACACCCCCTCAGCTGCCCAGCAAAGTGCCACTGAGGCCTCAGAAAACACTCCTTGGCTTTGTTTTCCATCCCCAGCAATGTGAAGCTGAGTCACTGACACACCAGGCGGCCAAGCACCAACCTTGAAAGCACTTCTCTAAGTCACTGTCTCTTGCTCTAGCATACTCTGGGACCTGGGGACACTGGCTTGACAGTGAGATAATTATGTTTTACCCTTCACTCATTCCTTTATCAGTCACAAAGACAAGAAGAGATAAGTGTTCCAACGGAAGAACACACTCCTGCAGTATTTGCTCCTGGCTTTTCAGTGCCAGCGAGCTCCCCTACCCAGGCACAAGTCCCGGGGACCAGCCTCCAGCCCTGTTATCTGTGTCAACTACCCTCCTGTCAAAAAGCAGCCTGCACTTTCCTTCCTGCATCCTCCAAAGCCGTCAACTTCCCCGGGGGTTGCTGGTGCCTTACACGTGAGGGGCCACTATCTGCATGTCACCCATCCCCTGTCTGCTCTGCAGGGAGCTTGCCTTCCTGCCCGGCCTGTGCCTCTGTGTAGAATGTCACTCTGGTTGGCTCTAAGGCCTGTAGCACTGGTTAGATGGAGAAAGAGGGGCAGGGAACAGCACCGAGTCTCAGATCCCAGGCTGTGAGATCTTGCGACACAAACTAACATTTCATCCATTCATTTGCTCAGCAAACCTCTTTATTCAGGACCTACTGTGTCCTGGGTACCGCTGTAGGTGCTGCAGACACGGAGACAAGTGTCTGTCCTCGCGGAGCATCCTTCTTGGTAGACATCGGACTGATTATGTTTGTAAAGATTTTATTTATTTATTTGGCAGAGAGGGAGAGTACAAGCAGGGGGAACAGCAGACAGAGGGGGAGGGAGAAGCAGGCCTCCCACTAATCAAGGAGCCCAACTTGGGACTCAATCGAAGGCAGGTGCTAAACCAACCGAGCCACCCAGGAGCCCCAACATCTGACTGATTACTGATACCTGCTTCACACTCACACTTCACAACACACAGTCTCAGATATTATCTATGTAATCCCCAACATGTGGCAGAGTCAACTGTAGTCTACAGACGAGGAGAATGGTAGCTCCAAAGGCTAAATGACCATCCCAAAGACAGAGCACAAATCAGGTTTTCGGCGTGCAAACCTTGCACCCTTTCCAGATCCCCTCCCAAGGAAAGACCTAGCTGGGTGCAGCCTAAAACAGACATGAAATCAACTCAGTCCTAGGCATCATCACTAGAGGCAGTTTTCTGCCTACAAAAAAGATGACCCCCATCCCTGACCTAAAAGAATCTATAGTGTAAAGTGAAAGGAAGACATGGAAGCAGTTATCATCTGTGGTAGGAATAAAGAAGTCTGACTACATTCCAGAGGGAAGACGTCTCCGGAAGGACATATAGGACACGCTGATCACTTCCAGGCTGAACAATGGGCGCCTGAGGCACAAGGACAGGAGGATCATTCTGCATGTCCAAATGTGACATACTACGAATTGCATGCCATGTGGATCTACTTCCCATTAAATGATGCTTTGAGGATGAGACGGGCCTCATTCTACAGGGTAAATGATCAGCTTTCTTCAACAAGAAAATAGCTCAAAAAATAGGAGGGAAGGGAAATACTATAGATTTGAGAAGATTTTGGTTGATGTTTCCTAATGCAATGCATGGTCCTCGTTTGGGTCCATAATGTAATGCACCAACTTTAAAAAGACATTTTTGGAATTAGGGATATTTGAGTATAAACTAGCTATTAGAAGTTATTAAGGAAATATTATTAATTTTGTTAGTTATGATGATGGTACAGAAATTTTTTTTGTTTTTTGGGGTTTTGTTTTTAGATTATATTTATTTATTTGACAAAGAGAGACAAGAGAGGGAACACGAGAGTGGGAGAGGGAGAAGCAGGCTTCCCGCCAGGAAGGGACCCTGCTGCGGGGTCAACCCAGGATCCCGATCATGACCTGAGCTGAAGGCAGACACTTAACAACTGAGCCACCAGGCACCCTTGGAAGTTTTTTTAAGGTACTTCTTTATTAGAGATACAGACTGAAGCATTTACAGATAAAATATGATGCCTGAAGTTTGCTTTTAATATTTGAGCAAAAATAAATAAATGAATTTAAAATGCATAAATGAATAAAGGGGCAAATGGATAATACAAGACTGACGAAATGTTGATCATGTCTGAAGCCGGATGACAATTCCATAAGGGTTCATTATACTTTTCTCTCTACTCTTGTTAATGGTTGAAATTTCTATAATGAAAAGTTTAAATAAAAATTTTAAAATTAATTATCCCATCCACCAAGAATGATTGAGAAGGAAAACATGACAGAGGAGAGGTATTTGAGCTGAGGCCAAAAGGATGACTAGAAATTTTCTAAGGGGCCAAGGGCATTCCAGGCTGAGCAAAGATACACAGATCTATCCCAAACCTCTCCTTGGAGGAAACAAAAGTATCTACACTTGACCCCAAATTCAACTTATATCCAAAAAAAGACACCTTCTTGCTTGATGCTCCAACTCATCTAGCTGTAGCATCAAAATCAACCGACCTATTCCAAGCGAGGAAAGAGGGTGAGGCGTGGACGGCTCCCCTCAGAGGACTAGCAAGGAGCCCCAGTGTAGCCCTGAGAGGACAGGAAAGCAATTAACCTCTTTCAATTGGATTTTGCCTGACAAAGCACTTTGGAAGCCAACTGAGTTATCTCAGGAACAGAGCCTTCATCCCTCCTGAGTCATCCCAGACACCTTGTGCTCCCCAGAAACACACACCAGCCTTCCCAACAGTGCCTTGTCAATTAATGACCTCAGTACCATGGGATCCAGCTTGATGGCAGCTGGGCAGCCTAGCCTGTCAGTACAAAAACAACTCCAATGAGGAGACGGTCCTCCCCTCCTTGCTCCCAAGCCCACAGCGCCAATCCCCTCACAGCCCCCTGCCGGCCCCCAGGTGCACACAAGACGCTTGCTAGCTCTGCAGTTACTTTAGGACTTACCCGGTCCTGGTCTGGCTCACATGGGTCCCCAGGGCTCCTTACCTTGGACCGAAGCTGCAAGTACTCCTCAGAACCATAGGGGACACTCCTCAGGGAGGTGAGATAGTCGTAACTGATGACAGCTGTCTGTGAACCAAGGAAAAGAAAGGCTTAACACCTGGGGCATCAAATATTGCTCCTCACCACCCCACCCCTCCAATATCCTGCAGCTGCACGCCCCTGACACAGGCAGTATGTCTAGAGAAGTAGACAACCCCTCCCCTAAGATGCTCCGCCCCCCAGATCTTAGCCTGGCTGCCTTCTTCCTGACAATCAGGGCTCTACACATATGTCCCCTCTGCAGAGAGCCCAGTCTAAGGTTGCCCCACCTGCCAGCAACTCTCAATTACTTATCATAATGACATTATCATACCCAAAATTACCTTGCTCGTTTGTTTCTTTGTATATGGACTATGCTCTCTGCTAGAATTTCAGCTCTACAAACATGGACCCTTGTCCTTCCCGTTCATCACTGTATCCCCAGCACCATCTCACTGTGCCAGACACGAAGGTAAATGCTCAATAGAGACGAGAGGAAGGAATGCTGTTGGATAAACTTAGCATTATAAATAAACATCGCTTTATATTTATGTTGCACTGACAGCCTGAGTTTTGATTCTGGGACCCTTGGCCAAAAGCCCTGAAGAAGTCCTCATATCCACATTCCCATATCCATATCCCATGTCCTGAATCAGAGAATCACAGGTTTCCAGATATCACAGACATGGAGGAAGCTGGAGAACTACCCAGGCCAAACCTTCCCTTCTAGAACTGAGCAACTGAGGTCCCTAGAAGCCACCGAGAAAAGTCTATCCCCTTGTTTACACCCCCCAAAGCTTTACTCCACTCAACATAAACGTGTTAAACACCAACCACAAGCGCTGGTCACTAAACAAGGCACAAGGCCAATCAAGACCAGAGCCCTGGCCTTTAAAGAAGGCACATCCTAGTGACTGGTGTGTAAGGCACTGGCAGATACCTTCCTCCCTCATTCCCAGCTACAGCTGGCCCTTGAACATGGGTTGGAACTGTACGGGTCCACTTACACATGGCTTTGAAGTTTTTCTGGTAAACTGAAGTACAGTACTGTAAATGTATTTTCTCTTCCTGATGACTTTCTTAATAACCTTCCCTTTTCTCTGGCTTACTTTATTGTAAGAATATATATGATACATACGACATGCAAACAATGTGTTAACGAACTCTTCATGGTATCTGAAAGGCTTCTGGTCAACAGCAGGCTATCAGTCCTGAATGTTCTGGGGAGTCCAAAGTTGACTGCATGGGAACTGACACCCTAACCCCCACGTAGTTCAAGGGTTAACTGTATTCAAATCCCTAAGGATCCATTAAAGCCTGCTTCCCTTAGGGCACTCATCCTGACTTGCAGCCTACAGGTCTCACTCCTGTGTCTGAAGTCCCCTAGCAGTGGTGCCCTGAGTCACACATCTTGACCCGATCCATGGTTTTAGAGTGATTGTTTTTTGACCCACTCTTGTGAGCACTCCTCAGTTATAAGATCCTTCAAAGCTGGGTCGAGGAGGGACAGTTCATTCTACCTCTCAAAGCACGTAAGACAATGCTGGGCCACCAAAAGGCCCTCAGTAAATACTCGGGAATCATTTTCTATCCCGGGGCCTGTTTATCTATTTGTCCGTCTGGGTTCTATAACTAGCTCAGGAGAAGACTTCACAACACTGGGTATTAAGGAAACAATCAGACAACAACTCAAACAGAGCGTGCCTCAGAGTCTATCCACACCAAGGAGAAGCAAGGACGAGCTCATCCTGCAGCAGACAAAAGGCAGAGAGAGAGCACAGAGGCCTGTGGCCCTCTGCCCACCAGTGAGGCAGTTACACGTGCATGTCCGGGAGAGTGGCTCTCAGCAGCATCAAGAGGCCACGATCGCAGCGGAAGGATGCTCCTGGGCCACAGAGAAAACCTCTAATGGCAAAATATTCAACTCAGATTCTCTGTTAGTTCGGGGGCTGCAGGGGATCCTCAAAAATCTTCCAAGGCCCAGATGCTCTGAGTCCAAGCCCTGCCTCAGGAACCATGCACACTAGCTCACGGGAGAGAAACCAGGTTTCCTGATAGAATTTCATCAAAGCTGCCAAGCCTTTCCATATGCATTGGCTGAGGAGTACCGGCCCGGGTCTGTCGCTAAAATATGATACAGAATCTAAAATGTAAAGGCTTGGGCGGCTGGGTGGCTCTGGGGGTTAAGCCTCAGCCTTCGGCTCAGGTCATGATCTCAGGGCCCTGGAATTAAGCCCCGTATTGGGCTCTCTGCTCAGTAGGGACCCTATTCCCCCCCCCCCCCTCTGGCTGCCTCTCTGCCTACTTGTGATCTCTCTCTCTCCCTGTCAAATAAATAAATAAGGGTACCTGGGTGACTCAGTTGGTTCAGCAACTACCTTAGGCTCAGGTCATGATCCTAGAGTTCTAGAATCGAGTCCTGGGGCTCCCAGCTCTGTGGGGAGTCTGCTTCTCCCTCTGACCTTCTCCCCTCTCATGCTCTCTCTCACTCTCTCTCTCTCAAATAAATAAATAAAATCTTTAAAAAAAAAAAAAGTTTCTTAAAAAATAAATAAAATCTTTTTTTTTTTTTAAAGATTTTATTTACTTATTTGACAGAGATCACATGTAGGCAGAGAGAGAGAGGAGGAAGCAGGCTCCCCGCTGAGCAGAGAGCCCAATGCGGGACTCGATCCCAGGACCCTGAGATCATGACCCGATCCGAAGGCAGCGGCTTAACCCACCGAGCCACCCAGGCGCCCCTAAAATCTTTTTTAAAATAAATAAATGAATAAATAAATAAAATGTAAAGGCTTTACAACAGAGGCTGTGTGCAATTCCATTCTACTAGGATTTGGTAGAACCCGGGGGGGGGGGGGGGCTTCGAGAATAGAGATAAAGAAGGGCACACGGCCATGCCTGCTCAAAGCTTGGCACACATAAGAGTGTTACACGTGTACCTCCGCATCTGCTGTCTGTATGAACACCTGCGGGTAACAGTGCAGTCCCTCGGCCACCTGACAATGAGAAAAACCTACCGTGGCAACTGCTCGGCCCACCCTGACAGCACCGAAGTCATTAGGATCCAAGTACTTGTTACTGTAAAGGTAGAAGCCCGAGGCAGCCAGAGCCGCGCCAGTCCATGAAGCAAGCTTGAGCGCCTTTCTGGCCATGTTCCCAGACCCTGCAGAAGGAAAGGAGACAACAAGGGACAGCCGAATCCCACAGTTAGTCAGACCCGGGCTCAAATTCAGGCTCTGCTGCTTAAAAGATTATATGATCTTGGGTCATTTTCTTAATCTTGCTCATCTGTTTCCTCACTTGTAACACAGGATGATACCTATGTCAAAAGTTATTGGGAGGGGCACCTGGGTGGCTCGGAAGCCTCTGCCTTCGGCTCGGGTCATGAACCCAGCGCCCTGGGATCGAGCCCCACATCTGGCTCTCTGTTCAGCAGGGGAGCCTGCTTCCCCTCCTCTCTCTCTCTGCCTGCCTCTCTGCCTGTCAAATAAACAAATAAAATCTTTTTTTAAAAAAGTTACTGGGATAAAATGAAATTGTGTATATAAAACGCTTAGCAGAGTATCGGGCACAAGTCAACTCTCCAAGTTATTACTCCTTGCACAGTGCCAGATACCATTCGAGGCACGGGGGGAGAGGGAACACAACAGAGTTCTTGCCCTCGTGGTGCTTCTGCTCTAGATGGGACGACAGGTCCGCAGCACACAGACATATTAGAACAGCAGCAGGTATGAAGTGCGGAGAAGAAAATGAAAGGGGGTAAGAGTAGAGATGACACGCATGAGACGAAGATGCTGTTTTAGATAGGGAATGTGGCAGAGCATGCTAACCCTTGTTACTTGTAACTACTACTTTACCACCGTGCACACACAGGTATCATTTGCCTTCTGTGTCCGGGTCAGAAGTGCTCAAGCCGAGGCCAAAACAGCAGCTGGTCAGAATCAGCCAGATAAGCTCTCCACGTCTGGCTGATTTCCAAAATATTTATTTCAGTTAGAGTAAACTGCCCCTTGTCTAGATCGTGAGCTCCTTGAAGGCACAAGCCATGACTTATTCCGCTGACTCACGGTCCTGCAGGGTACTCCGAGAGTAGGGATTCAATGTCCACCTGCTGATTTGGTCTGTTGAACCAGAAGTACTCCCAGTCAGGGGGATCAAGCGGGCTCAGGGCTCTCTAATGGCCTTCCTCACCCTACTTGTACTAGCTCAGTCCACCAGGTGGACCGTTGGAGCTTCTGGGGGCCACTGTACCCAATAAGCTGTTTCCCCTTCAGTTTCTGGGAACTCTGTATCAGACTAAACTCCCAGACCACAGCTGCAGGCAGCAGGGAAGAAGTCCCATCCAGAAGTGAGCCACCACTTGCTTCTGCTCTGGACGCAGCCTGTGACCATCCCCTCCCTGCTCTATGCCTGCCCCCCCCCCCAACCCCACATGGGAAACTAATGCTACACACAGCCTTGTCTTCATTTTCTTCAAAATCTGTTTGAACTCATGCTCACACTATAGCCACAGATTTTTCTTACGTATTCACAGGTACATCTTTTTTCCATTCTTCTACTTTCAACTTACATTTTATACTACTTCTCTAAACAACATATAGTTCATTTTCTTTTGCTTGCATTTAATATAACTTGTGAATGTAGATTTAATTTTACTATCTTCTTCCATCTCAAAAATGCAGATCTCTTACACCACATTAAGAAAATGAAGGATAAAAATCACATAATCAGGGACGCCTGGGTGGCTTAGTGGGTTAAGCCCCTGCCTTCAGCTAAGGCCATGATCTCAGGGTCCTGGGAGCAAGCCTCACATCTGGCTCTCTGCTGAGCAGGGAGCCTGCTTCCCCCTCTCTCTGCCTGCCTCTCCGCCTACTTGTGATCTTGGTCTGCCAAATAAATAAAGTCTTTTTTAAAAAGTCACATAATCATCTCAACAGATGTAGAAAAAGCATTTAACAAATTTCCACAGCCATTTCCAATTAAAAACTCTCAACAAAATAGGGACAGGGGAATATACTTCAACATAATAAAGATCATATGTGACAAGCCCACAGCTAACACCATACTCATTGGTGAAAGGCAGGGAGCTTTTCTAACATTAGGAACAGGACAAGTATTATTCGGCATAGTACTGGAAGCCCTAGCCAGAACAATAGACAAGAAAAAGAGGTAAAAGCCAATCAAATTGGGAAGGAAGAAGTAAAACTATCACTATTTGCAGTGGATATTATATACAGAAAACCCTGAACAATCCACCAAAAAACTGTTAGAATAAACCAATTCAATAAAGCTGTAGGATACAAAATCAGCATGCAAAAACCTGTTCTGTTTCTGTACACTAATAGTGAATAAGCAGAAAGAGAAATTAAGAAAACAATCCCATTTATAATTGCATTGAAAATAAAAAGCTAAGAATACATTTAACCAAGGAGGTGAAAGACCTGTACACTGAAAATTATGAGACATTAATAAAGAAATTAAAGACACCAATAAATGGAAAGATATTCTGTGTTCATGGATTGGAAGAATACTGTAAAATTTCCAAATTACCCAAAGCAGTCTACAAATTCAATGAAATCCCTATCAAAATCCCAATGGCATTTTTTCACAGAAATAGAACAAACTATCCTAAAATTTGTAGGGAACCACAAAAGACACAGAATAGTCAAAGAAATCTTGAGAAAGAACAAAGCTGCAAGTATCATGGTCTCTTATACTACATTACAAAACTGTAGTAATAAAACTGTATGGCAGTGGTATAAAAATAGACACATAGATCAATTAATTCCAACAGAGAGTCCAGAAATAAACCCATACACACATGGGCAATTAATTTACGACAAAAGAGCCAAGAACATACACAGGGGAAAGGACTGCCTTTTCAATAAACGGTGATAAGCATTTATTGAAAAGATAAAATCTTTTTTTTAAATTATTTATTTATTTGACAGAGAGACAGAGAGAGAGGGAACACAAGCAGGGAGAGTGGCAGAGGGAGAAGTAGGCTTCCCACTGAGCAGGGAATCCAATGCAAAGCTCGATCCCAGGACTCTGGGATCATAACCTGAGCTGAAGACAGATGTTTAACAACTGAGCCACCCAGGCGCCCCATAATGGGTGATTTTCATGCAAGCTAAAATTTGAGAACCATTCTTCTAAATATTTTCTTTTCAATAAAGAGTCTGCATGTGTTCGAATCCATCAGTGAAACCATGCCCAAAAAACAAGCCTTCCAACTTGATCATACCTACTCCCAACCCCAGGGGTCTGCAATCACCCTACAAGTGTGACTCCAAACAATTATTTTTAAAGAAATCATGTAAGAAACTCATTTGTTGCCCTAAACACAAATCCTCTAGCCCAGCTCCTGGGTTCGGTTCCTAACTCTGCAAGAAAGGGGTTTGTAAATAAAAAAAAATTAAAACCTTGCTTTGTAGAAAAGGCTTTATTTTCTTTACAATCTTTTTTTTTTTTTAATATTCTCTTTATTTATGAAAACTTCCCTATCCCTGCATCATTCTGCCAGCTTTTTTTTTTTTTTTTTTCCTGCTGACATTTTAATAAGCCAAGAGTTCCTTCCAAACAAGAACAGGCACTCCAGCAGGCCTGGGTTTGGGTCCCTACACTTCCTTCCCAACTGGGTAAGCAGGCAAATTGCTAACTCCCTCTGACTCTTGTGACCCCGTCGATAAAATGGGGATGATGACAGCAGTGTCTCCTAGAGGTGGTGGTGAGGGACGAGGAAATCATGCAAAATGTATAGGCAGGTACCACCTACACAGTACAAACACAGTACCAACTGCGACTCCTACCACCACTCATCTCTTATTATTATTATTATTATGACTTATTAATTATTTTCTCTCCCAATGCCATGCTTTGGTAAAGGACCTTATTTACTCCCCTGCCTGTCGGCTTCTGGAGGACTCCTGCAGGCCTCCCTTCTTACATCCTGGCAGGCCCCCACCTAACCTTACCTTTTCACCTTGCTCTCTAGTGTTTTCTATCAAAAAGGCAGCATGCTGAGTTCACCCTCTACCTTGTCCCGCCAAGACACGGCTTCCCAACTGGACCTGGAAACAGGCCTTACACTGGGCTGCGTGCCCTCAGCTCCGTATACACCTTCCTTCTTCAAGATTATCAGTGCAAGAAGGTCCATGAGAGCTGATCCAGGGACCATCCCCGTGGGGCCTTCAGAGATGCCCACATTAGGGAACCACTTGTGGCCAGGAACTCAGCCTCTAGAGTCAGGAAGAATCCTGCTCTACCGCTCACCAGCTGTGTGACCTTGAGCAAGTCACAGCCTCTTGGGGCCTCCCACGTAATTATCTACAAAAGGAAGTCCCTGACAGTACTTCCATCCTAGGGTTACTGTGAGCGTTCAATGAGATGCTGCTTTACAATAATGCCAAACATATTCTGCAAATAAGACTTCTTTTCCTTACTGTTATTTTAAACTTCGTTTCTTCTTCCCAGAAGCACTGATGAAGAAACAGCTGATGGAGAACTCTTAGCACCTGGGAGACCCGGATTTGGCACAACCTCGTACAGTTAATAAACTGAGGGCGGAAGGCCACCCTATCTTGCCTGAACAGCCCAACCATTCCCCACTCCAAAAGCATTTCCCTACATCCCCTGACTTTCACTCTCCACCCAGGTCATCATTACCCCAACCTTCCTGTGCACGCACATTACCCCACGTCCCCTCCACCAATGAAAACGTCCAGATTCTCTAGCAAGGCATTCAAGACTCGCCCAAACTTGCTAGCTTCATCTCCCAAATACCTCTCCACTCTCAACCACCCCCCACCCCCACCCAAGCCCTCTCTGAAGCCTTCTGTGAGCCAAGCACTTAGAATGAGTTGTTGGTTCCTATCTGGTCTTACTATGCACTGCTTTTTTCTCTAAGGATCTGGTCCTGTATCTGCCTGTTCTATTACACGCAAAGGGCAGAATTTGTTAACATATCATATAATTAATTAATAAGTCTGCTAACAAATACATGATTGAATGAGTAAAACAGTACACTTATCCCCCCTCTATTCTCAACATGGAAACTTCAGCCCAATTATGTATTCCCCCGCTCTCAACTCTCTAATACCTCCCATCTCACTCAGATGAAGAACTCAGGCAATTGTAAGCATTGGCCTACAAAGGGCAGCCCCAGACATTATACAAAGTGATGGGTATGGCCAGAAGTGGCCCAGTGGCTAGAGTCTGCCAAACCTGCCTTAGCACAGTAGGTGCCCCAAAAGTATTTGCTGAATGAATCAAGGGAGAAATGGTACCCCATGAGGCTGTGCTGAGCCAGTACCAACACAGGTTCCCAGGTGAGAACCACCCCAGGGCTGTCAGTTGGATGCCATCCTCCCCCAGCTACCCCCAGCACCACCTCCCAGCTCTTGCCTCTTTTAAACCCCATCTGCCTCATGCTCCATCCTCCAGGCCAGTCCCTGTGGGCAATGAGGCCACCCCTAGCCTTGAGATCACCCACCCTGGGAGGGAAAGCCTCAGCCAAACAGACATGATTCCCAAGACCGGTTTTCATGCAAATGTCCTCAGTAATAAAAGAGGTGCAAATTGAAAAACATAAAATAGATGATATAGGAGCCAAAGTATGTCTAAATTAGATTGGAGCTGGAGTTTTCCATAAGGTGTCAGTGAGTCTTTAACATGCAAATGAGTCGCTTCCCTCCGGGTATTTTAAAAGACCCTGTCAGCCGTGAAATATGTCTGTCGGTGAAAAACACCTTTCATTATTAAACCCTTTGCTAATGAATCGCCTCCCCTGTTCTGTTTACTTGTCTGACTTTCACCTGAGTTGTCTCTCCCAGGAGCACACACTTTGGGGGAGGGGAAGGGAGCTTGAGGACACGAGGACCCTAACACCTCCACATCGGATAACATTATTAGCAACAACCAACCTTTACAAAGCCCTTTGCTCTCATTTACCTCCTTAGATACTGAACACGACCCAGGAAGATGAAACAAATATTATTATCACCCACAGGCATAAATAAGGAAAGGAAGGAGCACAGGGGGTGAGATTTTTCCCAGGTGACTCAGTAGTAAACAGCAGCATTAAAGCTTGAGCCTGTCTATGGCACATGACCTCCTTCATGGACTTGCAACGCTCCGTTCACCAGTGTTCTTACCACAGTTCACAGGTAACCGAGTCAGTCACTGTGGGCAGCAACTTCGATTTCTGACCCTCTACCAGGCCCAAACAATGGCAGCATATAGAAGACATGGAAATCAACACAGCAGACTGTCCACCAAAGCACCGCACCAGAAACGACCCATTCCAGTCCAGAAACCTTAGAAGAGCTGAGTTATCATTAACTCTATGAGAAGAATGGGATCCATCTTGCTGGGCCATAAGGGAATACCCCAGCAGGTGATAAACCAAGGCAACAGGGAAGTGCGGAAAGACCTACACACGGGAAGCTGATGGTCAAGTGAAATGTCCAACCCCTGGACACAACTAAATGGGGAACCAAGCACTCACTGTTTGTGGTGGGTCAAGAGTGGCTAGGCCTATCAGTTACCACCCACCCGCAGCCCTCTCCCCATGCCACATCCCAGGACAAGAAGCAGGGAATCACCCTTCCCTGCTTGGTGCACAAGTGAGAATGACCAGGAAAAAAGCACTTTGGCTCTAATTGCATCAATCCCATAAGTGACCACAGCCTCCCCCCCACCTCCTAAAGAGGCTATTAGAGGAATTGAGCATTGTTTCTTCTGTCTGCACCCAAGACTGGAAAAGACCCAATGAGAGGATCAGGTTTTCAGGGAGACCTGAAAATGTTTCATGACGTGGCTAAACAGCAAACAAGGTAGAGGATACCATCATGTCTCAAGTCTGGAAAGAGGCAGAGTCAAAGCCCAGGGACCACAGCGTTGGCCTGATGCAGGTTTCTAACCTGCCCTACCATCAATGATGAGTCCAAATGTAAGGATACCCCCTTCCCTAGGGTTTGACGTCCAGAAGGTGATTGAATCAATATTGATTAAATAAAGGAATCTCTAGGCACCTGGGTGGCTCCGTGGGTTAAGCCTCTTAACCTCTGCCTTTGGCTCAGGTCATGATCTCAGGGTCCTGAGACCGAGCCCCACATCAGGCTCTCTGCTCAGTGGAGCACCTACTCCCCTGCCCCACCCCTGCCTGCCTCTCTGCCTACTTGTCATGTCTGTCTGTCAAATAAATAAATGAAATCTTTTAAAAACAAATAAATAAAATAAAGGAATTCCTGGCTGAGACCAAGGTCCCAGCGCAGACGGGGAAAATAAATCTCACCCAGGCAAGGAATAGAAATTCTCCATTCGGTTCATCCTGGTAAAGTGGGGAATCAGGGAGAACAGTGGAAAACCAACCACAGAGAGCACGTGGCAGGTAAGAGATGGGTCATTGGAATGCCTCTGACACAAGAATCCAAACCCAGGAGATTTGGTGAGTGAGTTGGGGGCAAGAGGGCTGAGCAGGGAGGCGGGGGATGGATGCCAGAAGCAAGCACTAGTCTTATCTTGAGGTCCCCTTTCTGACAAGAAAATGTATATATCAAGAAGGAACAAAATGCAAGCTCTCCTAGCAGAGGTCAAATCTTGTATCTGAGGGCCAAGCCAATAATGACACAATAAGAACATGATGTAACCCAGGAAAAATGACACAAGTGTAGACTTCGTGAAAATCTGCATATGCAATAACGTAGGGGCAAATTAACAGTGTGCTCCGTCATATGCACCTGTTCACCCTCACTACAGAAAGTGAAACTGGCAAACAAGGACACAAAGGCCCATAACCTGATGTGAAGAAAAAGTTGGTGCTTGAGTTCACAGGACTTTTTTCCTACAAAGCAGAAGTACTCAAAAGCATGTCCCGCGCAGCTTCTCTATCTCCTAGGAGCATGCTAGAAATGCAAATTCTTGCTCCCCATCCCTGAGCTGGTGAGTCAGAAACTTTGGGGATGGGGTCCAGCATTCCGTGTGGTTTAACAAGCCCTCCAGGGGATTCTGATGCAGTCTGAAAACCTGTGCGATAAGAAAATGCTTAAAGAAAACTTACGAAGGCACAGAGAAGTCAAATTCACTTTCAACTCCTCAAATATCTCTTGAGCACCCACTAAATGCCAATTATCATGGACGGGACCAATAAATACTTGTTGAATTGGGTGACTTCCTACCTAGTAGGAAGTAAACGCCACTTAACCGGGGACAGAGCTGTGCTAGGTGTCTCCCAGAGGCAGCTCTCCATACACAGCACACGTTTACAGGGCGAACTGAAGTGCAGGGCACCGCAAGGTGCGGAAGATCCGGAGCGCTCTGGAGCACGCCGGAGTCCAGGCGGAGCTCAGGGGTTTCGGCGGCGCCCCCAGCTCTCGTCCAGATCACGTCCAGACCAAGTCCAGCCCCGCGCCGCCGGCGCCTCGGAGCCCGTAGACCGCCTAGGGAGAAGCCGCCTGGATAAGCCACCTGATACCCCCTCATCCAGCCCCAGCCCTGCCTACGTGCCAGAGCGCGCCACCCAAGTAGCCGGTCCCCGCTTCCGCCCACTGGTGAGCGGGGCTGGAGAGTCCCCGCAGAGGACCGCCCCTGCCGGTCACGTGGCCAGGCACCGGGCCCCGGTGACAAGGTCGCAGGCCGGGGATTCTCTCCCCACGGTCCGAGCAGACGCAAGCTTTGGGCGCGTCTACATCGCCTCCCCCGCGCTCCACGCGCGGTGCAGCTCCGGCGCGCCTGCCCTACTCACCCCCAGGGACGCGGGGACGTGGCGCCAGGTTCCACGCCGCACGCGGGTGACGCGGTTCGCAGGGACTTTGCTCTCCACCACCCTCTGATTGCGCCTAATGAAGCGGTGGTGCCGCGCGGCCTGCCGGGACTTGTAGTTCGTGGTTCCCTAAACCTCGGGCTGGGAGCCCGCACTTTCCCTGGCTTCTCCACGGAGGAGTCGGAGGAGTCAAAACACCTTACCTGGGCACCTGGGTGGCTCAGTGGGTTAAGTCTCTGCCTTCCGCTCAGGTCATGATGCTGGGTCCCAGGATGCTGGGATGAAGCCTCGCGTCGGGCTCTCTGGTCAGCAGGGAGCCTGCTGCCTCCAATCTCTCTGCCTGCCTCTCTGCCTACTTGTGATCTCTGTCAAATAAATAAATAAATTAAATATTAAAAAAAAAAAAAAAGACACCTCACCTATCAGAAGGCCTTGTTTCAAACCCAGCTGAGGACCCATAGTCTTCCTGAAAACTTGAGTTCAACAGTCTTAACGAAGGAGGCATAGATTCGTGTTTCATTGAAGGATGGAGATGTGGGTTTATGTATTTTTTAATTTTATTTATTTATTTGACAGGGAGAGAGAGAAATCACAAGTAGGCAGAGCAGCTGGCAGGGAGAGAGGGCAAACAGGCTCCCCGCCAAGCAGAGGGGGCTTGATTCAAGGACCCTGAGACCATGACCTGAGCTGAAAGCAGAAGCTAAACCCACTGAGCCACACAGGCGCCCCAAGGGTTTGTGTATTTTAAATAACGTTTTAGAACAAGTAGGCAAGCAACTGACAGTTGCTCAATAGTGAGAATGTGCTGGTTAATCTTCGTTATCTTTAGCCCCCATTCGTTCATTCATTAATTTGTTTTGCATGTTTATAAGATGTAAGTTGGAGACATCCATCAGACGGGCATTCATTTCACAGATATGTCTTGAGCTACTTCCTGGGGGAGCAGAGTTGGGGCAGGGGTGGGGCAGAATTCATCTATCCATGCAATACAAATTTCAGTCAAATTTCCAGCAGGATTTTTTCTGGACTATCACAGGCTAATCTAAAATTTATATGCAAAAACAAAGGGTAAAGCATTGCCACTCCTGAAGGAGAGTAATATGTTTCAAAGACTTGGCCTTTTGTAAATCAATTTTATTATAATGACGTAAAAATTAAGGCCATTTGGTATTAATTAGTATAAAGATAACCAGAGTGGGGAAAAGAAATCAGCTTAGAGAATCCAGAAACAGACCCAGGCATATGTGGTATCTTATTATATGACAAATCCCAGATATATGACCTATATTGCCAGATTGTAGGTCAATGGGGAAAGACACATCATTCAGTATATGAGCTGGAACAACTAGTTATCTGTTGGATCCCTCATTCACCCCACAGGTAGACTTGCAAGGGGAAAAACAAAATAAAAAATTTTAGAAGAAAGTAGAGGAAAACATCTTGTGATCTCAGGGTAGGGTTTATTAAATGACACAAGCACAAACTATATACAAACCTTTGATAAATCTGGGCTGCATTAAATTCAATAACTTTTCTTCATTGAAGGGCATGAAAAGACAAACCACAGACTAAGACAACCGATGCATAGAGACAGCAGTAGGGTAGAATTGCCTAACAGTCCCTGCTGTCTCAAGTTTGTGGTGTATACATGCTGCGATAGGAACATAAATAATTTTCAAGCAGTGTAAGAAGTGTGAGCTGAAGGTATGAACAAAGTGGTTTAGGAACACAAAGAAGGGAACAGTAATTTTGCCCAGGAGAGTCTGAAATGCTCCATAAACTAAGAACTGACTTGGAGGCTGGGATTTAAAGGTTGAATAGGGGCTCCCTGGAAAAGGTTGTTTGCATCCAAAAAATCATATAAAGAAAGCATAAAGATGCAGTAAAATACAGTAAAACAGATAAGGGATATTTAAGTTAAAATGGGAAGTTTAAAACCAGAGAGAAGACAGAATAAATATATTAAATACTTAATATGGTTACTCTAACTGCACCCAAAGTTTAACCATGAAAATGTTACTAGCAGGCTAGCTATTACCCTGAGGAATGGAAATGGGGGAGGGAGGTTGGAGAACTTTCAGTTTACTCCCTGTGCCTTTTTATATTTGAATTTTTTTTACAATGAATGTGTGTATAACTTTTACAATTAAAATTTAATTATTTAAACATTTTTAAAATTTTTAAATTTGTAAGCCTTCAAGTTCAATATGGTATGCTGAGTACACTCCTTTAAGTCCACTCCTTCCTAAAATCCCATGAAAATGACAGGAAAGGAATTTAAAAAAAAAAAAAAAAGCATAACACTGAAAGGGAACAAATGAAGAGACAATAGCAGATAGGAAAAATCAAAAAATAAATCTGGGAAGCTCAGGCAAATGAGGCACTTACAGAAAAGCCCCAGAAGTTCTTATTTTAGAGTCTAGTCTGGGATCTGGACCTCCATAATCCTTAGAAAGCTCCCTCAGTGATTTTAATGGGCAGCTTAGTGAAAAGCTCTCTTTTGGACAGAAAGGCAGATCATGTAGTGAAAGAGTGGAAAAGGAGGCAGTTCATGTAGTGAAAATCTGGTGAATTGAGAACAGTGGTTCTCAGGCAGGTTAGAATCACCTTGAGAGCTTTAACAACCCTCCTAGGGTGCACAGTCAGTTAAGTACCTGACTTTGGCTCAGGTCCTGATCTCAGGGTCCTGGGATGGAGCCCTGTGTTGGGCTCCCCTCTCAGAGAGGAAGTCTGCTTGTCCCTCAGCCTCTCTCCCCGTGTGCACACACACACGTGTTCTCGCTCTCTCATTCTCTTTCAAATAAATGAATAAAATCTTTGAAACTATTGACAACAACGATCCTCCTAGGCCATACCCTGGCCCTTTTAAGTCATTTCTGGGGGGAGGACCCAGGTGTGATGATTTTGTAGAGCTCCCCAGAGGGTTTCAATGTCCATGCAAGGTTAGACTCCCCTGATTTAGAGTTAGAGAGTCTTGTTTCAACTGTGTGACTTAAAGTAAGTTGTATGCAATGGATGAATCACTAAATTCTACCCCTGAAACTAATAATACAGTAAATGTTAATAAAAATTTATTTTTAAAAGCAAATTTGCTAATTTGGCAAAGCCTGAACTTCCTTCTTGATTTAACAATAATAAAATGGTAGTTTCCTTCTTGATAAAAGGTATTAACTATTATCAGTCCTACCTATCTCAGAGTTTCTTGTGAGGGTCAGGTGAGACGGGGTGCGTTCTTTGGAAACTGGATATTGCTCTGAAGACATGTCCCATCACACTTAGAAGAAAATCTAAACTCTTTACCCAACTCACACAGCTCCCCCAGACCTGTTCCCACTCCCTCTGTCTCTAGCCTCATTTCCCACCTTCCCTCCCCCAGCTCATGCCACTCCAGCCCAACCAGCTTCCTGAGTCTATTCCTGCACCTGCCAAACTGGCTGCTGCTAAGAGGCCCTTACACTTGCTGTTCCCCCATAATTTCAAAGGTCTGCTCCATCCCAGCAATCTGTTTTCTGTTCCAATGTGACCCCTCCAGAGAGGCCATCCCTGACTACTCTCATATAACCACCCCCATCCACCACATTCCCTGAGGCACACTCTATCCTCTTACACTGCTTTATTGTTATAACACTCATCAGTACTTGAAATATTATTCATTTGTTTAGATGGCTTTTATCTGTCTCCTCCACTATAAGCTTCATTAAAGCAGGGATTTAGATCCTTAGTGCCTAGAAGGGAGACAGACAACAGACCAAAGAAACAACAGGATAGTTGCATAATGTAATAAATCCTATAAAGGAAAAAAGCAGGGAGTGTGTGAAAAAGACTAACTAGAGGCCCAAGATAGTGTTTGGATAGAGAAGTCAGGCAAGTTGTCTTTGAGGAAACTACAACCTGATGGATGAACAAGTCAGCCACGGGGAAGCTGAGGAATTATATTCCAAGCAAAGGGAACAACAAGTGCAAAGGCCCAGGGGTAGGAAAGAGCCCGGCATGCTTGAGGAACAGAGAGGAGCCCAGTGTAACTGAGGCAGAGAGAATGGTGTGGGAGGAAGTAGGAGAGGCAGGTAGGGGCCAGGTCACTCAGGGCCTCAAAGCACTCACTGGTTTGGATTTTAGTCCAACTGCACTTGGAAGCCATTGAAGGGTTATGCTGAGATGGAATATAACCAAAGAAGCTAAATAGAAAATGCACTGAGCAAACAAAACCACAGAGGGAAGCAGCTAACTTATCTCAGAACCTGCCAAAGTCCCAGTTGAGTTTCTGAGGCAGCAGGGCTGGGAGTTGGTAGACTGCGTATTCAGAATACTATCCAAGAGAGGTGTTCATGTAGAATGCTGTGTGTCTTGTCCCCAAAGTGAACCATCCAGGAGGAGGCCTCAGACAGCAGCCAACCAAAGGAAAAGCAAGAGAATCCAACGTGCAAGTTTCTTGGTTATGGCAATGAGAAAAGATTACTGCAGAAGAAGTAATAAGGGAACTGTGTTCTTTACGGAAGGGAAGAGCCTTAAGGCCTGTAGTAGAGGAAGCAGGAAAGCTGTATTTGGTTCGCAGCAGTATTCCATAGGCGAGCAATGCCCTGCTGGAGTCACAGCCACAGAAGGAAGCATGACCTGGAGGGCCAGAGCTTGTGTTAGCATCTGCCCAGGACAGAGTGTCGACCCACAGCCAGGACCAGAGAAGGTCAGGGTCCAGCTTCCCCAGAGGGCAGCTGAACATTGCCCAGAGGATCTCCAGACCAATCCATACGCCATATGCATTTGTATGCGAAGGTCTAAGAGCAGAGGCTAAGGTTGAAGAGAGAGCAGGGTCTGCTGGCTCTGAACACTTCTGGGTATCAATGACCATGAGATGGAAGCCTGCTCAGCCTGCCCCATGGGATGTTCAGACTGGCCTGGGCTTGATGGAAATCTAAAGAGATTTTTTAACACCTGGAAGGAAGGAAATCAAGATGAGTTATTCGGAATTCATTTCCAACCCAGAAGCTGGAGTGACATGGAAAGCAGGGATTTCTTAATCTGCCTCTGACTAGCTGAGGGATCCCACAAAAAGCACATTACAGGGCGCCTGAGTGGCTCAGTGGGTTAAGCCGCTGCCTTCGGCTCAGGTCATGATCTCGGGGTCCTGGGATCGAGTCCCGCATCGGGCTGTCTGCTCAGCAGGAGCCTGCTTCCTCCTCTCTCTCTCTGCCTGCCTCTCTGCCTACTCATGATCTCTGTAAAATAAATAAATAAAATCTTTAAAAAAAAAAAAGCACATTACACAGTTCGGTTTTCTTCTTTTTTTTCTCAGCTTTATTGAGTTATAATTGCCATACCCTTTAGTTTTCTTATCTGTCATAAAGAAAAGGGGAAATTCCTCACAAGAAACAGTTAATGTATCTCCAGGTAAAAACCAAATGAATTCCTTTTTTTTTAAGATTTTATTCACTTATTTGACAGACAGAGATCACAAGTAGGCAGAGAAGCAGGGCAGGCAGGCATGGAGGTGGGGGGACAGGCTCCCCGCTGAGCAGAGTGCCCAGTGCATCTGGATCCCAGAACCCTTGGATCGTGACCTGAGCGGAAGACAGAGGCTTTAACTCCCTGAGCCACCCAGGTACCCCACCAAATGAATTCTTAACCAGAATTCTAAATCAGTATACTGGAGAGATTTGTGTGTGTGAGTGTTAAGGGGTGTGTGTACACATATATCATATATTTATTTATGTATGTATGCTAATAAATATTATTTATGCATATATATGGTATCATTTATCAAGCACTTACTATTGCCAGATGCTAGTCTAAGTACTTTATATTTTCTCATATAACGTTCATGATATATGAGATAGATACCATTTTTATCCCCATTTTATAGCTGAGCAAACTAAGGCACAGAAGTCAGGCAGCATGTCCAAGATCACTTTGCAAGGGCATGGCTGGGACTCTGTTCCATGAGTCTCTCTCCAGAGCCCATGCTCTGGAATGAGCAGCCCACACTGATCATAGGTGTATTAAAAGGGAATCATTTGAGACAAATGTCTGGAGCCAAAGTAAACTATGGCCCTGAGAAAATAGGCTGGCTCAGGTTTATTATCAACCATTAATTGACCACAGCTCTCAGTTAAGAGGCAGGATGGGCTGCGAGTTTGGTTAGCTGGTTCTAGCCCTGCCTATGCTTCTGGTTGGCTGCTGACCTCGAACCTTGGACCAGCCATTTTTCCTCTCTGAGACTCAGGATCCTCTTTTGTAAAGTAAACAAATTTGGGGGGAAGAACACTTAAGACCCCTCCAGCATTCACATTCCACGATTCTTTGAGTCTGTAAGCAATGTCCAGCCTCCCATAGACTGACATGGAGGGCACAGTTGAGCAAGCCCCTGGGCTGAATACCCTCCATACCCTGCTGGAGGCCCTCTCTCCACCCTTCTCTGCCCTGCCCCATGCCCAGGCGGCACCGGCTGCATCCCTGGGGCTCCATTGTCCTCTGTCTTACGGTTGGGTTTGGCCACTGGTAAGCATGGGCAGGAGACAGGGGGGCCAAGGAGAGAGAGGCTCAGATATCTGTCCCCCCCCCCACCTCTCTCTCTCTCTCTCTGTCACACACACACACACACACACACGCATTATCACTTACTGTGTGTGCTGCTGTTCTTTGGGTCTGCGTTCAGGCAGTGGCTGTGTTTCTCTTCTGCCACAGCTCCTGCCGGGGCCCTTCTGCCCAGCCCTAGCTCTCACTGGCCTGCAGGAATATCCACACTGAACCCCCCTAGCCTGGGAGCAGTGACGGCTTTCTGCTCTGCTAGCGGCCCGCTGCTTCCCCACCACTTGATGGGTCCCTACTGCCTGTCCCTTCTCCAAGCAGTTCATTCATTCAACACTGCATTTCAACCCCTGAACATGCATCTATTCCCCATAGGACCCTGACCGCTGCAGCCCCCATAGGAAGGGAGGTGGTTTCCTCCTTGTCATTGCTGCCATGACATCAGAAATTTCTCCATGTCCCAGGAGTTGCAGACTCCAACACAGGAACCCCACAACACAGAAATCTGCCCCCCATCAAAGTCATACAGGCTTCCCCACCAAGCCCTACCACTAACTACGGACCTAGAGACTGGCACTTTCAGAGTAGAAGCAGAATTCCCCAATTCTCCCACAGTGCTAGGAGCATCAACACCAGTATTTTATCAGCCAATCTATAAAAAAAAACCCTTCATCTCTGAAAGAGAGATGACATGGAGTCTGACCGATCTGGGTTTGAATCTTGACTCAGCTGCTCACTGGCTGTGGCCTTCCTGTGTGTTAGATTCCTCTTCTGTGAATTGGGGATAATGTTATCTGCTCTCAGGCTAGCTGTAAGGATTGACTAAAACAGTCCGTGCAAGGGCTTAGTACGATGCCTGGCAAATACTAAGCAGGTGCTCAATAAATGGTTGATTCCCTTTCTCTATTAGGTAACGGGGAGGAGTGGGGGAGCCATGAAAGCAATTGGATGAGGTAAAGTGGCTTCTCCAGAAATACTATACCACCTCCTTCAGTTACGTAGTGGAATAGCCAGGGACTGGTATGGCTGTGGACCAACGCAGGGGAGGGGGAAAAAAAAAAGAACAACTCATCAGAAAGCAGGCCTTTGTCAAAAAAAAAAAAAAAAAAAAAAAAAAAAAAAAAATTACAATGCTCAAACCCAACTGCAGCAAGCAATTACAGAACAATAGTTAAATACTTTCTATAATTAGAGAGAGAAACTATCACAAGTGATCAGAGCGCCTTTGTCTGCACTGACCCTCTATACCCAGAGATCTTGGCTCACGTGAGATAGAAGCTGGGGAAAGAGGCTGGGGATTTTGTGTCTCTTTGAGTTTTCTTGAGACATTAAATCTCACACCACCCTTCTGTTGCCAAGAAAAAAGGGCAGAAGAGACCATGAGGACCCCCCTCATCAGAAAAGAAAGGTAATTGGAAACATGACTTATGTCAAGGGCTAATTTGATCCTGAAAGAGGAAAGGGTCTTACAGCTTCCCCCAAGAGCTGCTTGGGGGGCTGGTCCGACCTGGTCCTACCCTGAGGAGGGGTGGGCTGACGTTTGTATGGGAAGACGAGGCAGGAGGGTGTTGGCCTCCGCCTATCATTGCCTCTTTTACTGAAGTCTGAGCAAATCCTTACCGTTAACAAGGGATACTCTGGACAAAAGCAAAGGAGAAGATATGCCCACAAACATTCGTGTTAGAGAATTGCTCTCTTGGTTGTGACTGAAGGACCAAGCTAGCTTCCTCGCCCTGAATCTCTCTGCCTGCCTGGGCACTGCTTTTCTCCTGGGTCCCCAGGTTCCTCTTCCCTTCCTTCTCCTCGGTCCCACCTAAGTCAGACACTTCCTTCTATAAACCCTTCCTGTCTTTCCCTTCCTCACCATTCCTGTCATCACAAGCATTGTCAAGCTCCCCATGCATCCCCACGTGTAGACTTTTCCACAGACTTCCATCCGGTCCCACTTCCTCCAGACTCCTCTTCCTCACAGACATTCCACAAACCACCACGTAAAATACTGCATTTACTATGGCCTTCTCTATACTGGGACTTTCTCAGCTACAGGACAGGTGCCCCTGGTAGGCACTAGACAATTTTAGGTGGCGTAGTATACATACTTTGAGTTCTGCCCAGGTCCTCTTTACCGGGCCAGTATCCTCATTACTCAGCTCCTGTGAGTATTGGCCACTGACAGTTCACAGCTGCCCCATCCTCCTGAAAATTAAGAGGGTGGAAGTGTGCTGCCTCATTGGGAAATATCTGGAAGGTTACACCCTCACATTCCCACATTGTGCTCTCAGGAAGGTATCCTGTTTCTTGAATACTGGGATGCCACAAACTGTTTCTTTGGGAGAAAACCAGGCCAGTCTGGAAAAATCTAGGACACCTAAAGTTCAGTTCCACAAGAGGCCATGGAGACCTAATTGTCTTCCACTCTGTATCTGGAAGAAACAATTATTGGGTGTCTACCGTGTCCCAGGTACTGAGCTACTATTAAGCACCAGGTCTTGTTCTGAGCACACTGATAGAAATAATGTGATTTTCCCACCCTACTGTAAAACCCACAGCCTGATGGTGGACACAGATTATTGTTTTTTAATTTTACAATCAATTTTTAAAATGCAGTGTAGAAATGTATAAAGTAAAGCTGGGCAGGAGGGGGCGGTGGGGAAGAAGGGGCAGGCGGGGAGCTCCTCTGTTTCTGTTAGAATGGAACATGATAAAATTCAGGATTCATCAGTTGGGTTCCAGTGTAGACTCTCACACTCACTAGCTGAGAGCCCCCAGGCAAGTCAGTGAAGGTGTCTGCTAGCAAAAAAAAAAAAAAAAAACAAACAAACAATTGAAATGCCCTTAAAAAAGGCTGGAAGGCTATACATCAACTTAATGGACATAGTGTCTGGGGAATAGGATTGCTGATGGTTATTTTCTTCTGTTTGTTTTTCTATTTTTCAAACTTTCACAGAGAACAGAATCCTTTTGAAATCAGAAAAAGACAAACACTAGATTTTTTTAATGTGATTTAGTTCTCAGAGTATGTTCCAATGTGCACTCTCCAAAGGCATCTCTCCTCCTTCCCTTACTTTATCTGTTTATCTATCTGGCAGAGTTCACCAAAGGGTAGTTTTTAGGACCACCTTCTTCCAGATCCCCTGGAAGTCTTTTTTTTTTTTTTTTAAGATTTCATTTATTTACTTGAGAGAGGTGCGGGGAGCACACACAGAGGGAGAAGCAGACTCCCTGCTGAGCATGGAGCCCCATGTGGGTCTCCATCCCAGGACTCTGACCTGAGATAAAGGCAGACACTTAACCGACTGAGCCACCCAAGAGTCCTTGAAAGTCATCTTATAGACAAATTCCAAGCCCTCCTCCCTGGATTCAGATGGCCTGAAGTAGGGCCCAGAAATCTATATTTTGACAGGCTCCCTAAATGATTCTAGTCTCGCATAAGCCCGAGAACCACTATTGAGGTGAATGAAACATTTCTTGTTTTTTTTTTTTTAAGATTTTATTTATTTACTTAACAGAGAGAGAGAGATCATAAGTAAGCAGAACAGCAGGCAGAGAGGCAGAGAAGCAGCTCCTTGCTGAGCAGAGAGCCCGATGTGGGGCTCGATTCCAGGACCCTGAGATCATGACCTGAGCTAAAGGCAGAGGTTTAACCCACTAAACCACCCAGGTGCCCCTGAATGAAACATTCTATCTACATTAATTTTCCAGATAAGTAGGGCTTATCCACACATATGACTTTTTTCTAATTTTATACTTCCTTGTAAAATAAGTTTGCTGAGTAGAGTTTAAGTTTTCTGGATGACTAGGAGTCACATCCATGATATGGTATAGACGTTTCTGTTGAGTTGTATGGGACTATGTATCCTTTTCTAAAGGGTTCTGGGCTGTGACACTTCTATAATTCTATTTATTTTGTACTTTTATTCACCATCCAGTGTTTGCTATTCCTTTATTTAAAATCACTTATTTACTACCTCCTAGGACACAGATTGTCCCACGAAAAGAAATTGAGGCTCCTTAGAGCCTCCTATCCAAGGCTCCATCCAGACCTGGAGATGGAAATGAAAGATGATCCTGAAATATCTTGCGACACCAAAAAGCATAGACAATTTGAATTGGGTCAGGAAAACTCAGAAGCCAACATGAAGAGCCTCCCACTTGCAAAAGGGTAGGACACTCTAATTATCAATGGATTGAAGCACGTCAAGCAAGTATCTTTACCTCTATGAGTTTATAATGATACTTCAAAACAATAACAACAAAAAAAAGCTAAGTCACCTCTGAAGAATGCTAGAAAACCACCTAATTATTTTTATTTTTTTAGTTTTTCCACCTAATTATTTTTAGACGGGTCATTAAGGAGAAAGAATCAGGCATTCATTCTCTTTTTCCTTTGTGAAATTCTCTTTTACAGAAGTATGCCAGCCAGTGAGCAAAAAGGGAATGAGAGAACATCACCAGTCTGCAGTTCCTAATGATTTATGGGTGTAGCAATGGTAATGTCTACTAATATCCCAAGAAAGACCACCAGACTTTGAATTTTCCTGATAGAAGTAAACACCACCATCTGTGAAGTCGCTCTGTGCCTCCCCCAACCCCACGACAAAAAGTCAAAACCTTATATCTGATCAAGCTCCTAGATCTAATGAAGAATTTACAAGAAACAGAGGAGGAAAACCATCACAAAGAGGCAAAATCAAGGGTATAGGAAACTCTAGGAGGCAAATGATCTGATTTCTTCAACAAAATATTGCATGAAAAAAACGAGATGGAAAGGAAAAGAAAGAATCTACATGTAAAAGAGGTATGAGACACATCAACCAATCACAACGGATAAACTTAACTTGGACCTTGATTCAAATAAGCAATATATATTAAAAAAAGAAATCAAGTACACACAGGAAAGATACAAAACAAAAATGTTTAAGGCAATCAGAGAAATGCCAAAATTGACTGGATATTTGACGGTACTGAAGAATTTGTTATTTTTACATTTAGGTGTGGTTGTGGTTGTTTTAAAAGGACTGCATCTTTTAGAAAAGAGCACTGAAATTTTTGCAAATCAAATATGACATTTGAGATTTGTTTCAAAATAATCTGGGGGAGGGAGTGGGAAGGAGCACCATGGGGAAGATTGGCCCTGTGTTGAAAAATGTTAAAGCTGGTGCTGAATTCATCAGGTTCATTTTTCTGTTCTCTCTACTTTTGAATATGTTTGAGATTTTTATAAATAAAATGTTCTGCATATTCATGGTTGAAACTTGAAAATTTCAGAAAAGTAAGAGAAGAAAATTTAAATTATCCGTAATCCCATCCCGCAGAGATAATCACTACTATCAGTTTACACTATACCCTTCTTGCCTTTTAAATAACACATTAGAAATCCTGCTGTGAGTATTGTTTTATAATCTGCTTCTTTCACTTACGATAGTATATATTTCCCTTGTCATTAAAAATTCTAAAACATTATTAGTCTTAATAGTTGCAATAGTATTTTAGCTCCTAACATTTAGTCAAAATTCAATGTTGCTAACTAAAAATTTTGCTGCTCTGAACATCTTGAAGATCTTTATTTGGGAAAAAAGTAGAACTAGTAGTTAAAATAATATACATATTTTCAGGTATTTCATACCCACTGCCAAACTGTTCTCTAGAAAAGTTTTATCCATTTATGTTCCTTCCAGGAGTGAGGTAGAATTCCCCTTTTCCCAAAACCTTATACTTCTGGCAGCTTTTATTTTTCCCTATTTCATAAGGAATTCTAGTTCGAAAGAACCACTGATGCGTGTGTTGGAGCCTGATGGGCCTATCTTTGAATCCTATGAGCTCTGTGACATATTGTGAGAGTTACTTAACATCTCTGGATCTGGGGAAAGAATAGCATTGGGAGGTCATAGCCATTGAGTAAGATCATAAATGTAATGATATATTATGTGTACATTTCTTAGCATGGCCTGGCTTGGTAAATGTTAGCTGTAACTATCATCACTATCATTACCATTACATATTACCTTCCTATAGAAAACAATTCATAGCTCTTGTGACAGCTGAGGAGGCTTTTTTCCCTTCCTTCTGCATTCAAGCTGTATTTGAAATAAGTTAGGGTGTTTGGGGTTGCATCCCAAAGAAACCCAAGTCAAAAATGAAAAAGCTGCAGCACCCAAAGGTAAGAAGGCCATAGAGAACACTGTCTGACTATGTCCTTAGCAACTCCCTTGGTCTGCCTTCTCGATCTGTTGTTTTCAACCCCATACCGATGTCCCTGGGGTAATACAGCTAGCCAACAACAGAGAGGCAACTAAATCTACAGACCTCTTCATTCACTTCTGGGTGGAAAAAGAAAGTTCTTGCCCACTACCCTCCAGTTAGACCTTGAGATACACGATTGGGAACAGTTTTATTTACTTTTTACTCTCTAATTTTTTTTTGGAGGGGGGGGTAGAATTTGATAAGCTGATTCTCAAGGGAAGAGCCATGAGAAATATTTCTGAGGCTACTGAATGAGCAGAACAAGGTGAGAGGACCAGTTGTAAGAGGAACAGAATAAAGAACCCCAAACAGATCTACACAAACAGACATTTGCTACATGGCAGAGGTGGCCGGCAGATCCGTGAGGAAAGAGCAGAGTTTTTAATAAACGGTACTGATACAATTGAACATCCATGTAGAAAAAAATTGAAATTACACTCCTCTTTCACCTCATGTACAGTAAGGAGTTCCAGGTGGAACTGACCCAAGTGTAAAGGGGAAAACTAGACAGCTGTTACAAGAGAATACAGAAAGGCATATTCAAGACCTTGGGACAGAGGAGAATTTCTTAGACAACACACAAAGAACATTAATCAGAAGATAAAAGATTCATAAATGTGCTCAATAATCAAAATTTTCTGTTCAAAAAACATATTCTGTTGGAGAAAACAAAAAAGCAGAGAACTAGAAGTACCTGCAATGGACAAAGGACTAGTTTCCAAACCACATGAAGAATCGCCACAAACTGATGAGGAAAACATACACAGGAACACCTGGGTGGCTCCTTTGGTTAAGCAAGCATTTACCTACAGCTCAGGTCATGATCTCAGGGTCCTGGGATCGAGCCCCACATCGGGCTCTCTGCTCAGCGGGGAGCCTGCTTCCCTCTCTCTCTCTCTGCCTGCCTCTCTGCCTACTTGTGATCTCTCTCTGTCAAATAAATAAATAAAATCTTAAAAAAAAAAAAAAAAAAAAGATGAGCCTACCAAGTGTTGGAGGTGAGACTGTAAACTGACTCGACCACTTTGAACCTAGTGTGGCATTATCCAGAAACAGGAAGCTCTACATACTATGACTCAGACACCCACTCCTAAGTGTATATACCCTAGAGAAATTAATACACCAATATTTAAGGCCTCATTGTTCAGTACTAACTCCAAATTGTAAGCAGCTCAAATGTTCATCAGTAGCAGAACACATAAAGTCTCAGACAAGTGACCCCTTACTCACTGCACTAAAAATAGTTAGAGTAATATTAATAACTAATCCTTATAGGGCACTTACTACTGATCTAGGGTTTTAATATGTAAATAATCATTACACATACATAAAGAGCTTAGCTATGTGTCAGGTACTTTTCTAAATAGGCTTCATGTATTTATCACGTCTCACACTTAATCTATGAAGAAGGTATAATTAATATCTCTTTTGTCAAATGGGGAGACGGAAGTCAAGAGATTAACTAACTTGTTCAATATCATACAACTAGTGGTAAAGCTAGGAGTCTGCCTTCATGGCGCATACCCATTAGAAAAAAGGTCTAAGGCAACCAGCACATACGGAGTTAATAGTGAGAGCCTTGAGAATTTAAAAAAAAACAAAAACAAAACAAAACAAAAAACAAAGGAGAAAGTCCATTGTGGCTTCCAGTTATCTCAGATGGGGTCTCAGGAAACTTAGAGCAGAAATCTTTTTTTAAATAACAGTTTTATTGAGATATAATTCACATACCATAAAATTCACCCTTTCAAAGAGTACATTTCAGTGGTTTTTATTATATTCATAGTGTTGTACAACAATCATCACTATCTAATTTTAGGACCCTTTCAACACTGTAAAAAGAACCCCACTGGTCTTTCCAGGTCCCCCTTCCCAGTCACCTCCCCCCAACCCTGGCCTTAGCCTCAGGCAACCACTACCCCAGGCTGTTACGGTCATGCCTGTTCTGAGCTTTACACGTAAATGGAATCATAATGTCTGGTCTCTTGTGACTGGCTTCTCTCACTTGGTATAATGTTTTCAGGGTTAGTGTATGTTGCATCTGAGTTAGTGTACATGTCCTACTGTAAGGGCCTCTTTAGCCAGAGCGATTCCATCTCAGATTAAACAGCCATTTTGTTGTTTATGCAGTAAAATATGGTTGACCAGTCCCTGATAACAGAGCCCAAATACAAGGGCGGGTCAGGTCAGGTGGAGATAACAGCCCGAATGCAAGGTTGAGTCAGGCCAGGTGGAGACATCCAATCACTATCTCCCTAAAGAATGTGGGCCCCGCTTTTTGGGCATCTTTTGGGCGCCAATTCTGACCAAGGTGATAGGCTGGTTCAAATAGCCACTATAGGGTGAATTGTAATTCAATTGGCCACCTGTGTGTGACCTAGTATGACTATGTAACTTTCTCTGTGTGTTACAATCTCCTTGACCACCTGTGTGTGGCCAGGCTCAATCACATGGCCTTTGCTCTATATAAGTTAGTTTGTGAGGCTGGGAGGGGTCACCCTCTCTGTAAGAGGCAGCCCCAACTGGGCGGTTTGACTCTTGATGCTTGGCTCGAAATAAAGCTTTGCTTGACCTTCGGTTTGTATCAGTCTTGCTCCTTTGATCACGGACCCTATCACTGCTGCTTCGTTTCTTTCTGCTGAATGATATTCTACCCTGTGGGGAAACATTTTGTTTATCCATTCATCTGCTGATGGACATTTGGGTGGTTTCCATATTTTGGCTCTTATGAATAATGCTGCTATGAACCTTGTGTACAGGTTTCTGTGGGAATATATTTTCATTTCTCTTGGGCGTATACCTAAGAGTGGAGTTTCTGGGTCATACAGTAACTCTATGTTTAACGTTTTGAGGAACTGCCAAACTGTTTTCCAAAGTAGCTGCATGCTTTATTTCCACCAGCAATGTACGAGGGTTCCAATTTCTCTACATCCTCATTAATACTTGTTATTGTCTGTCTGTTTTCTTCTAGCCACCCTAGTGAGTGTGGAGTGGTATCCTATCATGGTTTGGAGCAGAATTCTTGACTGATGTTGAACTTGACCTTGAACTCAGCAAGGAAAATCTCTTTTATTCTCAAGCCTTCACCCAGCCTCTGCCAAGTCTCTCAGACCCCTGGTAAGAATGGACTCCTTCCTGTGAGCAAGGATAGACTCAAGTCCTTCACTTTCACTTGACCTTCCCACCAGTCACAGCTAGACCTGCTGGTTCCCTTGCTGGATGGATGCCGTCCAAAAAACAAACAAACAAAAATAAAGTTCACAGGATTTACCCACCATGAACATAATTACTTTTGCTATGGGCAGAGCTGGGCTTCCATTCTCAAATTGAGAGGTGCTAGATTCCTTCTCTCTCCACTTTTCTGGACTCCTCCTAGAGAAAGCCTCACTCCTAGAGTCTTCTTCTTTTTGCCCTGGGAAAAAATTAATTTGCCTTTGTGGGGAACGGGTATTTAGGGGTAGCTTATTTTTGCAAAGGGGTATAAATTCCACCAGCCACACAGACTCTGACTTCTATGATTTAAACTCTAAGATATGCTCAGCCCCTTATCTGAACAAATCGCTCTATATTATTATTGATGTGTAACTGGGTGATGGGTGTGAAAACTCCTTCTGTTAAGAGCTTGTGTTGATGGAACTTTTGAGGGGTGCTGCCCCAGGGTACATGTGTATCTGGTGAGTGAGGGAGACCTGGGGATGTGCCGGAGCTGGTATAGGAGCCAGGAGGTCTTGGCCACTGCCTGGGAACAGTCATCTTTTGTCTGTTAGTGATGTGAGAGCTAGAGACACCAGCCCCTCTGGGAGGGGGTCAGGGTAGAAGGCCAAAGTCGTGTCGATAGGCATAGATCCAAAGGCTGCCACTACTACCTCTCAGCCCTTTCTCAAGCTGCTCCATCTGCTTAAGCAACTCTCCAACCCCATCTACGGCCCAAACCCCTGTCACTGTCCTCCTGGGCCTCACTCATAGAACGTGACCCTGATCAGGTGACATTACAGGAAACATGCTCTGAATTCCCAGGCCAGATTAAGTACCAGGTCTTGGATCCTTCGAAAGCATCTTGGGCTCACCTCCAGCACGGCACTTATCACATTGTGAGGTTGCCTCTTCATGCCAGGGGCTGCCAACACATATGCCTCTGGAGGCTGAGGAGATAATCAAAATGAAACAGGTCAGACGTGAGAATAATCCTGGCTTTTAGGCAAAAATAGCACTCATTTTTCTTAAATCATGCAGCTCCTTTGACCTATCATATTTCTTTTGAGAGCATCCTAGGTACATGAGAAGTTTTACTTCTATCATAAGAAAAACAGCACAGTTGCAGCCATGAATGACCAGGGACTCCCTCAACAGGGGTTGGGGGGGGGGGTCTGTGGCCCTCAGTCCCACGTGACAAACTATATTCTAGATGATAGCCACTACAGGAGAATGAAGGCCCAGTGGTACCCACTCTACTGGTTTCCAAAAGCAGTGGGAAGTCCAGATTTTTATTAAAATCTCCCCATTTTGAATTGTCTGCATCTAATTCAAATGTTTTAAAGTGTGTGGGGGTAGGGAGACAAACACAATACTTCTGAAGGCCAGATTCAGCCCACAAGCCCCAGAAGGACCAAGCCCCTACTTGTTAGGACTTGGGCTGTGCAGTATTTCACTGAGTCCCCCAAATTAGCACAGGGTCTGGCACAGAAAAATCTAATCTTCTGCCAAATTTGTGGTACATTTTTGAAGAATATTTATTTAGCCCTGATATTTATTTAGCCCTCATGGTGACCCAAGCCCTTAAGCCCTTTCTATTCATTATCTCACCGCATCTTCACAGCCTTTTCGGGTAGGTGGACTTACTGAAGTTTACAGAGTTAGGAAGCAAAGCGGGGGCAGGACTCAAACTCATGTCTGACCCCAGGTTTCTTAGACAAGCAGGCTTTCCCACTCAGGGGCCAGTACGGAATAGTGGTTAAGAGCATATTCTTTGGGATGAAAGTCCAGATTGATAACTTGCTGTTTGTCATCCAGGGAAATTTACATAACATCTCTGAGCCTCCATTTCTTGGTCTGTAAAATGGAGACAAGAGTTAACTACTCACAGGGCTGTTGTAAGGGGGTAAATGGAATAAACAGGACTCATCAGCAAATAGTCACTATTCTTATTGTGCCAGTGTTTTTCCCCGTAGGGTTATTAAATCCATAGCCATGCACACACACACTGCCACTTCATTTTTTTTTTAAAGATTTTATTTATTTATTTGACAGACAGAGATCACAGGTAGGCAGAGAGGTGGGTAGAGAGAGAGGAGCAAGCAGGCTCCCCGCTGAGCAGAGAGCCCGATGCGGGGCTCGATCCCTGGACCCTGGGATCATGACCTGAGCCGAAGGCAGAGGCTTAAACACTGAACCACCCAGGCGCCCAGACACACTGCAGCTTCTTAAACCACAAACAGGCATATTCTGGTGGGCTCTCTTGTCACCAGTGACAAGACAAGGAAGTAATGTAAGGAGTCACTTCAGGTATCAGATGGCTGCCTTCTGAGCCAGCAGCCCACTTGATAGGGAATGAAAATGATCAAAACAAATGACAGTGCTCAGGGCAGGGGGCAAATTGTTCCCCCGCCAGGCTGTTCAACAGAAAAAGGAATCGTTATCTTGGGTCTAAAGCTTCATCCCCACTGGAGCCTTACGTTTCAAATCCCCTTCAGGTTGGAGCCAACCTTCAAAAAGAATAATTAAATCCGAAAAGAAATGGGGTCAGCAGGGCTTGCAAGTGCTTTTGAGCAGGAAGTCTCTTAGCCCAAGGAGGGAAGTCGCTGATAGCAAAGCTGCTTTCCTGTACCTCAAACCAAAGGACTGCTCAGTCCAAGGAAGGAAAGGTAGGAACACATTTCACCATATACAAGTGAACCCTAACGTTAAGTCACCGACAGCCGAAACATTGATTCTACTCCTAAATCACTAGGTTATCAGAACATTTTTGGTTTGCTTAATAAAAATTACTGCTGTATTTAGGAATAATATAAAAACAGAGATTACATTTATGATAACAAAGAAATGAAATACCGAGGAATCAATATCCTGAGAGATGGGTACAATCTATATAAAGAAAACTTCAAAATGTTATTGAAAGATTTTAATAAGTCAACACCTAAAATGGTGTTCCTGAGACATAAAACTGTAAAGATAACAGCTTTAAATAAATTCATGATAAACTCAATAAAAACGTTCCTACAAGCTTTTTAAGACATGCTCAACAAAATAATTCTAAATTTAACTTGGAAAAAATTAATGAAGGGATAGTATATCATACTTTTGATTCACTTTATTCATTTTATTAATTTAGCATTTTACTTGACTTCACTTTTACAACTTTAGTGAACTATATTTCACATTCCATAAAATTCACCTTTTAAAGTGTAACACACCAGTGCTTTTTAGTGTATTCACAGAGTTGGGACACCATCAGCACTATATAATTTTTCAACACTCCAAAAAGAAACCCTGTACCAATTAGCAGTTACTCACCTTTTCCATCCTCCACCCCACCAAACCAAGCCCCACGTAACTTTTTTTTTTTTTAAGTAAGCTCTATGCCCAACGTGGTGCTTGAACTCACAACATTGAGACCAAGAGTCCCATGTTTTATGGACAGAGACAGCCAGGCACCCCCACCCGACTCCAGTAATTATTAATCTACTGTCTGTTTCTATGCATTTGTCTATTTTGGAAATTTTAAATGAATGGAATTATATCTGGCCTTTTGTGATTGGTTTCTTTTTATTTTTTTAAGAATTGTTTATTTAAGAAAGAGAGCAAGAGTGAGTGCAAGTGGGGGAAGGAGCAGAGAGAGAAAGCGAGAGAGACAATCTCAAGCAGACTTCCTGCTGAGCACCGAGCCCCATGTGGGGCTAAGCTACCCAGGTGTCCAGTGATTGGGTTCCTTCACTTAACATAATGTTTCCAAGGTTTCTGTACTCAAGAATTTAACCTTGCACAGAGATCTGGCCTTTGTCCTCAGCTTCTTGGGAGTAATCTCTAAACTCTTGAAATGACATACTTAATAGAAATATCTTTGTTTGCTTGGGAGTCTTGGGTCACCAGATGGTCTGAAAATGATTCAGGGTGGAGGCCAGCCATATCAAATAGTCTTAGGGTGGGGGCTGGCCAGAAAGACTAGGAATATGATTTAGTGTGGGCTTTAGGTCACCTCCAGTTTATCAATAGATATCTAGAGGGGCTAGAGACTGAGATCAGCCACATAAGCAATCAGATATGCCTACATGATGCAGACCCAGTAAAAACTTTGGACAGCAGGGCTCAGGTGAGCTTCCCTAGTTGGCAATACTGCCTGCATATTGTCTATTTCAGTGCCAGGAGAACAATGCTGTCCTGGCTACACAGGGAGAGGTCAACCAGATGCTTCATATTTGGAATCCTCCTGGGCTCTGTCTTACGGACTTCTTTCCTTGGCTGATTTTACTCTAGATCCTTTTCCTGTATCAAACCATAAGACTATCAACTTCCAGTGAGTGCTGTGTGTCCCTCTAGTGAATTATCCAAGTTAAGAGGGCTTTAGGAACCCTCAGATTTATAATTAGTGTTAGAAGTGAAGGCTCTGAATCTTGCTCAAGATTCATTCATGTTTTAGCACATATCAATACTATATTCCTTTTTCAAATAATATTCCATTTGATAGATAGATCATATTTTGTTTGTCCATTCATTAGTGGTTGGACATTTGGGTTGTTTCTACTATGGGATTACTATGAAAAGTGTTGCTGTATACATTTATGCTCTAGTTTTTGTCGGGACATATATTTTCAATTTTCTTAGCTATATACCTAGGAGTGGAATTGCTGGGTCATAGATAATTCTACATTTAACTTTCTAAGGAACTGCCAAACTGTTTTCCAAAGTGGCTGCACCATTTTACAATGCACGAAGATTCCAATTTCTCCACAGCCTCATCAATACTTGTTTTTGTCTGTCATTTTTATTTTAGTCATCCTGGTAAACAGAGTTGTGATTTGCATTTCCCTGATTGCCAACGAATGACATTGAGCAATTTTTTGTGTGATTATTGGCCATTTGTGTATCTTTTTTTTTTTTAAGATTTTTATTTATTTATTTATTTGACAGAGAGAAATCACAAGTAGACGGAGAGGCAGGCAGAGAGAGAGAGAGAAGCAGGCTCCCCGCTGAGCAGAGAGCCCGATGCGGGACTCGATCCCAGGACCCTGAGATCATGACCTGAGCCGAAGGCAGCGGCTTAACCCACTGAGCCACCCAGGCACCCCGCCATTTGTGTATCTTCTTTGAAGAAACATCTATTCAAATCCTTTGCCTTCTAATTGGATTATTTGTCTTTTTCTGGTTGAACTGTAAGTGTTTCTTTATATATTCTGGCTACAAGTTCACTAGCAGATATGCGATTTGCAAATATTTTCTCCTGTCCTGTAGATTGTCTTTTCGCTTTCTTTTTTTTCTTTTCTTTTTTTTTTTTAAGATTTTATTTATTTGTCAGAGAGAGAGAGAGACAGAGCGAGAGAGAGCGCAAGCACAGGCAGAGAGAGTGGCAGGCAGAGTCAGAGGGAGAAGCAGGCTCCCTGCGGAGCAAGGAGCCCAATGTGGGACTCGATCCCAGGATGCTGGGATCATGACCTGAGCCGAAGGCAGCTGCTTAACCAACTGAGCCACCCAGGCGTCCCGTCTTTTCGCTTTCTTGATGGTATCCTTTGCAGCACAAAAGTTGTTTTCATTGGTGGTGGGGGGGGGGGCTTTTTTTCCAGTTTTTATTTAAATTCCAGTTAGTTAACAAAGAGTGTCATATTACTTTCAGGTGTATGATCCAGTGATTCAACACTTGTATACATCACTTGGTGCCCATCACAAGTGCACTCCTTAATCCCCATTATCTTTTTAACCCATCCCCAAGCCACCTCCCTTCTGGTAACCATCAGTTTGTTCATTATCATTAGGAGTCTCTTTCTTGGTTTGCCTCTTTCTCTCTCTCTCTCTCTCTCTCTCTCTTTTTTTCCTTTGCTCATTTGTTTCTTTTTTCTTTTTAAAGACTTTATTTAATTCCACATATGAGTGAAATTTTATGAACTTTGTCTTTCTCTTATTTTGCTCTTATTTTCTCTTATTCTGCTTATTTTGCTTATTTTTACATTATTACTTGGCGTAATACTCTGTAGCTCCAACCATGTCATTGCAAATGGTAAGATTTCATTCTTTTATATGGCTCAGTAATATACCAACATATATATACACATATGCATACCCCCCCCCACAGAAACATACACATACACACTACATCTTCTTTATCTATTCATCAATCAGTGGACATTTGGGCTGCTTCCATAGTTTGGCTCTTAGAGATAATGCTGCTATAAACATCAGGGTGCATGTACCCCCTTTGAATTAGGATCTTTGTATTCTTTGGGTAAATAATGGCAATTCCTGGATCATAGGGTAGTTTTAACTTTTTGAGGAGCCACCATGTTGTTTTCCAGAGTGGCTGCACCAGTTCACATCCCCACCAACAGCGCAAGAGGATTCACCTTGCTCCACATCCTTGCCAATACCTGTTGTTTCTTGCGTTGATTTCAGCCATCTTGACAGGTATGAGGGGATATCTCATTGATGTTTTGATTTGCATTTCCCTGATGCTGAGTGGTGTTGAGTATCTTTTCATGTGTCTGTTGGCCTTTCTGGAAAAATGTCTATTCATGTCTTTTGCTCATTTTTTAATTGGATTATTCTGTTTTAGGTGTTGAGTTTGATATGTTCTTAATAGATTTTGGATACTAACCATTTATTGGGTATGTCATTTGCAAAAATCTTCTCCCATTCTGTAGGCTTTTAGTTTTATTGATGGTTTCCTTTGTTGTGCAGAAGCTTTTTATTTTGATGAAGTTGCAATAGTTTATTTTTGCTTTTGTTTCCTTTGCCTCTGGAGATATACCTAGAAAGAAGTTGCTATGGCCAATGTCAAAGAGGTTATTGCCTGTGTTCTCTTCCAGGATTTTTAAGGTTTCAAGTAGCATGTTTAGATCTTCAATCCAATTTGAATTTTATTTTTGTGTATGGTGTAAGAAAGTGGTTCCGTTTCATTCTTTTCCATGTTGCTGTCCTGTTTTCCTAATACAATTTGTTAAACAGACTATCTTTTTCCAATTGGTATTTTTTTTCCTGCTTTGTTGAAGGTTAATTGACCATATAGATATGGGTTCATTTCTGGGTTATCTATTCCGTTCCATTGATCTGTGTGTCTGTTTTTGTGCACACACTTTTTTGATTACAGCTGTGTAATAGAACTTGAAGTTTGCTTCAAGGTTGCTTTGGTTATTTAGGATCTTTTGTGGTTCTGTACAAATTTTAGGATTGTTTGTTCTAGGTCTGTGAAAATGCTCTTGGCAAACCTAAAGCCTGTGGAAGGAAGGAAATAATAAAGAACAGAACAAAAATAAATGGTATAGAAACTAAAAACAAAAACAACAATAACAACAAAAAAGCAATAGAACAGATCAGTGAAACCAGGAGCTGGTTCTTTGAAAAAATTAATAAAACTGATAAACCTCTAGCCAGACCTAACAAAAAGAAAACAGAAAGAACCCAAATAAATAAAATCACAAATGAGAGAGGAGAAATAACCACCAAAACCACAGAAATACAAAGAGGAGAAATAACAACCAAAACCACAGAAATACAAACAGTTATAAAAGAATATTATATAAAACAACAAACAGGACAACCTAGAAGAAATGGATAAATTCCTAGAAACATATAAACTATCAAAACTGCAACAGGAAGAAAGAGAAAACTGGAACAGATGGATAATCAGCAAAGAAATTGAATCAGTAATCAAAAAACTCCCAACAAACAAAAGTCCAGGACCTGGTGGCTTCACAGGCAAATTCTACCAAACACTTAAAAAAGAGTTACTACCCAATCTTCTCAAACTATTCCAAAAAAAATAGAAGAGGAAGGAAAACTTCCAAATTCATTCTATGAGGTAAGCATTATCCTGATACCAAAACCAGAAAAAGACACCACCAAAAAAAGAGAACTATAGGCCAACATCCCTGATGAAGATAAATGCAAAAATTCTCAATAAAATACTAGCAAACCAAATCCAACAATACATTTTTAAAAAATCACTCACTTCGATCAAGCAGGATTTATTCCTGGGCTGCAAGGGTAGTTCAATATTTGCAAATCAATCAACATGATACACCACATTAACAAAAGAAAGGATAACCATATGTTCATTTCAATAGATGCAGAAAAAACATTTGACAAAGTACAACATCCATTCATGATAAAAAAAAAAAAAACCTTCAACAAAGTAGGTTTAGAGGGAGAATACATCAATGTAATAAAGACTGTATATGAAAAACCCATTTCTATTGCCAAGTTGAATAAAAGTGTTGAGAGTGAACATCCCTTTTTCCTGACCATAGAGGAAAAGCTCTCAGTTTTTCCTCATTTAGGATGATATTACCTGTAAGAGAATGTACTTATTCTTAGGAGATGCATGCCAAAGGGTTTGGGGATAAAGGTGTGCAACTTGCTTTCAAACGGTTCAACTTAACAACAATAAAGTCCATGTGTGTGTGTGCATGCGTGCACGCATTTATAGTAAAGGGGACAGAAGGGGAGAGGAAGGGACAGAGAAAACAAATATAACAAAATGTTAGTAACTGTTGACATTTTTTAGCAAAAACTCCATAATGTAATACCAGTCCATATTCAAATCTGTTCAAATGTCCCAAGAATAGCTTTGCAGTTTTCCCCAACTGAAACAGAATCCAATCAAGCTTTTACTCTGTGCATTCGCTATGTCTCGTCCAGCTCTTCTCATCTATTTTATTACTTTTTTCTTTAAAACCTTGACATTTTGAAGAGTCTAGGCCAGTTGTCCTGTAGAACATCTTGCCTTCTAGATTTTTCTCTTTCCTTATGTTATTTAACTTGTCCTCTATCGCCTGTATTTCTTATGAACTGGAAGCTAGGTCTGACTTGATCAGGTAACTGGGGAAGCACCTGATGTCAGACTGTCCTTCTAAAAATGACACTAGTGACTATGGCAAGACTTCTCCATTATAAAGTTACACTTTTTCTCTTACAGTTGCTAAGTAATCTGTAGGTCTGGCCTCTTTCACTATACTTTGATACAAACATACTTTGATTCCACAAAATTTTTAAAGATTGAGAGGGCATACAAAGGGAGGTGGGGCAATGCTACTTCTCACTGGAGAATGAATATAAATAAAGCAGCAATCAAGAGTTAAAGCAGAATGGCATCAAGACATAAAATAAAATTTTATGCAATAAATAAAAACATCCATCATATAGAAGACGAGGCTGTTAAGCGGACAGTAACCTAGAAATAAAATTAATAAACTTAATTAAAAATGAACTTAATAACTCACTTTACGAATGCAAAATGTGAGGCTCAAGATGCTTAATTTATGTTGTTCAGGCCAAGATAACTGGACGTTGTTCTTTTTTTTTTTTTTTTTAAGATTTTATTTATTTATCAGAGTGGGGTGGGGGGAGAGCGAGCACAGGCAGACAGAATGTCAGGCAGAGGCAGAGGGAGAAGCAGGCTCCCAGCTGAGCAAGAAGCCGAATGTGGGACTCGATCCAGGACGCTGGGATCATGACCTGAGCCGAAGGCAGCTGCTCAACCAACTGAGCCAAAAGCACTTTACGTGAGCTTCATCATTTCATTGTCCTGACAACTTTACGAAAATAGGTTATACTTACTCTCCCCATTTTTTTGGCTAGTTAGAAAACAGAGAGGGAAGTTGAATGGCGTGTCCAGGAGGTACAGCAAGCAACTGAGGGAGCTGGGAGAGGAGCCTGGGGAAGCTGACCCAAGAATCTCCTTAACCCCTCCAACCCTACCACCTCCTACGTCACGTCACTTGTGGTTATAGAGTCCCAGCTAGTTAGTTATCAAGTTACCTGAGAGCGCATGCCCTCTCTATTTCCAACACACGGAGTGAGCTGATAGTTTCTGGCCACAGGGTGAGGGGGGCTTCACGGGGCTCTCTATTTTGTGCAGGCAGCTGCTAATTACCTGCGATAATGAGAGATGAATGCTGCAAGGAAGATCCACCAGAGTGGCACGCAAGCCCCCTCCCCGACAAAACTGAATAAAGCGCTTGGCCTTGGGGTAGAAATATCATATTGCTTTTGCAGTAGATTTGCCTTCTTAATTATGTTTTGTCAAGATTGCTATTAAAGCCAGTTGCTATTCGAATCTATTTACCCCAAGGACAGTGCGAAACCACCACTAGCAGAAATGCTTCACATGAATGTGCCTCTGTAAGAAAGGAGAGGGGATGGTCGCAGCACTTCTCTGCCCCTTTCTTTCAATCCTGCATCCCAGGTCTTGGTCTGTACCTTACCGACTTCCCGTGTTAATTACTTTAACCTTGCCCTCAGCCGCCTCCTTTGTCTCTCATCACCATAGAAACCCACTCTGACTTAAGAACTGTCTTTCTTGACAGTTTCTGTGACCCAGCCCTCTATTTAAGTCCTCCTTCAGCTCCGAATCACCTGCTGAATTAAATCTAAGCTCCTTGATCTTGGCTTCCGGGACCTTCTCTAATTTGCTCCTCTTTTATTCTCTTTTTAGAAATAATACATTCCTAGAGCAGAGGTTAAAGCAGATCAATGCCAACCAAAATATTAACTGTAATAGCTATATATATATATATACACAGTGCTTTAGAGTTGAGTAAAACATATTCACCTACATTACCCCAATTAAGTCCCCCAAATCCCTCGATGATATATATACAGCAGGCAACATGATCAGCATTTTAAGTTTGATAAAATTGGGGCCCAGAAAAGTTAAGTGTCTTGACTGAGGAGGAGAACAAAGGCAAAAGACATGTAGATAAAATTAAATTTCCTCACAATTTGCAGCCCTCTGATAAATTCTTGAGACAGACAGAGCATGGCACTCCTCCAGGAACTCACAACTGTCTCACCGTTAATGCTTTGCTAGAGGCAAAAGGCAACTTTAGCTTGGCTATAGCCAGACCTCCAGGATCCCTAAATCTTCTTTAACATATGAAAATCTCTTTGGAACTTTCCTCTATCTCTAACCTCCCAACTTGAAAGTATATAATCAATCACTCACAATCACAGGGACCCTCTTTCTGCCGGCAGGTCCTGTTCTGCTTTTATTAAACCTTTTTGCACCGAAAACATCTCAAGAATTCTTCCATGACCCTTCTTCGAAGACTCCTGGTCCATATCACGTCACTGACCATGATAACAGAGTCTACTGGTGAAGCTATAGCTTGAATTTATATCTTCAGACTCCTAGATCATGCTTGTTAAACTATACGATGTGACTGATAATCCTGCCTTTACCCAAATAAGGTGGGTTCCTCCCCTCCACCCACCCACCCCTGCTTTTGGCTTATATCCTGTAGCAGACAGGATTCTAAGTCCTATCCCAAGATCTCCTTCTTGCCCAGCATTTACATACGTGCCCTACATTAATCCCTGGGGTGTTAATATGTCATTATAGGGCAAAGTTGACTTTAAGATGAAGAGAGGTTCTGGATGGGCCTGACTTAATCAATGAGCCCTTTAAAAGCAGAGAGTCTTCTCAGTCTGGAGGCAGGAAGAGAAAGTCAGAGGAGATGTGCCCAGCAAATATCCACAATGGAAAGGGGTGGAGAGTGGCCAGCAGGAAGTAAGCGTGGCCCCTACTGATGGCACTCTACAAAACAGGGACTTCAACCCTACAACCGTAAGCAAGCAAATTCCCAATAACAAAAAAGGGCTCGGAGATGGACTGTGCCAGCCTCCGACCCACAGGAATATGAGCTAATAAATGGGTGTTGTTTTAAGCCACTAAGTTCGCAGTAATTTGTTACCTGACAATAGAAAATTAATTCATTTTCCATTTCCTTTCTAACAGCAGGGCAGTAGGAACAAGACCCAGCTTTTTAAATTGTCATATAGTAAAACTGAGTTTTTTGGTATACAGTTCTAGGAATTTCAACACATGTCTAAAAGGCATGTAACCACCATCACAATCAAGATACAGAACAATTCCATCATCGCCAAACACTTCTTGTGGCTGTCACATCTGCCCCCACCGTTAATCTCTGGTAACCACTGACCTGTTCTCTGTCACTGAAATTTTATCATTTCAAGAATGTCATAAATGCAGCTGACCCTTGAACATGGGTTTGACCCATGAGGTCCACTTACAGGTGGATTTCAATTAAAATAGGTGTACTATTTTAAGACAGTACAGTACTGTAAGTGTATTATCTCTTGTGATTTTTAAAATATTTACTTATTTGTTTGTCAAAGAGAGCACAAGCAGGGGGAGCAGTAGACAGAGGGAGAAGCAGGCTCCCTCCCTGCTGAACAGGGAGCCTGATGTGGGGCTCAGGGTTTGATTCTAGGACACTGGGATCATGACCTGAGCCAAAGGCTTAACAGACTGAGCCACCCAGGCATCCATCCCTCTTATGATTTTCTTAATAACTTTTTTTGGGGGACACCTGGGTGTTAGGAGACTGCCTTCAGCTCAGGTTATGATCCCAGGGTCCTGGGATCAAGCCCCCCATGGGACTCCCTGCTCAGCGGGAAGCCTGCTTCTCCCTCTCTCACTCCCTCCTTCTCCCCCCAACCCTTGTGTTCCTTCTCTGGCTGTGTCTCTGTCAAATAAATAAATAAAACCTTTTTTAAAAAATAACATTTTCTTTTCTCTAGCTTACCACATTGTAAGTTTTAAGTTACTTTATTTCACAAGAAGTTACAGTAATTACGTTTTTTGGGAGTCAAAGTTATACAAGGATCTGTGACTGCACGGAGGATCAATGTCTCTTAATGCCTGCATTGCTCGAGGACCAATGTAATATATAATCTTTTGAGACTGGCTTCTTTCACTCAGCATAATGGCTCTCAAATCATCTAAGTTGTGTGTATTGATAGTTCCTAGGATGGCAGATTTTTAAAACTCTTTATCTAGAGATTTAAAAACCAGAAAAAAATAGGGCCACCTGGCTGGTTCAGGTGGTAGAGCATGCAACTCTTGATCTCAGCGCTGTGAGTTCAAGCCTCACACTGGGTGTAGACCTTACTTGAAAAAGAAAAAAAAAAAAACCCTAGAAAAAAGTACCAAGTATAAAAGGATATTGACAGTAGAAGGGATCTTTGATATTATCTTGTCCCACTCTACGCTTTTACAGATAAGGCGTCTATATCCAGTGAGGGTAGAGGACTTGCCCAAGATTGTTCAGGCACAGGAGATAAGAGATATTCAATCTTCTTTGCAGTGAAGTAAACCATTAAAACCTATAAAGTGTGATAAATGTTAAGACTGGGAGAAAAACAAGCATTATTAGAGCACAGAAAATAAATATCGTATAAACTCCTTTCCATTGTTAATGATAGAGAATTAACTTAAGCCAACTTAAAGCCAACAAAATAATTCATTGGCTCACTTAATTTAAAAAATTCAGGATGACTAAATAAATAAATAAATAAAAATTTAAAAATTCAGTATAGTACAGTCTTCACGCACTGCTGCATCCAAGAACTCCCAAGATGTTGTCAGAGGTCTCAACATCTCTCAAGTCTATTATCCTTCTCTTTACCCTTTCGGACTCCGTCTTTCTTGCATAGTGGCTTCATTCTTTCCTGTCACAGGCTCTTGCTGTCTTCCAGGATATATAAATATTGGTAACTCAAGCGTACAATCGTATAGTTTCTGACCCAAACGAAAGACAGATGCATTGTCTTCATTAATTCCATTGGTCAAACCTACGGCCATTACTTTTCAATCTCCTTCACTGGTTTCTCATCTCACCAATCTTCCCTTGAACTGCTTCTCCCCTGTAACTATACTCACTCCCCAGGTGATCTCATTCAATTTATATACCATCTAACCCCAAAGGTCTCCAACCCAAACCTTTCCCCCCACATTTCAAACTTGTATATACAACTGCATACGTAATATCCTTAAAGGTTGTCTTTGTCTAACAACCATTTCAAATGTAACATGTTCAAAACTAAACTCCTGATCTTTTCCAAAAACATGACCCTCTTGCAATTTTCCCATCTTAGTAAATGGTAACTCTATCCCTCTAATTTCTCTGACAAAAACCCTTGGGGATATCCTTGATTATTCTCTTTCATACTTCACATCAATTCTATCATTAAAATTTGTTAGTTCTACCTTCAAAATGGATCCAGATTCCAATCTCTTCTTACTACCTCTAATACTACCTCCCTCCCTAAACCATCAGCATCTATCCCCTGAATTACCACAAAAACCACCCAGCTGGTTTCCTTCTTTCCTTCCTTCCTTCTTGGAGTCCATTTTCAACACAGCAGTCACAAGGATCTTTTTAAAACAAATCAGATCGTGTGTCTTCTCTGTTCAAAATCTCCAGTGTGATTTCTATATACTACCAAACAGTGATCTCCAATATATAACAATAAGTGGGACGCCTGGGTGGCTCAGTGGTTAAGCCTTTGCCTTCAGCTCAGGTCATGATCTCAGAGTCCTAGGATCGAGCCCAATGTCAGGCTCTCTGCTCAGCAGGGAGCCTGCTTGCCCCTCTCTCTCTGCCTGCCTCTCTGCCTACTTGTGATCTCTGTCAAATAAATAAATAAAATCTTTTAAAAATTAAAAATAAATAAAAGATATCATAATAAGTGAAAAAAGGAGGGTGAAGAGAAGTGTGTACAGTATCTACCATTTGTCTAGGAAAGAGAAGCATACAAATATATATGTATTTGTGTATATTTTTAAGTGAAAGAATAAACCATAAAAATTTTTTTAAAGATTATCTATAAGGAGAGGAAGGGGAAATGACAGAAGGGTCAGGGAAAGAATCTAGACTTCCTTAAATGTACTATCTGTTTGGTAAATTTTGGCTTTGAAACCATGAAACTGTTTCACAAAACAACTTTTTTTAAAGCAATGTCTAAGAATTCAAAGGAAAAAGAAATAAACCTGACCAGCAAATTAGTGGCATTATCCCACAGAGAGGAACTATTCCAAGTCACTGTATTTATTTATTTTTTAAAAATCTCTTTATCCAACGTGGGGCTCAGACTTACAATCCTGAGATCAAGAGCTGAATGCTCTACCAACTGAGCCAATCAGGTGCACCTCTCCCTAAGTCACTTTAGAGCAGTGCAATTTGACTATATACGCCTAAAGAAATATACTCTAAGGGCAAAAAGAATTGCCAAAAAAAAAAGAAAAGCAGAAACTATTATCATTAAGCATATGTTTAGTAATCATTTCAGTAATGTTATTCTGAAAGATTTTATATATACAGTAGGATAAAGCAATTATATTAATTAATTATGATAATTAATAGTTATTTCCATATGTAATTATGTTAAAGTCATTAGGTACCAAGATTTTCAGAAGAGATATGTATATAAAATCAAAATTAAGTAAAGTCTGTGTAATCCTAAATTTGCATTGAAAATACTAATATAAATTCATGATGCATTTTCTAAAAAAATGTGTGTAAATCTAAAGTTTTTAGATCTGTAGTCCAAAAAAGGCTTACAAACAATAATCAACACAATAACAATAAACATTTGTAGCATCCAAATCGTTTTCTTTAAATATCCCTTTCCCACTTAAAGGAGTGCTCCTTGGAGAAATGACTGATTCCAAGTCTGGAGTAGAAACAATACGAGATGAACCTACAACATCTTGTCACCAGAAATTGAGTCATCCTGGGTAGGGGATGCTGCTTCTGCTGCTCAAAGTAGTGTGGTTGGTTTGTGAACATTCCAAGAGCTGTACACTTACAGTGTATGCACCTTTCCGTATGTGTGCTACACTGCAACTAAAAGTTTGTATCTACGCTTTATCATGGAACATGTCAAATGTGTTAGTGTGACGAATTATCCACACAATGGATAATCTCCCCATTATGTAGCTTCAACAGTGATCAAAACCAGCTGTTCTCTTTTCGTCTACCCACTTCCCTGTCTCCAGGATTTATAAGCAGATTTCATTTATCCTACCAGTTCATCAGAGATTATGCTTAACCCATAAGCTATGTAAAACACATAATATAAAACACGTACATACATAAAAACAAAACATAATACCCAGAAGTGTTGTAAAGGTAACTTACCCAGATCACACAATACCTCCCCAGGAGAGAGTTTTGGGGGTGGGTTGTGGAGTTAGGGGACAGCGTTTAAAGAAAAGTTTCGAGTGTGAATGTTTTTAGAGCGTTCCCAAACTCTCCATTCGACAGTCTCACGATTTCCTGTTGTTTTAAAACCCAGTCACCCTTTTATTTAACGTTGTTCTTCCCGATTCTCTTGGACTGGAGATCCCTACAATCCGGGAATGAGACTGAGTGGGGAATAAAATAAGCATCTTAAAAGGCATCTCACCTTCGTTATTTTGCCTAGGGAACGCCCTATTTTGTCACACTATACGAGGGATGCATCTGCCTTTCTTAACTGAACCCTTATCTCATAACCGCTCAGTCTGATGAAAACAGAATCGAAGCGTACTCTTGTCCAAAGAACTACAAATCCCAGAAGGCCTTTCGGCCGAGGCGCCTGCGCATCGCGGACTTCTTCCTTTCCCCTCCTCATCAAGGGGAAAGACCCGCCCCGCGGTGCTGTCGCTCGCGCTGGAAGAAGCGGAAGAAGATGGCGCTCACCAGGTGGGTTGTTGATGGGGGTCCTCGATACGGAAGGGTCTGGGAGCACCCACTTTTTTCATTTCTCTGCCCACTGTCTCCGGGCACTGACCTGGCTCGGGACACAGAGCAACGTGGGCCGCGACTACGGCTAGGCACTCCTGCCGGCCTCCGGGGCGACTAGGCCTCACCGAAGCTGGGGTCTTTCCTGAGCTGTTTCCCGGGTTGAGTTCGTTCTCTCACTAGGGCCGAAAGCCTCGGCGTGGTGAATAGTCCTCCTGCCTCAGATGCCAAGGAGCCGCACGTGGTTTTCGCTGGAGCATCATGGGGTTGTGGAGAGCGCTCCGTCCGGTCCACGGCTCAGGCGGACACGGCGGGGGTGTGGAGGGCAGTGGTTTATTTGGGCGAAGTGAAGCGGCGGGAGCCGACTGCCCGGCTTACCGCCGAGTGTCTGCCGAACTCTCGCCTGTGCCCCGGAACAAGGATTCCTGACAAAGGCGGCGGGGAGGGGGGCGCACTGAACAGAGATCTTTAAATTAGTCGCGGTGGTGACCACTATCTACTAATGCGCCGCTGCTCCCTACTTTAACTTTGGACCTTAGAATTTCTTCCGTAGATAGAACCACTTCAGATTTTTGCTGTTCCCAGTTGCCTTGGTAACCGCATGTAAAGTGGTCCCCGCCTTTGAGAAAAAGATGTTTAACTGGGAGATCCCGAAGGGTTACGTAACTCCTACTAGTCCGCGACCTTGTTGCCCCATCTAAGTAGAAAAACTTTACCAGCGAATGCAAGCAGGAAAAGTTGAGTTGTCAGGGGTGGTTGTAAAGAAAGTAATCGTTTTAGGACATGAGCTTGAGCTCCCTAAACACGCTTGATTCTCTTCACACTTGTGTTTCCTGGCTGATGACAGTTATGAGTCCCACAAAATGTTTAATTCAGAAAAGTCTTGGGGGAATTCATTTTGGGTGCCTTGCTCAATCCTAGGGATTGTGTGTATACAAAAAAAGAAATCCAACAGTCTTTGCAGGGAAGATGGGGTACAAGGCATACAGATATGAAATAAAGAATAGCACAGAATACTCACAGTGTAATACTAAGCTTAAGTGCAAAAGAATTAGATTAGATCAATTGAATGGCTGGGGCAGCTGGGTGGCTAAGTTGGTTATGCATCTGCCTTCGGCTCTGGTCCTGGGATTGAGGTTGGGCTCCCTGTTTAAGTGGAGGGTCTGTTTCTCCCGCTCCCTCTGCCTCTCTCTCTTCCTCTCTCTCAAATAAATGAAATCTTTTAGAAAACTAAGTTGAATGGACTAGGGAGGTTGCTTTAGTAAATGTTACAAGCAGCAAGCATTTGAGTGCAAAAATTACCAGAGTTAAGAGGAAAGGTATTGTGGAAAAGGTGGAATTTGAAAAGGACACGGGAAAAATAACAGAGATGATGTGGGTATTGTGTGCTTAAAATTGCAGTGGCAGAGTGCAGCGTTTAAATGACTACCCTTGGGAACGACATAGTTTTCTGATTTCGTTGAGTTCTGGTTGATTTGATTCCAAGTGAAATGTTACTTATCTCTAAGATCTACCAAGGATTAGTTAACAGCAGGGACTTGACATACTGATGTGTTACAGTACTGGTGTCACCAGTTATTGTTACAAAAGATTTAAAGTCATACTGATTTAGGTCTCTAAATTCAAGTGTATTTGGGGTTATATATCTAATTATATCACCTGCGTTTAATATGCTTTATTTGGTGAAGGGGAAAGGGTAGACTAAGATGCCTCAGCAGTGGCCCTGTTGATGTTTTGGACTGGATAATTCATTCTGGAATGGGGCTGTCCTATGTATAGTAAGATATTTAGCAGCATCTTTGGCCTCTATCCATTAGATGCCAGTGGCAGCCCCACCCCCACCCCCTTTCCATTCTCTATCACCAAGTCTTGACAATCATAAAGTTTCCAGAAGTTGTCAAATACCTACATTGTAGTTATTTTACCCCCCAGCTGAGATCCACTGAGGTAGACTTTCTGCTTGCGTGTATAGCCTACAGCCCACTGTGTACTCCTTGCCCCAACCCTGCACCACAGGAATGTGCCTCTTTGTGGGAATGTCATCCTTTACAAGGAACAGCACAGTTAAGACCCTCTGGAAGGCTAGAGTATGTTCAGACCCTAATCCAGGCCAAATTACCTGTTTATTGGATTGTCTGAACTCTTTGCTTTTGTCGGCTGCCTACCTTTTGATCATACTAGTAACCAGTTCTTCCAGCAGAACGTAAAGAAAAGAGAAAATAAGTGAATACTTGGGCTTCTTTGTAACCGTCTTTGTATCCCTCCTATGTATTTGGATATATGCAGTGTACTGAATATAACTGTGATAGAAGCTCAGAACTTTTGACTCCATTCATCCATCCATTCATTCGTCATTCAGTTAGTATTTGTCCAACGTCTACCATGTGCCAAACACTATTCTAGTGCTGGTTTTACAGTATTAAATCAGTCAAGCAAACTCCTTTATTTTCAAAGAGCTTAGATTTTAGGAGACAGACTATATATATAGGTGTGTGTGTGTGTAAACAAATCAATAATACAATTTCAAGGCACCTGGGTGCCTCAGTCAGTTAAGTGGCTGCCTTCTGTTCAGGTCATTATCCCAGGGTCCTAGGATTGAGTCCCGCATCAGGCTCCTTGCACAGATAGAAGCCTGCTTCTCCCTCTGCCTGCCACTCCCCTCCTTGTGGTTTTTTTCTCTCTCTTCCTGACAAATAAATAAATAAAATCTTAAAACAAACAAACAAACAAACCAACCACGATTTCAGATAGTAATTACTAGGAATAAGGTAAAGATAAAAGGACAGAGTGACTGGAATGTGTGGGGTGGAGTACTGTTTTGGATGAGGTGGTCAGAAAACAGCTGGGGGCAGGTATAATTGAGAAGAGACATGAATACCAAGAAGGAAAGACTAAAAGATCTAGGATGGGGGCCCCTGGCTGGCTTAGTCAGTAGAGCACGTGAGTGTTGATCTTGGGGTTGTAAGTTCAAGCCCCATATTGGGTTTAGAGATTACTCATTAAAATCTTTAAAAATGACTGAATGAACAAGATGGGATTGGGACAGGGAAGAACCATAAGAGACTCCTAATCTCACAAAGCAAACTGAGGGTTGCTGGGGCTGGGGGGTAGGGAGAGGGTGGTTAGGTTATGGACATTGGGGAGGGTATTTGCTATGATAAATGCTGTCAAATGTGTAAGCCTGATGATTCACAGACCTGTACCCCTAGGGCAAATAATACATTACATGTTAATAAAAATAATTTTTTAAAAATAATACATAAAATGAATGATTGAATGAACTGGGGAAAAGTTCATTAAAAAGTTATATAAAAGCAATATAGGAAAGAATGTTCTTTTTAAAAAATATTGTATTTATTTATGTGACAGAGAGAGCACAAGCAGGCAGAGCGGCAGGCAGAGGGAAAGGGAGAAGCAGGCTCTCCACTGAGCAGGGAGCCTGATGCAGGGCTCAATCCGAGGACCCTAGGATCATGACCTGAGCCAAAGGCAACAGCTTAACTGACTGAGCCACCCAGTCACCCCAGGAAAGAATGTTCTTAAATAAATAGAATATTTTATGGCAGATGCAAGAGCAAATGTGAAGATCTTGAGATGGTTGAAGGCCATTGTAGTGACACAAAGATGGTGAATGCAAAGGGTAGCATGAATTTAGTTCTCCTACAAACATTTAAGCAGCCCTTGCTGTGAGCTAGACAATGCCTGGAGAGTTAGGTCCTGCAAGTGGCTCAGTCTAGTGAGAAAAAGAAGGGTAAATGAATAGATGATTCTGATAGAGTAAGGTGGATGTTTTAGTAGTGGTACGTAGGGAGTCTTGTAGGAGCATGGGTGGGGGCAACTAACCCAAGTTGGGGGAGCTCTGAATAATCAAATATGTATTGAACGGTATTTAGACACTGTGCCAAGGGGTTCATAGATTTTCTCATTTAGTACTTAGAGCAACTCTGTGAGGTAGGTAGTCTTTCGATCTGTCTCTATAGATTAGAGACAGGTTCAGAGAGGTAGGTAACTTATTTGGGTTACTACCTGGCATAGGTAGGATTTGAACTCTGGGCTCTTAACCATCACAGTACTCAACTCTAGATCGGATTAGATCCCTCTTATATATGTTGTCACTAGCACTTTGTACTTTTCCTTCATCATTTAATAGAATTTGTAATTACGGATTTGTATGAGGGATTGTCTCTCCTCTACAAAACTGAAACCCGTCTTTCTCAGTTTATAGTCTCATTGCCTACCTAGCATAGTACCTGCACCCAGCTGATCAATATTTTGAATAAATAAGTTCTGTTGTTTACTCAGATACGCTTACTAGCCAAGAATCACGAAGAAACCTTAACTTTCCCATTAAATGTATTCATTTATTGGGATCCTTTTATGGTACTTTGGGGTATCGCTAATAATATTTATCATACTACAAAGTTGCAAAGAATTGTTTGGTAGAAAGGCTACTTTGATTAAAGAATAACAAACTACATCTTTAGAATTTCTGCTTTGAATCTTTGACCTCTTAACTGTTAAATTGCCTTCTAAACTAGATACTTTTGGGAAAACACACTTAAATATGCAACTTGTATTTTCCTTTATCCATCTCTTTGTTACATTCAGTGCTGATCCTTATTTTTTTTGTATTGACACTAAAATGTTAAAAGTAAGAAGCTTAAAAGTAAACCAGTTAAAAATAAGGACTCTGAAAATAGTAAAGACACTAAGGCAACCATATACTGGGGAGTTATCCCTTGGGTAATTGAGGATGCTTCCTTGCTTGTTATAGGAAAGAAAATGTCAAAGTATACTCAGTAGTTTATCTGTTACATGAATTATCTATTAATTCTTTTATTCTGGGCACCTAGTCAAACATTTTTTATTGTATGTCTCCGATACTTATTTCTTACCAGACAAAATAAAATGACTGATATTTCATACTGCCATAAATCATTGAAATGTTTGACCTTCTGCTCAAGGGAAAAGGTATTATGGTAAAAGTCTCTGATGGCCAAATTACAATGATCAAATGTAAGAATTTTTTTTTAATTCTGACTTTTATCATCTTTGCTTATAGCTTTTTACCTGCACCTACTCAGCTATCTCAGGACCAGCTTGAGGCTGAAGAAAAGGCAAGATCCCAGAGATCACGACAGACCTCACTGGTCTCCTCCCGAAGAGAACCTCCCCCGTACGGGTACCGGAAGGGCTGGATACCTCGGTTATTAGAGGTAAGTAATTGTGCTGACCCTTGTAGAATAAATTTAAACCCTAGAACTTCTGCATATGAATGCCAGTATGCTAGAAATCCTGGTTGTGAGTTCGTAAGACATATACTCCCCTTAGGGCATTGATCTTTTTCTTCTTGCTTATTATCACTGCTTTGTGATCACAAGATTATTGTACCTGCTTATGTGTCTTCTTATGTCCAACTATTAAACTTGTACAAAAGAAACTAACATATCCTCTATAAATACAGCAATTACCGCATATGGAAAATAATGGGAGGAGAAAAGGGAAGAACACATTTATGTTCAGGTGCCTTTCCCTCCCTTCTCCTTGAATGCACAATGCTACTTAACCCTGCAGAGACAGCCTTCCTCTGGGGAAAACTCCAGCAGCATATCTTTTTCTGATTTCCTTCCCATTAAATATAGTGGCAAAAGCACTGGCAAGAAGCTTAAAAGAATAAATTAAAATAAGTGTTTTGCGTCATACCTATGCTGCTTACTATTTGTGGATCCTGGGCAGATCCTGACCTCTCTTCATCTGTTTTCTTGTCTTCAGTTTGAGAATGTTTATATAGGTCTAATATATGGATTAGATACATTTTTAAGAAGGTATAAGAGAATTTGATGGTTGGTTTGGAGGCAGTGAGGGAGAAAGAAGAAAATTGGAAAAATCTTTTTAAATCTCTAGCTTGTTCCCAGAAAACAAACTTCTTTGGCAGTACCTGTCCTCTCAGTTACTCTTTATACTGTACTGCTGTTCAGTACTTATTCCTTTCCCTGATTCCAGGGCAGAATTCCCATGCTTGACCACCGTTTTCATTCAGGAAGAAAAGCAAATATTTGAGACTTAACTATTTTGCTTCCCCAAGACCACGTCCTCTTTGATCAAGCCTTTTTCTTCTCCATCTCTCAATATTCCTTCTGACTCCTGCAAATTTTCTCCCTCCACTTCCCAAGGAATGTCCCTGCCCTATTAAAATTCTCTGTTCTTGGGACGCCTGGGTGGCTCAGTGGTTTAAGCTGCTGCCTTCGGCTCAGGTCATGATCTCAGGGTCCTGGGATCAGGTCCCGCATCGGGCTCTCTGCTCAGCAGGGAGCCTGCTTCCCCCTCTCTCTCTCACTGCCTCCCTCTCCATCTACTTGTGATTTCTCTCTGTCAAATAAATAAATAAAATCTTTAAAAATAAAATAAAATTCTCTGTTCTTATACCATTCATTTTTATACCCACATATTTTCATTTTATGAAATTTGTTACATTCTATCCTTTCATGGTTGTGATTTTTACCTAACAAATGTGGAAGGCATGAGCCCTTACCTTTTTTTGTATGTCTCCAAGGGGTGATCCTGGTAAACTAAGTATTCATTGGACTGAAATTTGTTTCTTTGCACCCAACAAGATGCCATCTGTATTCTCAGTCTCTCCCATGTTTAGCATCCCTCCCTACCTACCAGAACACGCTAGAGCCTTGAAGACAAACTCCCAATGAGATCATGTCTTCTAAAAAAATGTCCTTGTTTATTTTTCCTCAGCTCTCTAGACCTTATTAATTCTAATGTGTGAAGGCCAGCCTTACTAAAATTACTATGAGATTGTTGTTACTGCTTTTGTTTTCACTGATGGTGTAATTTGTGAGAAGCAGGACAAAATAAAAGATTATCAAGGAGGTTATAATGCCCTCTTATCTGGGGCAAAAAGGTAGTGATTAGCATTATCACATCATCAGAGAAGGATAGTGGTCTCTTTGGAGGGATGCTGGATATTCTTTGTTTGCCTCTCAACAGATCATAGGGCAGGGGTGGCAGGCATCATTTTACATACAACAGAAATCTCATCCTTATTTCCATTTCAGCATTATGACATTCAGGGACTATTAACTTTTTAAAATCTTACTTGAAGAAAGGTTTCATCTATCCTGGTGGAACAGAACAGCTTATTTGAAAATCAAACCAAAATGGCCAGCTAATCTGGAAATACTGTGAATGCTTTTGTAGGGGAGTGAACGTTCTGTGGGGAGAGCATTTTGTTCTAGTTTTCAAAGTAAAAGCTATGATTTTCTGGCAAGCTTAATGACTGCATAATGCCACATCCACAGTTCTGAAGTGCTTATTATAGTTCAAGAACCCCAGCAAATCTGAGCATGTGTCACAGTGATGGCCTTGGTACAGGTAGCACCTTTCTTGGGAATGCTGTAACAGTTTTCTGCCCAGTTTATAAGAAAATGTCTCTCTTAGCTTTATTGTTTATTTGTTTTTAAAAATGTCAGAATTTTTCTTCAGCAGGTCAGCATATTGTACCTAGGAAATCACATATTCAAGATCTAATGGAATATTTCTTGAAGGAGAAGCTCTTATAAAAATTGTTATTTTGGGGGCACCTGGCTGGTCTGTTGGTTAAGCATCTGCCTTTGGCTCAGGTCACGATCCCAAGGTCCTGGGATTAAGCCCTGCATCAGGCTCCTTGCTCAGTGGGGAGCCTGCTTCTCCCTCTCCCTCTGTCTTCCTCCCCCCCACTTGTGTTCTCTCTCACTGTGTCAAATAAATAAAATCTTTTTTTTTTAAGTTGTTATTTTCATACGGTCTTTTTGATTTTTTTTTTTTGTCAAACCTCCTCTAAGTGTTTGATTTTAATATTTTTTCCTATCTTGTTGTATGTAAGTGATGAATCCCTGAGTAATACTCCTGAAAGTAGTATTGCACTGTATGTTAACTAGCTGGAATTTAAATAAAAATTTTTAAAAATATTTTTTCTATCATTTTTTAATAGTATGACTTGACCATTTTTGAACTAAAAGAAGGGAATTTTAGTTCAGTAGAAAATACAAAGTTTTTTGGAGTCATAAGATCTGAGTTCAGGTCCTGCATATGCTAGCTATGACATCTTGGGAAAATCACTAACTTTGTTAAACTTGAATTTTTTCCATGTGAAAATATGACGTGTTGAAGAAACACAAGAATTAAATGAGTGTAGGTGTGCCTGGGTGGCTCAGACCTTAAGTATCTACCTTTGGCTCAAGGCATGATCCCAGAGTCCTGGGATCGAACCCCGGCATCAGGCTCCCTGCTAGGCGGGAAGCCCGATTCTCCCTCTTCCACTCCCCTTACTTGTGTTCCCTCTCTTGCTGTGTCTCTCTCTGTCAAATAAATAAATAAAATCTTTAAAAAAAAGAAAAAAAGAAGAGGGTGCCTGGGCGATCAGAGGGTTAAGCCTCTGCCTTCGGCTTGGGTCATGATCTCAGAGTCCTGGGATCGAGGCCTGCATCAGGCTGTCTGTTCAGCGGGGAGCCTGCTTCCCCTTTCTCTCTACCTGCCTCTCTGCCTACTAGTGATCTCTCTCTCTCTGTGTCAAATAAATAAAAATCTTAAGAAAAAAAAAAGATTTTAAAAAAAGAATTAAAGGAGTGTGGATTATATTTTGTATATTGTAATAAGGTCCTAAGCAAATATTACTAAATTTAATAAAATTATTTAAAAATTATATTTACTATTTCTTTGCTTATTTGATGAGCTACCTTTTTTTGTAATGCTAAACTTCATCAAAAGGCTTTACTTTGGGATGCCTGGGGGCTCAGTTGTTTAAGCATCTGCCTTCAGCTCAGGTCATAATCCCAGGGTCCCAGGATAGAGTCCCACATCAGGCTCCCTACTCTACGGGAGCCTGCTTCTCCCTCTGCCTTGGCCTCTCTTTCTGTCTCTGTCACTGTCTCTTATGAATAAATTTTTTTAAAAAGTCTTTAAAAACAAAAACAGGCTTTACTTAGCTTGTTCTACTTTAGAAGTCTTTGCCCTGTCTTCTAAATAATTATATACAATCACATTAGAAATGTGGTGAACTCATTTCTGGGGCTTTCCTATTCTCTTTATTTGCTTCTCATGGAACACGAATCAATCTGATATTAAAATCTGATTCAAAAAAAAAATTCTTTACGTTCCTGTGCTAGTGTAACTTCAGTGGTTACTAAGAAAATTACATATACTAAAACTAAAAATCTTTTCCTTGTCCTAAACACTCTGCTTAGTTTCTTAATTATGTAAATATGTAAAAATCCAGATTTGTTGCCATGGTTTAGAAACCCCTTTCATGATCTGGTGATTTTTCTACCCATGCAAGCTTATCACCTGTGTGTCTTCTCCTCTGTCCACAGCAGGCTTCAGCCCCACATTGGGACTTCTTTCCTAGAACATTCCAAGTTCATTCTTGCAGCAAGGCCTTCACGCTATTTGCTCTGCCTAGAAAGTGCTTCCCTTAAATCTTCTCATGCCTGATTCTCGTTATTCAGGCTATACCTCACGTTACTTCTTCACAAAGGCCATCCCTACTGCCCTATTGAAAGTAGCCTGTCTTTGCAGTCCCATTATATTTTCAAAGCATTTTCACGAGCGAAAGATTAGGCTTTTTATAAAAATCTTTGCCCACTAGAATATATAACGTACAAGACCAAGGACCTCTGTTTTCTTTATTGCTATATCTCTCGCATCTAGCATAACAACGTCTCAATGATTGTTGAGTGAATGAATGTATCTTGAATCTGAAATTACAATTAAATATTCTTCTTTTCTTTTTAATATATAGGATTTTGGAGATGGAGGTGCTTTTCCAGAGATCCATGTGGCCCAGTATCCGCTGGATATGGGGCGAAAGAAAAAAATGTCAAATGCACTGGCCATTCAAGTGGATGCTGAAGGAAAAATTAAATATGATGCAATTGCTCGGCAAGGACAGTCAAAAGACAAGGTAATCCTCTCAATGATAGATATTTTTTGAAGAGGTTTTTTTGTTTGTTTTTGTTTTATACTGTATAAATGATACATATCTGGCCAATTCGTTTTATAAAAATTAGCAATGAGGGGCACCTGGGTGGCTCAGTTGGTTAAGCTTGATTTCTGCTTAGGTCATGATCTCAGGGTCCTGGGATCAAGCCCCGTGTCGGGCTCCACCCTCAGTGGGGAGTCTGCTTGAGGATGCTCGCTCTCTTTCTCTCCCTCCTCTTCTGCCCCTCCCCTTGCTCATGCATTCTCATACTCTCTCACAATTAAAAAAAAAAAAGTAGCAATGAAATATACTTAGGCTAACTGAAGATAGGACTTCATAACAATATGAACAATATATTATAGCAATATATTGCAGTTGTAATATATTAAAGCAATGACTTTAATGACTCCCAAATTGATGAAAACATATGTATTTAACATTTTAAAAACAATTTGAAATTGTTAAATTTTAATTGTTTAAAGCTCTTTTATAGTATTTTTTTTTTTTTAAGATTTTATTTATTTATTTGAGAGAGAGACAGTGAGAGAGAGCATGAGTGAGGAGAAGGTCAGAGAGCGAAACAGACTCCCCATGGAGCTGGGAGCCCGATGTGGGACTCGATCCCGGGACTCCGGGATCATGACCTGAGCCGAAGGCAGTCGTCCAACCAACTGAGCCACCCAGGCATCCCAAGCTCTTTTATAGTATTAACATATTTTAAATACTAGAAATTTGTTCAAAATCTACAGTTCCAGCCCCCGCAAAAAAGTGAAAATTTAGATTTTGTGTATAGTCTTCTGATTCTTTCTCGTGTACTTACAAAGTACTTACATAGATATCTGATTATTTTAAGAGTTCATTTGAATTACACTAACTTTTTTCTCCCTTAAGTATGAAACTGGCACTTGCTATCTAGATTTATGATGGCCCTGCTTACAAAGTAATCCAAAGACCAAAAATAAAATTTACTTAAAATAATCTCATCACAGAGCAGCTATACTCAGAGCCAAGGAACTGTTTTTAAGAAGACCTAGTTTTTTCCCTTGTAAATAAGTGCTCCACATAAAGGTAGAGATCTCTTTAGAATTGAATATATTGGGAAAGAATAGTTGAGAACCTTCAGTACCTGCCCTTTGTCTCACTGTCCTAGAAACATTTTCATTTTACCTTCTAAAGTTACACTGATGACAATCCATCCTCTGCTCCTGCGTCAAGAACTCCTGAGTTCTTAGGGAAAACAGTTACACTGTCATGCACATCTGTGTCTTGGGTCTCAGCTGGGCTCCCTTGGTGTTCCTCCAAGCTCTAACTCTTTCTCTCCATTGCTTAGCTTAACAGGTGACTAGATGACATCTATTTGCATACAAAGACTATTGGAAGAAAATTGTCTGCTTTCTTTATCCCGCACACAGCTTTCTCTTGATGTTTCCTTTTGTCTCTCTAAGAAAGCTCATGTATCTAAACCTGATCTTGCCAATTGTGCTCTCGTGTGTCCTGAATCTCATTCCTTAACCTCTCCTTTACAACTTCACTTTTTCTTATTCTTCTTAACCATGACTTTCATCTCCCTTCCTCTATTGGCTCCTTCCTGTGAGCTTTTATTTCTTTTTTTAAAAGATTTTATTTATTTATTTGACAGAGATCAGAGAGGCAGGCAGGGGTGGGGGGGAGCCTGATGCAGGGCTCGATCCCAGGACCCTGAGACTATGACCTGACCCAAAGGCAGAGGCTTAACTCACTGAGCCACCCAGGCGCCCCCTGTGAGCTTTTTAAATACGCTTGCTTTTCTTATCTCATCTTTTGTAAAAAAAATTTTTCCCTGACAACCCTCAGGACTCCCTTTCACTACCACCAAATTTCCACCTAGTTGCCTTCACTTTCCTTCAAGCTTTTTGCTTGTTGTTAACCTGTTCTACTTCTTCACTTTGTTTCATTCTTCATTTCACTGCAATAGAGCCTCATCTCAGCCAGTCTGCAGAGATAAACTCTGGCAAAAGTCTCTCAGACTTTGTTTCTCACAACGCCATCTTTTTGACTTATCTAATTTATTCCCTTGGCTAAAATTGCCACTTAGTTTGTTGACTGTTGGATCTATGTCTCCAGCCCAGTTTTCTCTCCTGGGCTCCAGGTCCTTATATCTTAGTGCCTGTGATGGCAGATCTATTAGATTTTCCCAAAGCACTGCTCATCAAACCCAATTAAGTGCATAATTTTCCACTTAATCTACCTTCTCTTATTCTCTGACTTAGCCACTGGCAGTGATATCTTCTGACTGACTATGCTAAAAGTCTGGGAGTTCTTTCTCCCCCATTATTTTATTGATTTTTTAAAAATACACTAATAATAAGTTCTTACTGTAGAAGGTATCAGCAGTACTTAAGTATGTATATACAGTTCTGCCTGCTTCTCCCACTTTACTTCACGGAGGTAAATACTGTTACTCTAATGATATCCATCCTTCCAGATCTTTGTTGTGGATTTAGACATTGATGTATACATATTCCCACTTCACATACACACACACAAACATCTTTTTTTTTTTTAACATGAATGAGGTTTTAATATTCATAACTTTCATAGACTTGCTTTTTTTACTTAATATGTTTTGAAGATTTTTTTTTTTAAGATTTTATTTGTTTATTTGACAGAGATCACAAGTAGGCAGAGAGAGAGGAGGAAGCAGGCTCCCTGCTGAGCAGAGAGCCCAATGCGGGGCTCCATCCCAGGACTCTGGGATCATGACCTGAGCTGAAGGCTTTAACCCACTGAGCCATCCAGGTGCCCCTGTTTTGAAGATTTTTATTAGTATATATAGGTCTGCTTATATATAAGTCTGTTTATTTTAGGGAGAAAGTGTGTTCACGTGTAGGGGAGGGGCAGAGGGACGGAGAGAATCTCAAGCATACTCAGCATTGAGCACAGAGCCTAACATGGTACTCAATATCATGACCTGAGCCAAAACCAAGAGTCAGAGGCTTAACCGCTGGGCCACCCAGGTACCCTGGTCTGTTTTATTTTTTAAAAATCTTTATAGAGGGGCACCTGGATGGCTCAGTGGGTTAAGCCTCTGCCTTTGGCTCAGGTCATGATCTCTGGGTCCTGGGATCAAGCCCTGCATTGTGCTCTCTGCTCAGCAGGGAGCCTGCTTCTCCCCCTCCCCTGCCTGCCTCTCTGCCTACTTGTGATCTCTCTCTCAAATAAATAAATAAATAAAATCTTTAAAAAAATAAAAAATAAATAAAAATCTATATAGAATTCCATGGTGTGCTTGGGTTTATATTTTTATTTTTAAGCACTGGTGGTTTCAAAGAAAAAAAAGCATTGGTTTCTAGTTCTTTAGTTTTCAGACAGTGCTTTTTGTAAGATCCATATACAAATACCTTTTGGACTTGAATATTTGTGTAAAATAGATTCTTAGTGGACTTACGGGGTCAAAGGATATTCAGATGTAAAATGTGACACATAAAGCTATGTGTTCTCTAAAAAGACTTTGCCGAACACATTCCATTTTATTTTGTTTATTTAGCTCTCCATCTGTTTAGTCACCATGATTTATCTTCTTAACACTTTTCAACTATGTACCCTTCTGTGCTACTTAATTCAGGCCCTTATCGTTTCTTGCTTTATTTACCACAGCAGAGTCTTAACCCATCTCCTTGGCATTTGTTTTGCCTGCCTAGGAAAACAAATTCATCTTTGTTTGTTTGGCCTTCTCTTTCTCTCTCCTCCACATACACACATGCACAAGTATGCACACTTAGAATCTTTCCATGACCTTAAGGGTAAACAGCCAATCTCCTTATGGCACACTTGACCACTTCCCTACCTTTCTAACCTAGTCTCAACTCCCATGACCAGAATACTGAAATCCAAAAGTCAAAAAGTCCAGTTTTAGCCATTCTGTTTATTTTCAGTACAAAGTAATCACCATTGTGAGTGGTTGTTAAAGAAGAAAAAACTTTCATGGTGCCTAGCTAGCTCAGTCAGTGGACTATGTGACTGTTGATCATGGGGTTATGAGTTCGAGCCCCCACATTGGATGTAGAGATATCTTAAAACTTTTTTTTAGTCTTTAAAAAAAGAAGAAGAAGAAAAAGCTTTCAGGCATTTTCTTTGAAGATCTGCTATGAGGAACTACTGGAAGCTCCCCTAATATGGCACATTCTCTCTTACCATGGGAACTTCCCATGGATGCCCTCCTGTGCATGGGAAAGCCCTCCCCATATTCTTTGATGAAATTCTACTGCTTTCAAACTGCAGCTCGCTCTTCACTGTTTCAGGGTACTCCTCCTAATCTTCCTTGGCTAAATAGGGTTTCCTTTCTTCCTCTTCTCTGTGTTTATCATAGCAGTCATCACCTTTTGCTTTACTTCACCACTATCTATGTCATTTGACTATAAGCTCTATGAAGACAGAAAATATATCTTCAGGATTCCTCTTTGTCACCTTTGTGCCTGATAGCTTGGCACACAGACATTTGTCAGTGATTCTTGGAGAAATAATAGCAGTTTTCATTGAATAGCAGAGCCAGTAGGGAAGCATAGTTCATTCCTGCGAAAGGAAGAAATAGGTCTCTATACAGCAGGACATACAATGTCTTTGTGCCATGGAGGCCTTCATTGGGCTTTAGCCGCCTTTGTTTTAACACATCTCTCATTCTTTGGAATAATCGCTATTCTTTATTGGTATGGACTGCCTCTCCTCTCATTGGTTGGGAGAAGGCAACACTTTAGGACAAAAGTTTGGTATTGACAGGTTGATAATTTTGAATGTCTACCATTTTAGCCCAATTTTGCATTAAATTTTAATATTGGAAACCACAAATTTTCTGATTCCCAGAGAATGTCTGAAAGGTTTTTTTTCTTTCTTTCTTTTCTTTCTCTAACAACCATGTATGTTGGTGATTATTTTGGTTTGAAAGTGGAATGGAGTTAGAGTGTTAAAAGTGTTAGAACTGTTATTTTTAGATTTCTGTATTCTGCCCAAAAAGGTCTCTAAAATAATGTTCCTTTGTACATGTTTGTCTGTAATGCAGCCATTACTGATGAATCCAGAACTAATATTCTATAGAGGTACCACTCAGAGGTTCAACCCTGACCCTAACCCTTATCCTTTTTTTTTTTAATTAACATGTAATGTATTATTAGCCCCAGGGGTACAGGTCTGTGAATCGCCAGGTTTACACACTTCACAGCACTCACCATAGCACATACCCTCCCCAATGTCCATAACCCAACCCCTAACCCTAATCCTAATGGAGGAAGCTGTGCATGTGTCAGGACAGGACGTATATAGGAATTCTCTGTACCTTACTGTTAATTTTGCTGTGAACCTAAAACTCTAAAAACATAGTTTTTAAACACACACCCACACACAGTGAAGATTTTTTTTAACAGAATGAGCAAGGCACTGAATTAATTCAGGAGGAAGATAGAATAGAGTGGCTATTTGGATTGTTCTAACATTGTTCCTGGTAGATATGTTTCCTTGCTGGACTTTATGCTCTGGAATATACATTTGAGCTTCTTACACAGATTTAATAAATAAGTATTTTAATTTTTTAAAAAAGTGGATGGGTTAATGCATGAAATTTTTGAATGGATGTAATAATTCAACATTAACTGAGTACATGTTGGCAAATAGATAGGGAGGAGGGGACACTTCTTGATTGTTTGGTACTGACTTGAGCATTGTATAATGTTTAACATGACTGCCACTACCTATTAAATGCCTGTTGTGCCTTGGAGGTGGCAGCAATGCCCTATTTTAAAACCACTGATTTTCTGGGGCGCCTGGGTGGCTCAGTGGGTTAAGCCGCTGCCTTCGGCTCAGGTCATGATCTCAGAGTCCTGGGATCGAGTCCCGCATCGGGCTCTCTGCTCAGCGGAGAGCCTGCTTCCCTTTCTCTCTCTCTGCCTGCCTCTCCATCTACTTGTGATTTCTCTCTGTCAAATAAATAAATAAAATCTTTAAAAAAAAAAACAAAACACTGATTTTCCTGTTTTGGCTACTAAATGTGGCTCTAAAATGGGGCTTTAAAAATTCAATATCATTCAGGAGACTGGTGTTCAGAGTCTTTGGCATAGGATGAAAACAGCTTATTGGATTATTGAATTTGTTTCAGAGTGCAAAGATTTCTGATTTATATCAGAAGGATCTGGTTTTCTTCAGAAACGTGAGAGTTCTCACTGAAGTATTAATAGTGAAAGGTCAAGAATGGTAAATGCTAGCCCTAGGTGTAAGAGATGAAAAAAGGCAAGATAGCAAGGGATAATGTTCTAGGGCAAGTCTAAGGCCATAGATCTCTCTACATGTAAAATAAATACTGTATACACAAGACTTACAGTAATACAAATTTGGTAGGGAAAAACATTTCTTTAATTAAATTTTGATGGAACTAAATCCTTTTTTTCCCCCCCGATTGTGACTTGAGTGATAAATCTTAAAATAAAAGGCCTTGATGTTTACATTTTTCCTTCTGAAATAGTTCTGTGGGAAATGTTACATACATGATATTACCTAAACGAATGCCTTCAACCCCTTTTTCCCCCCAGAAAAACAACTCACAGCAACTTTAAACTGACCCCAGGATAAATTGTATTTGCCTTGTTCATATGATTTCACAAACAAGTTAAGTCTAAAGATGGTGTTTTCTTTTTATCCCCCAAGTGCTAAATATGTTGAACATTTATCCGGTCGAGTCAGTCCAGTTCTTTGCCAGTTTTCAGTAATAAAACAAAGTTTCACAGATGACTTATGGCTTCGTCTTGTTCACACAGCTCATTTATGCTCCTCATACCTTCTAGAATATATTGTATTTTTCAGATAACCCTCCCTAGCCCCTTTGCCTCCTGGGATATACTGAGTTTCTTTAGCACATTTAGTTCTCAAGCAATAAAAATTTGGGGTTTTATAGTTAATCGCCATGGAGGAATCTTGCTCTTCAGACGTCCTTCACTCAGCTTTTGAGATGCTAGAATCTTACTGATGCTCATTTAAAGGGTTATTAACTTTGGAACACCCAAATAAGAAGCAGCAAATGGCTCTTGTATGCTAAATTACTATTGAGACTTTGCTGAGTGTGTATGTCTACCAGGGAGCCGTTTACTTGGAATCCCTTCCTGTATGATTGCTGTGTAAAAGTAATTAACTCTTCATAGTCTAGATACTATTTTCTAGAGTACTGTTATATAATTTTAAACTGATGTGGTATAGATTTTTCAGTCTTGAAAAGAAGTTAAGACTTTTGAGGTCAGTTAGTAGCTGTGTGATCTTAATGTACTGAGCCTCACTATTGTCCCCAGAGTGACTTTAAGGTCCCTTCCAAATGAACACTGAGAGGTTAGTGACACTAGCAGCTCACCTATCAGTGGTCATGTTTTGTGGTAAACTATATACACTTTCTTTTTTTTTTTTTTAAGATTTTATTTATTTATTTGACAGAGAGAGATCACAAGCAGGCAGAGAGGCAGGCAGAGAGAGAGGAGGAAGCAGGCTCCCTGCTGAGCAGAGAGCCTGATGCGGGGCTCGATCCCAGGACTCTGAGATCACGACCTGAGCCGAAGGCAGCGGCTTACCCACTGAGCCACCCAGGCGCCACCCAAAAACCAGTTCTTGAGGAAAGTTTTATTCTTTGTTGTGTATAAAGCAAAGAAATATATACAGTACATAAACAGATACATATGTACGATCTGCGGTATTAAAATTTCATGTGGGGTGATTAGAAAAAAGAAATGTCTGAAAAGGATCCATGGGAGTGATAATGAAAAAAAGAAGGTTGAAAAATGCTGATCCGAAGCAGAGTTAAACACAACAGTAGCAGTTGTAATTCCAGAATTTCTTTATTATAGGGTAAGGGAACTACAAAATAATATGACTGGAAATAGGACAGGGTAAGGCAGTGGTTGCAAACAAGAGTCAGGAGACTTTGCTTAAAGTTTTATTCCATTTACACATGGTGGTAGCCAGAATTCTAAGATAGTTTCCTGACTCCTGGTATATGTGGTCTCCATAATCCAGTTCCCTTGAGTGTAAACTGAATATGATGGGTTTTAGCCCCCTGATTAGATTACATGGCAAGTGTAAATGCATTTGCATATGAAATTAAGGTCTCACATCAGTTGAATTTGAATCAGTCAAAAGAAGGATGGATAATGGTCAGGGCCTGCTTGATCAGGAACAGTCTTTAAAAGAGGCAAAAGCATCAGAGACATTGTCCCAATCATCCTGAGGACAGCAAATGGCCATTTTGTGAATGTCCTGTGAAGAGAAATGGCCTCAAAACCTGAGAATCACAGTTCCACAAACATAGGGGATTTCTTTCAACAACCACACAAGCGTGGAAGAGGACTGTGAGCTTCAGTTAGGAACTGTAGTGCCAGGTTAGGCTTAGAGGGCAGTCTTCTAAGACCAAAGAGGACGGGCGAAACTGTACTTGCACTTCTGACTCAGGGGAACTGACAAAAAATAAATGGGCATATTTTTTTAAGCTGCTAAATTTGAAACAATTTGACAGACAGCTATAGACAATACATATACCAAGTATACCATTTTTATTTAAATTTGTGTTATTTGATACAGACTTGGAGGTTGATATGATACTAAAACCTACCCACCACACATGTGCTACCACTGAGAAGAAAGAAGTTATGTAGAAAAAAATTTGGGGATAGAAGTGAAGTGCTCATCATTGTTTTCTAGTATCATCGAGGGTGAACATTCTTCTAATGGAGACTTTCAATGGGCCTTTTTAAAGTGTGAAAATTCATATGGTACTTAAAATTTAATAATATGCTTTTGTATACTTCAACTGGTTTGTCTTTCTTCTTTTTTAAGATTTTATTTATCTATTGTCAGTGAGAGAGTGTGTGCACAAGCAGGAGGAGCAACAGACAAAGGGAGAAGCAGGCTCCCCACTGAGCGAGGAGCCTGATCTGGGGTTCGATCACAGGACCCTGGGATCATGACCTGAGCCAAATGCAGATGCTTAACCAACTGAGCCACCCGGGAATCTCCTGATTTGTCTTTCAATCTAAGGTAGGTATTATTAAGTACAGTTGAGAATAGGGAATAGTAGCAACTATTCAACCAACTTTAGTAATCCAAGAAGAGATTGGGCTTTAGTAGTGGATCAAAACCTAGGTCCCTGGTCTTCAGAGGGACTAAATCTCTCTCTTCTACACTTTCTTCTTTCAGTCCCATCCTAGTGGTGGTTTACTTATTCATTAGATTCCAGCCTTCCTCTGACTTATGATATTGCTTATCAGAACATTGTATATTAGGAGAAGTGAATAAAGTTTTATTTTTGTTGTAAAGGTAGATAAATATACATGCTTGGAATAAATATATACAGCTGTGTTTAGCATTTTTATTTTAGTAAGTGTTGTTAATTCTTTCAAAATGGCTCTAGCCATCATATCTTTTATTCAATCTTTAATTGAAAATTGACATGTCCTACAGTAGTGGCTCCTTCACAAAGTAAAAAAATGATTCTCTATTCAGTTTCATATCTGTAAATAAATTATTGATAAAGAAGCTCTATGCTGGAGAGTTTCTCTTTCCTTAAAACTTATAAAGAAACAAGAAAATATTTGTGCCTTTCTCTCAGAGAAGCCCCATATTCTGTGAACTGAAGGAATTCAGTTTGGTAAATTACTTCACCAAATATTATAATTACTCATTTTTCTAAAAAATTATATCTGTGTCTATAAATCCGCAATTTCTGAATTTTGTATTATACTTCACATAGTTTTTACTCACCTTTCAAGTTTGATAAATACTTTTATTTCTGCTGTGAAGTTAATTCTGAAAAATTGAAAAAGATCCCCACATAAGCTTGGTGTCTTTAAAGCTATTTATAGCTTGCACATAGCAATGCCACTTTTAGTCCCCTCTAGAATTCTCTCTTGTGCAAATGCCTGGGGAATATTGAACTACTGCAGTACATACTGCGTTCCTTTGAAAGATTTTGCGAGTCAACCAGGATAAGCAGATTCTATATTCACAGCTTTGATAAGTGCCTCTGTAGAGACATTTGAAAGCAAAAAGATCTTGTTCTAGCACATCTCCAAGTGGGATCACAGAATGTAGAACTGCAGGACTACAGACTGTGGAAAATCATTATAAACATCACTTATATCAGAGGCAAAAACTTCTTGAGAATTTGAATTTACATTTGGAAACACATAAGCTTTGATATATGACAACTTCAGCCTCTGAAGAAATTTTAGATACTTCCTTTTCTTCCCCTTAAAATATTCCATTTGCCCTTTCCAAGAAATATATGTGAAGAAAGATTTTGTATTATAGGCATATCTTGCTTTATTGCACTTGGCAAATATTATTTTCTACAAATGAAGTTTTGTGGCAACCCTGCATTGAACGTCTATAGGTACTATATTTTCCAATAGCATTTGTTCACTTTTATCCCTGTGTCATATTTTTGTAATTCTCACAGTATTTCAAACATTTTCATTATTATATTTGTTATGGTGATCTGTCATCAGTGATTACAAGTCCTTGAAATCTCAGATGATGGCTAGAATTTTTTTAGTAATAAATTATTTTTCAATTAAGATATATGCATCGTTATTTTAAGCATAATGCTATTGTATACTTAATAGACTATAGTACAGTGTAAACATAACTTTTACATGTACTGGGAGACCCAAAAATTCATTTGATTTACTTTATTACAATATTCACTTTACTGAGGTGGTCTGACCTGCAGGTGGTGTGCCTGTAGTTTCTAAATGCTGCTATAACAAATTACCATAATCTTAGTGATTTGAAACAACAAAAATTTATTATTTTACAGTTTTGTAGATGAGTTGCCTGACACGGACCTGACCGGATCAGAATCAAAGTTTTGTGAAAGATGGTTTCTTGCTTCTTAGATTCTAGAGAATGACAGCACTCCTTCACTCCTGGCAGTATCACTCATCTCTGCTTCCATTATTACATCATCTTTCTCCTCTCTCTGATTTCCTGCTTGTCTTTTATAAAGAACCCTTGTGATTAAATTGGGCCTACCTAGATCATTTACTCATCTCAAAATCCATTTCTTAATCCCAACTACAAAGTTTCTTTTGCTATATAAAAGAACACTCATAGGTTCCAGGGGTTAGGACATGGACATCTGTGAATTAATTATTCAGTCTACTGCCGGTACTGAAGGTCAATTTCATGAGAACAGTTTGGGAATCACCATTTTATGATCAGCAAAAAAGAGCCCAACAATGATAAATACTTGGAGGAGTGCTGCCTGGGAATTTGCTAGGGAGCTTGCTGATTGGGTAAACTGAAGTGGGGAATACAAGATGATTTATGAGTTGGAGATCATGAGTGGCCAGAGTTGTTCATCCGATTGCTCTCAGGGAACTTCGAAAAGCACTTCTTCTTCTTCTTCTTCTTTTTTTTTTTTTTTTTTTTTTAGTGGCATTTTTAGTGATTAGAACAAGGCCCTTTTGTTGTTGTTGTTGTTGTTGTTTATTCAACTGCAGTAGTATAGGTCATAGGATTTATGGTCATTGGAAGTGCAGTGCTGATGTGGCTTAGATGCATATATCATTAAAATATGGTCATGGAATTTTGAAGAGCCCACTGGTTATCTTGTATTCCTTGATGATGCCAAGAGTTCTTTCCCCCAGGATTTGGAGGGCTTCAATTTCCTTAGAGTTATCAAGTACATGAAATGAGAGCAGAAGGACATTTGAACCCTAGCTGTGTGGCTTCAGGACTACTATTTTTAAGTTAATGACTGACAGTACAGCGCTATATGACACTTCAACAAACTTCATCAAAATCTACTTCTAAAATCCTAACAGGAATTCTATTTAAAAACCCATTATACATTCCTTGAAAGATCTAATGTGTAAATGAATAAAATAGTGAAAGTGATACCATTTGACAAAGAACATGAAATATGCAAATATGATGACTACTATCCCATAAGACAAATAGCTCTGTGGATAACTTAACCTTCCACATGACAGCACGGATAGCTTCCAAGGACTGGTGTGGCTGGGTGCCAGATCTCCTTCAGTCTCTGGTTCTGTACTCTTTTCTCATGGGGGTCCCGCTGTAGCTTTCTTAGCTCTATGTAGATCCATTATTCAACATTTGCTCAACAGATATTTATTGAGCAAAGTAATAAAATCAGCATCATCATGTACTCAGAAAATCTCATAGTAAACAAGTATCCACCAAAATATTTTTTATTAAGATTTTGTAATGGCTACAAGTATCACCACAAAATATTATCCTTGTATCCTAACTAATGTGATAATTGCAGAAATTATTCGATGGGCAAAGGTCCCTTAAAAACTTAAGACTTTATATTTGTATGACACACACCATATTAACTACATCTATACTGCTTTAGGTATATCTTGAGACATGCTTATATTATTATAAATATATTTTGTCTCAAATATGGAGGCACTCTACAAGTTACCTCTGCTTTCAAATGTTATCAGAAATCCATAAAATGGAGTCTTGAGGTTAAGCTAAGCTAGTCTTGAGGTTAGGAAGATAGTAAGTGGTTGAAAATAATAAAATGACTTTCCAAAAAAAGCTCTCTTATTGCCACAACTCCCTTCTCTCCACACCTTCTGTCTAACTACTAAAAGTCCTGCCACCTCCCCCAGCTAGCTATCTGATCGTGAAAATTCTATACATGCTTCTCCCCCATACTCTGATTGAAACAGCAGAAATGGTTTTGTTCTTGGGCATTTTGTCTTTAGTATTAGGATGTCAATGTGTAAACCTTCCAGGATGACAAAGATCCTAAGCTATGGCGGTTATTTTATAAGGCTTCTGGTTCTCAGCTCACCAGCTTATCATTTCTGCCATGCTACTTACTGTTAATGACCTAGTCTGATGCTGGAATTTATTTCTGTCCCTATTATACTTCAATTTAGCTTAAAAAATTCCAGTAAAATGTGCTAAGTCTTAAATGACAGGTGGAATATGATTTCATAGGCCTCTTGAAATTCATGTGAGCAGTATTAAAATTTCCTGGCTGCACACTGTCCAGAAGATTATCTTTATTGAGCAAGAGCACGTTCTTCTGTAGTTGATTATTGTTACTCAGTTGTCCCCTAGCCACGGTATCAGGCTTTAAAAGCATACATATTCTTGCTAGAACATGCATGCTTACTCTTGGGGTTTTATAATTTGAAAGTTTATGTTTTTGTTTACTAAAATTATAAGTTTTAGTTTCAGTGCAAGTTATTATTACCATGCTATTAAAGTTGTCAAGCAACATCCTTTTTAATTTATTTTTATTCCCTCCAATTTGTTTTCCCCTACTTTGTAACAGATCTCTGTGTCCCTAGTAAAGTATTAAAAGTGAGTTTTGCTATATTTATCATGATTACAGAAACAAAAAATAACATAATGACTATGAAAAAGTTAAAGCCAGTCCTTGGTGGCTAATATTATGGGCCCTGGTTATAAATACCCAAAATCAATTTAACAGAAAGGGAAAAGCTGGGATTTAAAGCAACTGCTTCTATGGGCTTTCCTCCAATTAAAATAGCTCAGGGCATCTTCAAAAGAAAATAGTTAAAGAGGTATGGATTAAGAAAAAAAATAAGTGCTCCAGGTATCTTTTTTAAAAATAAATTTTATTTTTTCTTTTTTTAGCTAACACCGTGTGTTATCTCTGATACCTCAAACAGCACACATCTTATTTTAGTGAATGTCTTAGTTTATTTTGGTAACATTTCCTTGGAATCATTTTGCAGTTAAGAACTTGACTTCAAATTATTTTCTGACTCCTAAGTAGGATACTATCATCTTTTGAAAGTAAAAGTTTATATTGAATTGACCATGTAGGACGCTTGGGTGGCCTAGATGGTTAAGTGACTGCCTTCGGCTCAGGTCATGATTCTGGAGTCCTGAGTCTAGTCCCACATTGGGCTCCCTGCTCAGTGGGGAGCCTGTGTCTCCCTCTGCCTCTCTCTCTCTCTCCTGTCTCCCATGAATAAATAAAATCTAAAAAAAAAAAAATTAAAAAAATAATAAAAAAATAAAATAAGCATGTAAATTATCATAATCTCATAATACCCGCAATTGCTTTCTAAAGAATGATTTCTCAGATGCTTTGGAATTCCTGCACTGTTACCCTCTGAAAGTAACACTATGAAAGAAAACAGATTTCTAAATATGTGAGATATTATCCTTATATTTCTAAGAGAGAAAAACATGATAAAACTTCTTCTGGCAAATAAATTACATGTGGAATTTTAAGATTTTAATAAGATACATTTCTCACATTATGTAAGATTTGGGGCAGTTTCTCTCTCTCTCTCACTCTGTCTCTATCTTTCCTATCTATATTTTTGCATGTAGATGTGTTTATGAATGGATCATGAAAAAGGACCACATTTTCTACTTGATTTTTTTCTAGTAATACAGTTGTTTTCTATAATTTCTGTATTGCTCATTGTTGAATCTAGGATTTGATTGTATTCTACACACAACATAATAAGTGGATCTTAATATGCTAGAAGATAAAATGCTGAGACAGGGACATAGTACAGCAAACAGTAGTTCTCTCTGCTTTGTGTCAGTTCTCTCTGCCCCCAGGTCTCTTGGGGACAATATGAACTGGTCAGAGACCCATGTAGGAAGCATTCATGCTGCATAGATTGTGGGTTTCTGCGCAGCTGGGGAACACTGACCTTCGGGAGTCTACCGCTTTTACATCGAGCAATAAACAAACCTAATCTTTGTCTCAAAATACCTCAACCTCAGGGTTGCTCCATACAAACACAATCCTGAGAAATGGTATAGGTAAAGAGCTGCCAGAATCTTGAATTACTGTACTCAACAAGACTCAGGAAAATAAGGGGACCAAACTGAATTTTTAGTGCTCATATTGCTGCCCCTAGCCCCTAAATAATAAACCCAATTTAGATTGTTTACACAGCTATAGCACACTTCAGAAAAAATTTTATAGCACTAATGATGTAGTAGTCATGTATGGCTATATATTTTTAAATAAATTTGTCTTGTTTTAGAAAAGGTGGACTACATGAAAAATATGAAACAATCAAAATCCTTATTTTGCTCAAATTCTGGAAGTGTAAAATTCTAATTATCATGATTTTTTTAAATGAAGTAATTGTTAAAATGATATAATATGGTCTCATAGTAGTCCAAGGTTTACAGGTAACTGAAAAATCTATTATTATGAAAACAGAGCTACTAGACAACTACTTCTCTCCTAATTTTTCAAGAAAAAAAAATATTCCCTGGATGAATCTTAGGAGAAAATAGATAATAGCTGATTATGTCATACTTATGACATCTATTTATCTAGATATGAGAGAACTAGGTGAAATTCTATGAGACTCTAAGTACTATATCATTTTGTAAGTAATAAAATATGATAGTTTTATAAATTAAATAAAATGTAAAAAGGTATTCAGAGAAATACAGCATATTCTAAGAAACAAAATATGACTTTGTAAATTACTTTATTTTCAATACAATTTCAGGTAAAATGTGGGAAAGTAGGTTTTATCCATTTTAATTTTGAAAAAGTTGAAGTTCAAATTATTTAAGTGGCCTATCTAAATTCTGGGACAGGACAGCTGCTTGCAGAAACAACAATCTTAAAATTGAAAATTTGAAGGGCTGAAAACCATGGCAAATCACATTATTTCTTCTTCCTGGCTTGAAATGAAAAGTATATAAGATCAGTATTATCCACATGTTTTTGCTTATCTATCACTTACCAAGCCAAATGGCATAATAAAATCTACAGATTTTCTTTTTTAATATGTACATATTTTTAAGATTTTACTTATTCATTTGACAGAAATCACAAGTAGGCAAAGAAACAGTCAGAGAGAGAGGAGGAAGCAGGCTCCCTGCTGAGCAGAGAGCCTGATACAGGGCTTGATCTCAGTACCCCAGGATCATGACCTGAGCTGAAGGCAGAGGCTTTAACCATTAGCCACCCAGGTGCCCCGAATCTACAGATTTTCTACAATCGAATCACAATTGTCATTTTACATGTGTATGTCTTAACTTCATATTAAATGTCATAACTCCTTGAGAGTCAAAAACTTTTGGATTACGAATATTTATTGAAATAATACTCCATTTTTTCGTCCCCATATAAATCCCCTTCAATATAAACTAGTTACTGGGATTATAATTCCTTGCCTTGTGGATTTGGGATGGGTTTAAAACAGAAGCAGCCATGAGTCAAGCCTCTGTATATATATTTTTTCTAATACTTAAATACATACAAGGAATTCTGCTTAGTAAGAATACAGGGAAAGAATGAAAGAATATTTGGATATTGAGAAGAGAGTAGATTCTTGAAAAAACTGTGGAGGTAACAGTAGTCTATTGTCTCATTTTTATTTCTTTCTCTATCTCCTTTTTTTAAATAAAAGGTTTCTTTATTTATTTGAGAGAGAGAGACTGAGAGTGTGAGCCGACGGAGAGGGAGACAAACAGACTCCCTGCTGAGCAAGGAACCCAATATGGAGTTGGATATGGAGCTTGATCCCAGGACCCTGAGATCATGACCCCAGCTGAAATCCAGAGTTGATATGAGGAATTTGAGAAACAAGACAGAGGATCATAGGGGAAGGGAGGGGAAAATGAAACAAGATGAAACCAGAGAGAAAGGCAAACCATTAGAGAGCTTAATCTCAGGAAACAAACTGAGGGGTGCTGAAAGGAAGGGGGATGTGAGGGATGGGGTGGCTAGGTGACGGACATTGGGGAGGGTATGTGCTGTGGTGAGTGCTGTGAATTGTGTAAGACTGATGAATCACAGAAACAAATAAAGCATTATGTGCTTATAAGCATTATAAGCACCCCTGAAGCAAACAAAGCATTATATGTTAATAAAAAGAATAAAATAATCAAGAGTGAGATGCTTAACAAACTGAGCCACCTAGGCACCCTCATTTCTATTTCTTAATGAGGTCTTTCCTGATCATTTTATTCAAATTGCTTACATGTTTTTCCCTCCTCAGCCTTCTCTGTATTTTCCCATATCAATTATTACTTTCTAGAGTATAATTTCTACAAGTATAATTTACTTGTTTGTTGTAATAGTCTATCTTCTCCACTAAAAAGCAGTTTCATGAAGACAAGCCTTTATTTTGTTCATGATCCATCCCTATTTTACCTAACTTCAAAAGGAAAAGTCTTTTATTTTATTTTATTTATTTATTTTATTTTTTTTAGATTTATTTATTTATTTATCAGAGAGAGAGGGAGAGAGATCGAGCACAGGCAGACAGAATGGCAGGCAGAGGCAGAGAGAGAAGCAGGCTTCCCGCCGAGCAAGGAGCCCAATGCAGGACTCAATCCCAGGACACTGGGATCATGACCTGAGCCGAAGGCAGCTGCTTAACCAACTGAGGCACCCAGGCGTCCCAAAAGGAAAAGTCTTTTAAAAGTGATGGCTAGCATGGCAAAATAAAGAATAAGAATATAAGAACATCAAAAAACCTGGAACTTCCTGACTTGAGGGTGGGAAAGTGAAAGATAAATGTAGCTCACATGCAAAATTTTAATTCAGCAAACTTTAATAGAGGTATATGAACTGTATCCACTTAATTTATGAATCAATAAATAACTGAGTTTTTAATTAATTGAACTAATGGATGACATAGATGCAGTGTATGAATATTGTACAGGTGACATTTACACTGATTAACAGGATATTTAAAGAATGTTAATAGTTACAGTGCATGAAAATGATTAACAATACACTACTTCATTCTTTTATATGAAAAGGAGGAATGTAGCAAAGCTGCTTTATTCAAAAGATCAAAAAAGAGAAAGGTCTATTTTTGTCAGACATATTTTAAAAATCCATTTTGTAAGTAGTTTCCTTTTTCTATGAATATGCATTTTGTTAAAATATGGAAAGAATTTGAATTTCTTTAAAATTGTATGAGATTAGGGTCTTAAAAACCTATAAAAGGCCAGACTAAATATTTTGTAGTCACAAGGAATGAACATATAAAATTAAAGTGATTGTTTATTGAAACACATTTTCAGTTTTTCCTGTTAAAATACACCTGAACACAATGAAAGTTAAATAAAGTGATAATAGCCTGCTTTTCACTGTTCTCTTTCAAATTAGTTCAAAGAGTGTTAAAATCCCTTCAACCTGTCAGGATCTAAGGTGTGTCTTTATATCTTCATTTATCTCTAGGATTTTTGTTTTGTTTTGTTTTGTTTTTGTTTGTTTTGTTTTGTTTTTATTCCTGTCTAACACAACCATAGGGAACAATATTCTAGATCTTGTCTGTGGACTTCCTTTTCTACGTTTACATCTTCCTTACCTAAGGAAGGCACTTCAGAATAGTGGAAAAGTATACAGTACTTGAAGGAGCTATGAATTTTAGTTCTGTGTAGTAATAAGGGCAAATTGAAAAACATTTCTGAGTAAAATTTTTTCTTTTGAAAGAAATAGCTAATATTTAGAAAGAACTGGCTAATATTTTTAACATTAAAATGCCTATAAAATTACATATTATGTATTCAATAAGTGTTCATTCAAGTTTCATTTCTGCAAACCCAATCTCAGTACTTAGCAATAGTCTCACATTGCCCTTGTCTTTCTTCTACTGAATAAACCCGATTAGTATAACCTAGATTTTTATGATTCATTCTCCTTTCAGGATATTTTATTTTATAAGCCTAAAGGGATATGTTAAAACAAAGTAATGAATGTCCATTCATGGAATAGTGATATTAGCAAACGGTTTAAGAATGGTGGGTATTAGTACTTAAATTAATCATATCATGTAGAAAATTGCCTTGTTCTGCTCATAATTTAGATAATTATAGCTATTGTATGTTCTCCTCTTTTATTTTAACTTAGTTTAGTTTATACACAGAGTTCCATAAATTTTGTTTTGAGGGGTTAGATTGAATGATGAGTAAGCATTATGTGGTAAAATAAAGCATTCATTAAAGAAATCTTAATTGAGTACCACTACATGCATGGTATATATCCAGGCACTAGGAATATAAATATAGGGAAAACATAGACACAAGCATGTTTTGCATAGAAACATCTACCAGTAACATGGAAAATATGGAAAGAACACTGAACTTAGGCAACTACAGCTAGACCTATATATTAGAGTTAAGTCAGTTTATCATTGTGAGATTCAAAGCCCTCATCTGTCAAATGACAAGGTGGAACTAAATAATGTTAACTTTATTCCAGCCACAAGAAATGACATATAAACTATGTATACCAGATGTCAATAAAGCCGGTTAGAAGAATTCAGCTAAAATGTTTAGGCAGTTGCTAAAGACAGAATCTGGGCTAATACACAAGTATAGAACTTCATGAGCTGCATACTCAAGAGGAATTCATAACGTGCTCAGGTTCTTCTTTATGAAACTCTCTAGGCACACACGAAAGAGACAAGGGTCAAAGCCAGAGACTGAAGAACTTCCTTTAGTGTTTAGGCCTCGGGGTGGAGAATTCCAACTGCTGCAGATATGGAGGTCATGTATACCTCTTCTCCCCTACCTCTCTTTGGAGAGAGGCCTTAAACTACAGTGGGACAGGTGATAAACCTCATCACAAGCTGGATACAGGTAACCCACTACAGCCAGGACAAGGCCATAGACCACTGAGAACCACCTTCTGTTGGGAAAGGAGGGATGAAATCACTGAGAAACTCCCATCCATGAGACAAAGGGACACAGCACCCACCCAAGATTGGTGAAGAACAAGAGCAATAACAACACAGCAGCACTCCCAACAAAAGGGCTAGCAAGAGTTAAGTAAACAAGAACCATTGTTGACTATGAAGCAGCGGGAGCAGCAAGGAGAGACATGCTCTGGGTTGTAGGTACAAAGAGAAGATATAAACTGAGTATGGAGAAAATACTGAGAAAAATCCTACGGAAAATCAGCCTCAATCTACCAGTAAGGTAACATTAGAGGAATCCAAAATTATGGTCTACTGAGAATAACTATAGCAACAACAAATGCCAAACCCAGCTCAGGTTGTCAATGAATCAAAACTCATACTAGAAAGAAAATGAATGCTCATTTCCAGAAATGAATAATATTTACAACATTTTTTACTGTCATACAAAAGATGTCTGACATTCAACCAATAATCAGAGGCCCATAGAAGACTGAGAACAAATCCACATACTGTCAAGAAACAAAGCAATCAACAGAATTAAATTCCAAAATGAGACAGATGTCTGCATTATCAGACAAGAGACTAAAAACAAGTATGATTAATATGTTAAAAGTTCCGCTAAGGTCAGGAACACGGCAGGGATGTCCATTATCACCACTGC